>NC_134857.1:137082392-137426558 GCF_049852395.1 Peromyscus maniculatus bairdii
AAGGGAATGAGGGATGGGTTGTGGGGAAAGGCTAGAGGGGTGGGAGGAGGGAAGATAGAGGGATCTGTGGTTGGCATGTAAAATGAATAAAAAATTTCTTAATAAAAATAAAAGATATTTAAGACAGGTTAAAAAACAAATAAATAAAATCACATGAAAGTAATCAAAAATAAATAAAAGTTAATAAATAAATCTTCAATGAAGAATTGTGTCTATTTTACATGTTATTTTGAGTCTGTTTCAGACAGCATATAGTTGTCCTAATTAGGGTTACCATTGCTGTGATGAAACACCATGACCAAAGCAACTTGAGGAGGAAAGGGTTTATCTGGCTTACACTTCCACGTCACTGTTCATCACTGAAGGAAGTCAGGATAGGAAATCAAACAGGACAGAAATCTAGAGGCAGAAGCTGACTCAGAGGCCATGGAGGGGTGCTGCTTACTGGCTTGCTTAATATGGCTTTCTCATAGAAACCAGGACTGCCACTCCAGGGATGGCACCACTCACAATGGGCTGAGCCTTCCCTCATCAATCATTAATTAAGAAAGTGACCCACAGATTTTCCTATAGCCCCATATTATGGAGACATTTTATCAATTAAGGTTCCTTGCTTTCAGATAACTCTGGTTTGTCAAGTTGATATAAGATGAGCCAGCACAATAGTATATAGCACATAGAACCTAGTGTCATTGCTAAAAATACAATAAATCTTTAAAAAGGAAAAGATTTGTTGACTCTGACACTAGAAGACACTTGGAAATGAAATATTATTTTCCAGTTTATTTCATATCAGCTTCCAAATTTGTATATTATAAAACCCAAAGACAGAAAATGCTAATTATGCTATTAGAAAAATGGAAGTGAAATGAAAGTGAATCTTAAAAACCATATACACTATGGTGTAGCTAGAGTTTTCCTGCCTTGCTCACAGTCAGGACAAATCTCTGTCACCCACCAGTCCCACAGCCGCTCAGACCCCACCAAGTAAACACAGAGACTTATATTGCTTACTAACTGTATGGCCGTGGCAGGCTTCTTACTAACTGTTCTTTTTTTTGTTTGTTTGTTTGTTTGTTTGTTTTTTGTTTTTTGTTTTTTGAGACAGGGTTTCTCTGTGCAGTTTTGCGCCGTTCCTGGAACTCGCTTTAGAGACCAGGCTGGCCTCGAACTCACAGAGATCCACCTGCCTCTGCCTCCCGAGTGCTGGGACTAAAGGCGTGCGCCACCACCGCCCAGCATCTAACTGTTCTTATAGCTTAAATTAATCCATTTCCATCAATCTATACCTTGCCACATGGCTTGTGGCTTACAGGCATCTTCACACGCTGCTTGTCATGGCAGCAGCTGGCAGTGTCTCCTTCTGCCTTCCTATTCTTTCTTTTCTCCACTCTGTTAGTCCTGCCTATACTTCCTGCCTAGCCACTGACCAATCAGTGTTTAATTTATTGACCAATCAGAGCAACACATTTGCCATACAGAACATCCCACAGCACTATGGGAGTCTCTTGTTTAAAATAATTGTGGAATTAGCTCATCTCATCACAGGTGTCATCCAGAAGTGTTGGTTTTCATTAGAGTTTCCAGTCCACTATTGTTTCTGTTTTGTGGAAGGGAGTCCTGGGCCAAGAGCATGCAAACTGCACACTACAGAGCCTTGTGTGGCTGCAGCTGTCACCCAAACACCGTTTCAGGTTTGCAGTCCTGACACTGCACTTTGCTCTGTGATGTTAGAAAGGAAGAAAAAAATCAGTAAAACTAGCAATTTATGCTGATGATATTTCAACAATACTAGATCTTCAGATTGCAGGCTGTGGCTCCAGCTCCATTGTGGAGTAGCCTGGATGTGGGGCTTCTGTGAATTTCCATAATGGCTTTGCATAATGGATAATTATATAAAGAATGAATCTGCATAATGATGCCAAGTTAAACTTTTACCATAAGATTGCACACCAATAATTCATAGATGCAGTTAAAATTACCTCTTTGTTCTGAGACTTTCTTTATAATTTTAACTTCGTCTGTTTGCAAAGTCCCTGCTACTTTCCTTTGGCTATTGGTGGGCAAGATTGTTTGTATTCAGAACTGTTAATGCCTGCTATTTAAATATAGCAAGCAGGAAAATTTTAGTATTTTAACACACATGTAAGACCAAACAATGGGCCTGATGATACAATGAATTGATATAAAAAAATAATTCCCCATTCTCATAGAAAAGGACTTATCCACATGGTAGAAGAAAACAAACCCATCAAGCATTTTACAAAAGATTCTTTTCTGTTCTTTTCTTTTCCATTCTTTTCTCTTCTCTTCCCTTTTTGTGGAACTTGATTTTGTGCAAGTCTGAAAGAGGCAGGGCAATAAAAAAGACAGAGACATCAGAGGTAATGTCTCCCCTCAGTGTCCTGGATTGAAAGAGAAGATAATGGCCAATTTACAGCAGAAAATTAAGCATTTTCCAGAGTTTTCTCCCAATAGTTTAATTTCGTGTTATATGCATTAGAAATTACATGTTTAGGCTATAGGTAAGTATGTATAAAAAAGTAATTAACTTGGTTAAATATTATTATCTTAGAATATATTATTTTACCGTGGTTGGCTATTTCATGGTAACTCAAGCTGAGGTCAAAGTCCATGGGGAAAAGACATTCTAAAGATCCAGGGAGAACAGGAGTAAACAGGGTAACCCTACAAAAAGCCTGTGCATGGTGCTGATACTTAGCAGTGATTATTCATTACTCCATTGGTTCCAGGAAAGCTCAAACACATTAGTGTAACATTTGTCCATTGATTTTCATACAGTCTTATAAATCATGTGCCATGTTCACAAAGGAAAGAACCTAAACTGTTCATTTGACCCCAGGGTATGCTGATCAATTGAACCCACAATCAGTAAAAATACAATTTGGTCCTTCACCTCCATAAATGTAAGTGTGTGTTCATCAAAGCTGCTTTTAGTAAAGAAACAATGGAATTGTCAGGGAATTATACAGTATTCCTAATCCTACACTGAGATTTTCATGATTAAGAAAGACAGAATATTTTAATAAGCATTTTTATTAAAATAAAAAAAAGAACTCAAGACCTAAAGTGTTGATGACAATGTAAAAAGGTCACATGATCAGTTTGGAGTAAGGATCTTTTGAGGAATTTTCCAGAGAAGAAAACTAAGTCCATTTTCTGTCAGTCCAAATGAAGAACATACATCAATGCTGAATTTTAACTATACTGTGACATGTTCTAAATGAGACATTTATTTAAACACAACTCAGAATCACTATCACTAGTAAGAAATTAGAATGACTCTAACATCTTGGGTTATTGACACTCTAATAAACCTTGCTTGCTTATATGCTGTCCTTTTCACACTCAGGTTTGGACTCGGTCCAGGAAGTTATAGTTGCAGAGAACTCATTTAATAAATTCTTGTTGATTGAATTTGTTGAGAGATAAAAATTCAAGACTCTATAGTCTTACCATTGACTTATAAACCTACATTTAGTGGTTTATATTTTCAAAGCTAATGTAATGGAGAGTTAATTTTACATTTAGAACATACATGACTATATTCTTCCCAATAAAATTATAGAAAGAGCAAACATCATTTTTGTAATTATCAAGATCTTTTTAAAGAGACAACATAGCTCAGTGTGTAAAAGGACCTAGCTAATACTTAGATACCTGGTTTCAGTTCCTCCTATGCCACTCCACAGGGCTGAACTTAGGGAGGATTTTAAAGCAGATTGTATCCTTAGTTTCTCCATCTATAAAATGGAAATGATAATATCATGAATAGACAATTATATCAGAAGTAAAGAATTTAAAAGGATGTTCATTCCAAACTAATGTCAACTTTGTCAACCTTGACACAGCCTAGACTAATCTGGAAAGAGAGTCTCAATAAATAATTCTCTATATTCAGTTGGCCCATGAATGGTTGTGTTAATTATGTTAATTAGTGTAGGAAGACTAAGCCCACTATGGGTAGCACCATTCCCTTGGCAAGGAGTTCTGGTAAAAGGTATGAAAGTGGGAAAAAAATCAAAAAATAAAACTGTGTAGGGTCTTAGCCCCCCCAAATGAGGATGGACTGGTCTGAGGAAAGTTAAGTGCACTGCTCACCCATTCCCCAGCATCCCTCTTGTCCTGGAGACAATCAGACGCCTCGGGGAGTCAAGTCAAGCAGGAACTCATTTATTATTAAGCAGTAAGCATCTTTTAAATCAGAAAACCGCAGAACCCTAGGAAAGGGTGGAAGGAACCAACCAGTCATTTTAAAGGTCACCTATTTAGGCACCCTATATTCATTTCTTTGTCCAGGAGCTGTTTATGTGCTGACATCATCTTGCCTGATTTATGTATCCAATCTAATCTCAATGTAAACAATTTGGGCTCCATCTGTCCAACTTCCTTTAGGTGCTATCATTGTGGTCCACATGCCCTGCAAAACTGAGCACAAGCAAGCAAGCAAGCAAGCATGCACGAATTCATTTCACTGTTCTATTGACGGCAGATAGGTTAGGACAAGATGTCTGAAGTTTCTTCCTTGGCTTCCCCACCATGGTGGATTGTAACCTGGAATTATAAGCTGAAATAAGTCCCCTCTTTCCCTAAATTGTTGCTTGTCAGTGTATTTTACCACATCAACATAAATACAATTAGATCAACTAAGGATCTATGCTATTGGCTCTCATTGTTAACATTTCTCATATATTTTATTTTTCTCTCAAATCTGTTTGAGGAGCAATAAAATACAATGCTCTTCTGTGATAAAGTAGATCAATGTGAAGTGGCAATTTCATTTAGAAGCTGGTGAGGTACTTGTAGTTGGAAGTTTTCCTTGGGTGGCTTGCTTGTGTCCTGCATCCTCTCAGACCCAAGTAAACACACAGAGGCTTATATTATTTTAAAGCTATGGCCATGTCAGGCTTCTTGCGAGCTAGCTCTTATACCTTAAATTAACCCATTTCTATAAACCTATGCTTTGCCACATGGCTATGGCTTACCGGTACTTTACATCTTGCTTCTCATGGTGGCAGCTGGCAGTGTCTCCTCTGTTCTGTCTTTCTCCTTCCTCTCTCCCTAGTTGGAATGTCCCACCTCACCTTATTCTGCCTCACCATTGGCCAAACAGCTTTATTTATCAACCAGTCAGAGCAACACATATTCACAGCATACAGCACAACATCACCATCAGGTAGTATCTAGAATTTTGTCTTTTCTAAGTAGAAATGAAAGGAAAGAATGTTTACTGAGCAAGGCCCAGAGTGGTTTCCAGAAATAAGTTTTAAATTATTCATTCAGAGCTCAACAGCCTGTGAGTAAGGAGGAAGAAGGACAGGACTGATGTACTGGAGGAGGGACACGGAGTTTGCTTTGATTTGCTTTGGTTTTTGTTTCCATCTTTATTGAAAATATTTTCCTACTTTTATTCTGTATTGTAGGAAAAAAAGATTATAAAATAAAGAAAAGACTCTTGCTCACAGGTTCCTGAGGGATTAGAACAGAATAAAGGAACCAAGTCTCTCTATGTTTTATGTCCTTAACCTCCTAGACAGAGCTAATGTGAAAGGATGATAAGAATATCAGGAGCAGCCGGGCGGTGGTGGCGCACGCCTTTAATCCCAGCACTCGGGAGGCAGAGCCAGGTGGATCGCTGTGAGTTCGAGGCCAGCCTGGGCTACCAAGTGAGCTCCAGGAAAGGCGCAAAACTACACAGAGAAACCCTGTATCGAAAAACCAAAAAAAAAAAAAAAAAAAAAAAAAAGAATATCAGGAGCAGAAGTCAGTCATCTGATAATAGTTTACTATGTAACACAGTTGCAGCTTGACAAAACATCCAGGAGTGTTACAGTGAGCGTTTACTAGGATGATATGGCTTTCCCACCTTCTTTACAATTGTTACAAAGGGATTTTTTTTCTTTTCAAAAGGATCAAAATTAGTGAAATATCTCCCAACAAAATGAAATGTTTCATGAAGTGGGGAGAGACTAATTTTACCAGGCTGGCCAAGGAGTTAAATTATAACATTGATCGCACATAAAAGTTTATATGTAAATCTGTATTTCTTACATCCAGTGTGTGTATGGGTGAATGTGGTGGGGTGTGGGTATATAGCTGTGTGGGTGTGGGTGGGTGTGAAGACCCACAGAGGCTTCCTAGTGAGAACTTACTCAGGGTAAGAGAAATCTGGGTTTACCTTACCCAGCAGGGCTGCATAATGGGATGATTTGACCACCAGCGTGGTTACCAAGTGTTTTGAATGGTCTACACTTGGCTATGTGGTGTGCTTTGATCTTGCAAGGGGGGATTCTTTTGCCGATCCCCTTGGCATTTGTATAAAAAGCCCCTTTAAATAAATGCCTAAGGCTGTTGGGTATTGACCCAAGGCACTCCCGAAGCTATCCTGCATCTCTGTTTTTCTCCTTGTTGTCTAGGTCTATCTTTCTATCTAATATTTTCTCATTCCTCTCTCCTCCAACTAAGAACCCTTCAATAGGTGGGAGCAGGTTGGAGCTGGTCTCCCACAGACTCCCACAGGTGGGAGAATATGAAGGGGGTATAGAGGTGTGTGGGATTAGGTGTGAGTGTGTAGGAGTGGGTGAGAGTATGTGGGGTAGGAGCAGGGTGGGGGATTTGTGTGGGGCTATCGATGTGGGTAGGTGGGTGGGGTGAGTGGGGGTTTGGTGGGGTGACAGTGTATGTGTATAGCTGTATTTCATCACAAAACTCACATTCCTTCTTCATAAATTCACCAATCAGTGAGTTTCAAGCCACATTAATGTCTTGAAAACTGGTCTTGGTAGTGCAAAGGATCATGGGATTCATTAAAAGAATTCTCTTCTTTAGAGTTCCTCCACCTTCCTCCCATTGCTGTTTTTAAACATTTCTTTCTGCAGTAGGCTTGCCTGCCTTCTGGTGCCAGGCGTTTGTCTTGGCCTGGAACTCTGAAGATGGATCTTCCCATGCATCACCATCACATTGTCATCTGGACGATGTATTAGTGCAATACATCTCCAGAGCTCTCAGATGAGAAGCTGTCTGGAAGGATTGGCTGGAGAAGCAGATTCAATTCAATTACAGGGCACAAAAGCCAGTCCAGGGGAAGAAAAGGCCACCTAGCAGTGGCCTCTGTGAGGCTGGCACCTCATAGAATCCTTTTCCATTTTCCTTCTGTGGCATGATAAGAAATAATTGTGGATTTTAAAGACACATCTGAAAGTTAAAAAAAAAAAATTTCAGAGCTCTGCTTGTAACTCAGTGCAGGCCTGATACACTGAATTGATTTAGTATAAGCAATTCTACATATTTAATATATAAACCTATATTCTGCAGTTGCCCAGCAGATTACTGTGTTAAAATGTGATGGGTTGAAAGGACTGAAATTTTTTAAAGTAATTTCTTCAATAGCATTTTAAAATATCCAGACATAAGGAAAGAGAGACAAAAGATGACTAAAATGTGACCCAGCAGCAAATCAACCAGCTCTTTCCAGACACTCCCCAACCATGTGCTAATTCCAGCCTGAGCTGTCAGGAGTGATCAATAACTCCTGTTGCTTGTGAAAATTGTTCTTAGATGCCTCTGGTATATTAAAAAGCAGAGAGACTTAATTTCATCCTGATACAAATATAGCATAAAGCTTTCCATCTAATTTACAAGTTTGTGAGAATAGACAACTTAAGTTATAAAAAAAAATCAAATCATCACAGAGAGGTTATATTATAAACACTTTTGCAACATCTACTCTCCTCAAAAGTTATCTGCCAAATATATGCCTCACACCACAGGGGATAGGAACACAATACTAAGAAGAAAAACCAGCTAGTGTTTTCATAGAATTTATAATGTTTGAGATGCAGACAATAAAACACCCACACATTAACTACAGACTCTAAACAGGCCAACTTTGAGGGCTTAACTGCTTTGTGAGTTCTCCTAGGGAGGTGTAAACAGATGTGTTCACACCAGATAGGGCACTGATGACAGACAATAGAACCAAGTACACTCAAGTCTTGCTTAATGAGCCACTGAATATATTGGGGCCTAATGTTCCCTAGAACTGGAGCTATGTGGGTATATAAGCCACCCTGTAGGTTCTGGGAACTGAACCTGAGTCCTCTGTAAGGGCTCTTGTCCACTGAACCATCTCCAGGCTCCTGGTTCTATTCTTCTTGATAAGGTGCATGCTTTATGCCCAACTCATCTCTCTGGGGTGTGACTGCTTCTCACTTGTCAATTTACTGCTCACATGAATCTCCACCCTTTTCTCTCCCTATGGTCTATGATGGGAGGTGTAGTCTCCCAAAGAAGAGAACTTTCTCCATCAGTTCCCCCTGCGTATTCCAAAAGGCTAACTAGGAAGAAGGGGGAAAGAAGGTGGCTGTAGTTAGACACCCAGGGGAACTATGTCCAACCAGCCTCATACCTGTGGGATCAGATGTATACAGGTACAAGAAAACTTGCTTACCCTAAGACAAATTCTCAGCCAAATACAATTCACTCTTATACCTGGAAAAAGGAAGATGTCAATGTATACCTGGTGTCTCCATTCTACCTTCAAAGTCATGTTAAAAGTCCTGGAGTTTTCCTCTGTGTGCTGTGTCAGGCCTGTGACAACTGAAACTATAAAGGTAGAATGGAACTCTGACATAGGTAGCTTGGTAATATAACCCCTTCTCAATCCTTGTTGGGCTTCGGTTTGTAAATTGTCCTCTCTAGGATTCCTTCCTACAGATGGAGGTAATCAGATGTGATGGGGTTGAATAGAGTGTGATTTCTACAAACCCACAAAATGGAAGGACACATGTTGAGCTTGTTAAGGCCCTGACATAATCATCTTTAATCATGGTGTCTAGACTAAACATTAAGCAAGATTACGATGCAATTCAGATTGTCCTTCAACATCAGCTTTCTCGAAGATGGGTTTTCATACTCATTATTGAAACATTTTTAATTTATATCTCCAAACATTCACAGATCTGAAATGTCCCCATTGAAGGTGATACTGGAGTCACAACCACACCAAATTCTAGAAACAAAGAGGAAAATAAGATTCCTGGACAGGCAGGGTTCGCATCCTAGAGTCAAGGCCAGTCTGGGGCTCAGTGAGTCCTGGAGCTGTGGTGGAGAGGAAGGGTGTGTCTTTGATATTGTGATAAAGACTACCCTGTCCTTTTGGACAAGCATTCAAACCTGAGCAAATGACTCCAGAGATTTAACCACACACACCCACCACTGTAAGATCCCTAATTGTTACTCAGCTTGCCTCACATAGTCCTCCAGTGAATGAAAAATAACACCAGAAAACACATTCATTGATTTGTATAATTCATCTCCTGATCTCTCCCTACTTCCACCAAGAAATGTAGACTCAAGAGTAGTCTACTTTGCCAAACTTTTGGTAAGTACTTACTATTCCCCAGGTAATTTATTTTCATTTCTTGAACCTGTAATATAGATGATATTATTTATTTTGGAGCCAAATCATCTGAGGCTCTTAGCATGTAAAATATTTCCAAGCACAGCAGTTGTCTTTGTAAGTCAGAATTCACACTCAACTCTGGTGGATCCCAAGCACAAGCCATTAGCTACAATTGAGGAATGTGCAGAAGGTGAATCACTATCTACACAAAAGTGCAGGTAGGTCCTGTTGGGTTTTAACAGGTGGTAACCTTATCCAAACCTTAGTTGGCAGAAGTAGAATCCCTGCCTGTGGACTTAATATTGTGAATTTATGTTGACATCAGAGCAGCCAAGATGTCTAAAACTTTCAACAAGAGAGGTACTGCAAAACAGATTTGTGATCCAGCTAAGCAGGGAACTGTTGCTGTAAGTGGCAGGGAAGGCTGCCTGTGTCCTGTCTGGACTGCTGCCTTGTTGAATGCTGGTGCTTAGGAAACTCAGAGGGTGCATCAGTGACTTAAAGGTCTGGAATTTTCTGATATAGAGAGACAAAACTTCATATTAGCAAGCAAGGAAATTTATTAAACAAAATTTCTCCATTTCCTTATGACATTTCAGAACAAAGGATGCAGTAGGGCTAAGAGAAATGGCCATGTAGTTAGAAAATCCAGGGCAAAATGGAAGTGACCTTAGAGGGCAGATGATTGTCTTTATCTTGTATATCTTTTGTATATTGGGGACAATGTTCTCTGTGGGACACATTCCTTCTCCTGCCTGCTTTGTAAACATTGTCACTGGGTGAAGCCCCCAGGTCTTTATGTGCTTCAGGCTGCAGCAGCAGGTTATGTAGTACAGCAGTAACTAGGGACCTGAAGTAGATATCTGAAGATATCTACTGTCCCGAAATTGCAAAAATAGTTTGCTGAAGTGCCCTGCAGATAAAAAATTCCCCCACCCCCACTTTCAGTGTATTTTCATCTGGGTTTTACACAGTATTTGAACTCTCACTGCATCTGACAAGGCCAATATTTAGGTGGTTAGAATTACCACTATATTTTGTAATCCCAGCAAAGATCTGTTTCTCCATGTGTTATACAACGAATCCACTAAATAAATCATTATTATTTTATTTTGCCAAGTTCACCTTAACTAGCAAACCCAATAATAATGACCACTTTCCTCAAGTTCTCTGAATCTGACTTTGTATTCTCCTGTTATTATAATTATATTTAATATTTCTCTTACACAGTTTTCTCCATGCCCACGTCAGAGATAGATTTTATAACATAATTCTGAAGGGATACATCCTTGATTGTATTTTTCTATTGATAGATAAAATGTGTCTCTGGACCTCTCTCTAGGAACAGTACTGCTCTGAGCCAATTTATGTAGCCTCTTATGAGTTAGGAAGGTTTTGTTTTGTTTTGTATTTTTAGTTTTTTTCCTAGAGAAGGAGCTGAGAATGAGCACATTTGCCCAGGAGGCCTGTCGGCTCCACTGAGTGACAGCCACCGAAGCAGCTCTGGGCTGAACAGTTCCTGCAAAGTAAGATAAAAGTCACTCTTTGATCAACACCCACTGGCTAGAGAAAGCACAAGAAACAAACCGTGGGGGAAAAAACTGTCAAATAAAATCAATAGGGTCTCTGCCTGGGATTTGGGAAGTCAAACAATGGGAAAATGTGTGATTTAATAGTATTGATCTTCAGTGATGTCCTCGGCAAAGCCGCTTACACCCTTCGTAGGAACCCATTGTGTTAAATGTTCATCACTCACGGCTCCATGAGTCCGATACTCCCCTTGATGTGTTCAAATTATACTGCAATCTAACCTGTAAGAAGCACTGTCTCCATGCTTTGGGGGTGAAACAAGTAAACTGTATAAATAAATTTGAAATGGCAGATTAATACGGCAGATCTAGGGCTGACCTTAGTGCAGAGTTTGCCTCTGATTGGAGAGGACATAAAACTGAACCTGAATTCTGCAGTCAGTGGGGTGCTGCTTCCTACCCAGGATGTCAGAACAAAGCAAAGGTAGATAGATTTATACCAAATACATTCTCAAAGACATAAACAAAGACATAAAACAATTTCAAAGGTATCCTGGACTTCAAAGTCCATTAATTCTAGTCATGATGATGTAATTCATATTATACATACATTGCTTCTCAGTGTATTGTCTTAAATATAGAAACAGATTTATATTTGTGTGCATTTGTGCTCAGAGGCTTAAACATTTAAAGAAATTTGAGGTATATATAAATATTTTTTAAAATACAAAATTAAGTAACATTTCATTTCCCAGGACAATCAGAAGCTCACTGCAAAACACACTGTTCCATGGAGCACAGAGTGATAGAACTGTGGTATTGTCCATTTTATCAGTAAAAATGGGTTTTTGTGTAATGTTTGAAATGTTTGAGAGGCATTTCACAAGGGACACTCAGCAGTCAGCAAAGTGTTATGGAGTGTGCTGTTTGAATCACTGGTAGATACTAGGGGTGAACAGTTAGGTGCATTGATATACTGTGGGACAAAAAGCTAACCCAACAGTGGTCTATACCAAGCCCTAAGCAGAGGTAAGGTTGGAGACTCCATGGCACAAGCAGGAACTGAGAATTCCTACCCAGGGTAGCTGCTTCAGTAAAGTTGGACAAGCTGAGAGAATGGGATAGGAAAGCCTAATGGAGGCCCAGGGGAGAGCAGAGAACATGACTAACTGCACAGCAGAGTCCCACGCTGAGGCTCAGGAAGAGGCAGCCTGTAGGTAGTTACCAACGGCATACACCACAGGCTGGTATACAAGCATGGTAGGTTATCCTCTGTCCATTCCACTCACAAATAAGCCGTATTTATAAAGACTAAGTAAAACCATTAAACTCAGAAACCGGGTAGTACCTGCCTGTATAAATTTTGAATAAGTTTTTCATTGAGAAGATATTGCATTCAGTGTTGTACCCGAGATTAAATTAACTAAACTTCTATCCATAAATGCTGTGGCACCCTAATATCCAAAACTAAGTATGCCCCACATACTGCCTCAAAGGACTTCCTGAATCTGGGTCATAAGCAAAATTATTTTGTTAGTTTATGGTTGTGGAAGCATGTGTGTTGGTGGGGGTGTAATGAAAGTGTTGTTCTTATTTTAAATGAATCTGGTTAGTTTTCAGAAAGTGTAGAATGCTGTAATCCTGTTGCCGTGTTTACAAAGACCTCCTTCCCACTGCCTCCATTCTCCACCTGCAATATTTCTGTTCCATTTTCTCTAGATAATTTTCTTTGATCAGTCTCTAAATGGCTTTCTTTGCTTCTCCAGCATTGAATCGTAAGAAACATATTACTGCCTTTGCACAACTCAGTCTCTCTGTGTATCAAAGCTTCAGGCACAACTATCCATTTTTCATGCCGAAGTGAAATTGTGTTTGATTTCATTTGTTTTAAATTATGTCACCACATGAACATAAAATAGCACATAGGTATTTTTTCTCTCTGGAAATGATAATAAAGTATTTTAAGAGGTAGAAAATATATATTTCGTTTGCTTACTTAAAAAGCAGAGATACCAAGCCATACTTCATAGCCTCTGAACTTTGCAAGTTTCTCTCCCAGAATACAAAGGCCTTAAGTCACTGACAAGGGGGAGTGCGGCCATCTCATTTCTCTTTACCTGTACATGTGCCTTTGTTTAAAACACAAGAAGTTAACAATCTGTCTTTTCAATTAGAACAGAGTGAGTTTGGCACGCACATGCACACACACACACACACACACACACACACACACACACACTTTAGTGGGTCAGTGCTGGCTCTCATGTAGCTTTAATCAATAATGAAGTTCATAGTTCCTACAGAAAAGAAACTACATTGTGAATCAATACAATCTTTATCAGTGATACTGGAGCGAGACTGTAAAGGATACTTGTTCACTAGGAAAGATGGGAAGCGAGGAGAGCGCTGGAGGCAGCTTCCTTCAGGTTTTCATGGTGATCTTTGTGGTGTTGTTCTTTGGGGTTTTATCTTCTGATAATGCAAAGTCACACTTACCTACCTGGATTGTTTTGATGACAAGCAGGCATAATAGACATCTATACAGTTATAAAATCATGAATTGTTTTATTTAGGCTTGACCGTACATACAGGATTACAGTATTATACCACACATCCAGACCTAGGAGTCTTTAACTGTCTTAAAAGCATTGCCAGTAGACTTACCATGGCATTTAAAATTTTAAAGGCCCTGAAAAATAGCACAAGCCTTTAATTTTGCCCACCCTCCATCCCTCCCCTTAAACTTTATAAACTATTGTTTGCCTGGTCAAATATAGAATAACAAGAGTACAGAGTGATAGGAAGCAAAACAAGACTCTTTTGTGGATGCAAGGAACCCATTGTCACTCCTGGTATTCTGCTTCTATTATTTTATAATGATTATTAAGAATTTTCTCTGGGAAATTGTTTGCTTTCGGAATAAAACACCAGTTAAATCCTACATTTGTTTCTGTTTCCTTTTCAATTCTGAGCTGTACACAAGGTGGGTTTAATGGGAGAAAGCTGACTGATCTGCTTTCTGCCTCTGACCCCATCCAGTAAATATCTGCCCACTGAGGGAACGCTCCATCCTCTCTTAGTTGCTGCTAAGATTTATGTCCCTGACTTCTGAATAGCTCTCTTCCAGAGTATCTATTTGTCACTGAGTCAATTGCCCCTTCCTATGATAAAAAGCTTAGGTATTTCACTGCTCACTGGAGGAATTAGTCTTAAGGAAGGATCCTCCCTCACACGCTCGATTTAATAGTCATGTGAGAGCTGACGATGAGGCTGGAAACTTCACACCGGCTGTAGCCTTTATTTTCAGAAGAGGGTTGAAAACTGCAGCAACCCTTACAATCAGATAAGCTCTCCCTGTAATTGAGACAAAGGCTCTTCCATTCCTCATGACTAATATCCAGGCTGCCTGAAAGGCACGTGGGAGGCGGAACTTACTCTACAATTAAAGGGGAAATGGAACTGCATGAAAAGCTCACAGATTTAAATCTAGGAAACTTAGAAATGTATTTGCATGTGTGTGTGTTCCTTTCTGTTGAGTGACACTGTTTGGGTTCTGACAGACAGGACAGAGAACAATTCTACAGGAAATTGGTGTCTGTGTGACGATGAAACCTAACTAATGTCAGGTGGCTGTCACCAATGGGCTTTAGTAATGAGCAGTGGGCACAAGGACATTTCCTTTCATTAAAAATGATGAATCTGGGCTATTTCATAGCTTTCAGATACAGTCAGATTAGTAGACTAGAAAGCATTTCACACTCTCCAAAACAGATCATCCAAGTTCACATGCCCTTGCTCAGTTTCCCACTTCTCTAGCTGGTCCTTAACCCTCCTCTATGTTAACACCCTTAGTACAGGTGAGCAACTCACTTGTCTGAGACACATGGAGAGCAACCGTTGGTACATAAAAGCTGAACTGAAAGTCCTTCCAAGCTCTAGTCAGTGCTGGAATAGAACTCTACCACCTAGTAATGAAATGTTTTTCTTTCAGAGAGACAAATATTATTTTGTACTCTGTGGGCCCTACATTTGTATGGATTTCTTTTTCCAACAATGGTGACAGCAGGGCCTGAGTTTATGGGACCAAGTAAAATTGTTCAAAATAATCTGCAGCAGTTCTTCAGTTAAATGTTTTAACTAAAGGGAATAAAAAAAAGAGAAGATATACAAAAGAAAACATTATAAAACTAATCTTTATTTTTCAGTTAGCCAGCTTTGTTCTTTGATGGTTTCATACATGTAAGTAATGTATTCTGATTACCCTCCCCCCTGCTCTCTCTCATCCACATCAGTCCTGTCAGCTCCCCGTAATTCCCCAAAAATGTATTTTCTGAGTTCATTTCTTTTGTGTTGGCATATATACATAACACACACTGGCCATTGCACCTCTACCCTTTCCAGTTTCCCTGCTATAGCTGTGTGCTAGCATCTCACATGCCTCACACCAATCTCTCTCTCACATTTCTGTCTGTTCATTGGTCTTGTTAGCCTCTCTGTTTAACCAGTGCTGCCCCCCATGTGAGCCTGGGTTTAAGGTTATCAGTTAGTGTCTGGTGGGCCCAGCAGCAGGTTCACAAGTGAAGACAATGACTTCCATGTCCCAGAATCTATCAGAGGTCAATTGTTAAATGTCAAAAAATAACTTCATGTTTTGAAAGTAAGCATTATAAATTTCTTACCTCACTCATTTTCTGTAATAAAAGAATAATGGACCAGCATTAGCCATTTTATATACTGGATCTAGGAACATTTTGTGCACTAGAGATTTTTGCAGATGTTGTCCAGTGATTTAGAAGAGGGTCAGCAAATCATGTCCTGGAGGGTCACCAACAAGACAATCCCACTGCTGGGTGTCCATACCCAGTTCCACACAGGAGCATCTACGACCAGTATGGGATAGTCTTCTCACCTGCTCTCACTGTACAGCTAACCTAATCAAGTAGATGCAATGGAGACCACATATTCCACAAATTAAATTTTTAATGCATTTACTCTCTGTCTCTTTATGGAAAACTTCAGGTCCAGATTTTAAAGATTTGGATAAAATATGAGAATGTGAAGTACCTACTAAAATTTGTGCACCATGAATTTGGGTGTCTGCTGTTTATTTTTATGATTTTAATTTTGCAGAGCATCTTTTCATTGTCATTACTATGTATGGGCACATTTGGAGGAATGATGTACTGACATCTTCCTTAACCACCTGGAACATATGATGAACACCTTTCCTTTTAGAGAAAAAAATGAAAGCCAAAGACTACAGTTAGTGATGGATCCTAAGCCTTATTGGTATAAAGTCTGTATTCTTAAACTTCATGCTAGAGTTTGAGAATAGAAAAAAATGAAATAATAAAGTTTGAATGTTCCCTGCCATATTTTGACAGCATTGGATCTATATTTGTAGACATTACACTATCATCACTTTTTTGATAATTAATGTTTAGATCACATAAACCAGCAGTAAAAGCAGATTTTAGAATTCAATAGAGAGGCATCTAAGTAATGCCAAACATGTTTCTAACTTTTAACAGAAAAGATTCATTTTATACTGAATTCCCAGTGTAAAGGAAGGAACAGTAGAGCTTATGTAAGCCTTCAGTTTCTGACTGGAGAACTCGATTCATGAGGTTTTCATAGTGATTATGTAGAGGAGAATCTCAGCCATGAGACCCATTTCAAGACCAAAGGGCATCTGCAATGACAGCAGAGATCTCCAGCTTTCGCCACAGCAACACAGAGACCAGGAGGCAGAGCTGACCCTCTGAGGGCTCCATTGCAGATTAGGAGGACGATAGCATGACCAAGAAGGGCAACAAGACTGCCATTTCAAGGCTCTCTATAAACAGGATTCTGTTTTCAGCATGGAAGAAACTATTTTTAAAAACAACATACTGACAGACACTTTCATATTCAAAGTACTCAGCATTAGTTAAAATTAAATCCTTTATTAACAAAATGGCTGATGTTGTGAAAACTCTAGCTGGAATTTTCCTCAAGCCTTTGGGAAAATCACTGAGTGCTTTAGACTACTCAATTCGAAGTCTCACTGGAGGACAGGTAACAAGAGCCACTCAGGGTGCTCAGGCTGGCCATCCACTGTGTTTTTATATGAATATTCAGCTATATTTTTCTCAGGGAAAGGTAACCCCATACTATATAATTCAGATTTCCCACTAGTTGCTGGGTCAGAAGCGGTGTGCCCCGCCCCCTTTGCTGGGTCAGAAGCAGTGTGCCCCGCCCCTTTGTTGGGTCAGAAGCAGTGTGCCCCGCCCCCTTTGCTGGGTCAGAAGCGGTGTGCCCCGCCCCTTTCAGTCACTGTAACACATGTCACAGATTAGTTGCTTCAGCCACAGATTCTGACTGAGTTTGGGAGAGCAAAAAGGCCCAAATCAAAGTGTGATTGACTAGATTTCTGGTGGAATCTTCCTAGTTCTCCAAGGATACCTTCTTGCTGGATCCTCATGCTGTAGAGAGATCTTCCCTGTATATTCCTCACTATTTTCAAGGATTAGTTATTGTTCATGTGCTGCAGCTTGTGAAATACCCTCATTGGGGCTTTGGAATCTCACCAGTAAATACCTGGTTATAAAATTTTTCCATCTTTGCTATTCAATCCAATGTCCTTCATGCTTGGAAACTACATTTATTTCTTCCATTTCAGCAGAGTCCAAAATCTTGATTGTTCCAAGGTCAACTCTCAAGTCTAACGTCCAAAATTCCTTCTAAATGTGATTTTAATCAAACATAAGTAAGACTTGAGGTGTGATTTTTTTCTGAGGAAAATCTCTCCAGCACTGAGCTTCTAAGCCAAACTAGTCATGTGTCCAAAATGCAATTTTGGCTCAATGTTTTTCAAGTAGATACTTAAATTCTACAATTTCCATTATTTCTTTTTAAAATTTATGTTCACCCAAGTGTCAGATAACTAACTTGCACGAGGCACAGATGGACCCCCCCCAAAAAAAAAGCCCAAAGAATACTTCAGATATTACATTGTAATAGTGAATTAATTTGCTGAAAATTATTCTCCATCAGAGATCAAAATAGAGAGAAGAAATGTGGAAGAAAGCAAACCACACTTGATTGTTTCAATAGCAAGATAAGATCACAAGTACCTATGTTGTAGAAATGAATGTTCTAAGTCTTGTGGAATGAAACTAACAGGTGAGAGGACCGTGTCCAGACAGGGCACATGTAAGTCTAGCATCACAAAATTTGTTCACTTGGTAATGGGGAAGGGCAGACTGTCAAGAGCCTAGCCACGAGGAGTAGTGATATAGGAGTGTTTAGAGAACAGCATGAGGATTTTAGTGCTTGGTGGAGATTTTAGACTTTGTTTTTTTATGCAGTGAAGATTGAAAGCCATTAAAGGCTTCTGAGCATTGAATAGTATTAGCAAAACCATGCTTTTATAAAGATCAAACCTGCAGGGACATGGGTACCTGAAGACAAGAATCTATTAACTTCATAAAGGCAGTGATTTTTACCAGCTTGGTTCTCTTGTTCTCCTGTCGCCTATATCTCAATAGGCGTTCAATAAAATCCTTATTGAGTGAATGAATCAATTTCCTGGTTTTGTGAGGGCCATGCAAGGAAAGTCAACTTTTATTTGAGATACAACTATAAATCGTGGGAGGAATGCAGTTGTGGGGAGGTAGACCGAGAGAGAATCGCCAGCTGTGTGGAGAGAATGAAGAATGATTTTAAAAGTGCGTACTCTGTTCAGTTGTATGCGGCTGGCTTTAATCCTCAGTTATAAACATAGATAGAATTGGAATTGAATAAGAAAGGCAGAGAGATTGTATCATGCAATCATAAAGCCCAAAATTCATAAAGGGCACAAGTGACCCAAACATGCTTTCCAGAGGTTTGTTTCAGAGGAGAATGAGTGGGGACAGGAGCTGGGAGTGGCTGTGGGACTGACAGTTATCGACTCTGCTCAGCAAGTTTGGCTTTGGGACGGAGCTCAGTTGGCTAAGTGGCTTGCAATCCCTGTCACCACTGGCCCAAGAATCTGAGCCAGCAAAAGCCTAAAATGGGGTAGAAAAGGACAGGGCAGCTACTGACCTGTGGTTGAATCCAACCGCACCTTCCAGAAACACAGACCCATGAGGAAATTATTTCTACCTTTTCTTCATCTGTGGGGACAGAGACTGGAATGCAGAAAAACATATTTTATCCTCCCTTTTGCTTGGAGTATTTATACCTGCCAATTAAAAAATAAAAGCCAACTAAAGATGAGATAAATAAGCCCCTGACAGTGTGAGGGAACTCTTCTGTCTGCTTGCAGCACATGCCTCTCTGGTTCTGTCACAGTAACATCCAATGACTTCATGTCCACTGTGAGGGAAGAACAGCAGCTTCCCTAGCATTCCCCTCCAAGAAGGAAAAACCATTTTCTCACCTCCATCCTAGGGAGAGATTGTATGTAAAATACACAGGGAAAGCAAGACCTGGATTTTAAATTCTAAAACTATCAAAAGCTGGTTAAGTAAAAGGATAAGATTTAGCAGTCATTTGGGGTTGTAATCTGGTCCAGCCTGTCTCTTTTCTTTTCTCATAAACTGAAAAATCAAAAGGAATTCTTTTAAAATTCAGGTTTCTCCTCTAACTTCTCTTAAGAATTATTACAGCCAAATGACTAGTTTTCACACATAAATTTTTTTCTTAACTCATACATGAATGGCTTCTGGGTTTTTCCCATCTATATTTAAGGACAATTTTAGGAAGCATCCAACTTCACCATTTTGCTTCTGCCACTCTTCCCACCTGACCCCTTTTACAAGATCTGCTCAAAATGCGTCTTTGTGATATTGGATGTCATTTGGCATTTTTAGCATGGTTAGAGTAGAATTGCAGACTTTTTTTTCTTAATTGTGAAAGAGACAGATATTTATCCATGTTTTTTCCTACTTCATGTCTAAAAATACATTAAATTCTTCAGCAAATATTCAGTTCTCTGACTAACACTGACAAGAGCCGTGTGGGTGAAAGTGGGACTCCCCATGATAGCTTGTGTCTTGGGGAAACCTGGGTCTAGAACGACCTCTCACTCCATTCAGGCTTCATTCCAGGGATTCTGTGAGCCTGCCCAGTGAGGTGGCACCTGCTCCTCACACAGGAAATCCAAATCTTCAAGAAAATGTAGACTGTGCTGATTATTTTGCTTTTCACTCATTACTGAGTACCACAAGACATTGTAGCCTTCCCAGGGTAACTGTTAGGTGTGAGTTGGATATACATGAAATGATGATTGAAGGAACTGTACTCACTCAAGGCAAATTGTTGATTATGTATTTTTACGCAAACAAAAAGAGACAAAATAACTTTCATGAAGATGGAGATTATTAAATATCAGAACCTAGATCCCATTGTAGATAAACATATTTTCAATAGATACACAAAAACAGAAGAAAAATACTATATAGATAGCTGAACTAGTATGCAATAGAAGACACCTTGTCTAATTAGCGAGACTGGCTTTGACCATCGTTCTTGATGATTCTGAACTTTCTATACTGAGAATGAAGAAAATATTTAAATAGTAACAATGAAGGTAGACTGCTAGGCATATTCAAAGACATTCTGTGGCTCTCCTCCCCTCTGAATTGGACATTTGAATAGAATGCAAGAACCTTAAACCCAAAATGGATGCATTTCTCCATCTTTCTCAAAGTCCTTTGATTTATAGCATCAATCCTGGAATCATTTTTCTCAGATACCTATGAGCTCACAGCATTACTGTACAGTGAGCTATATTCAGCTACTGCCCCTGGCACCACGCTCTCAAAGATAGTTCAGAGGTTGGAGCTAAGCAACCTCAAATAAGCTTTAAATGTTACATGTATTCACTCATGCATGTGTATTGTTAATTGGTGTTTTGTTTACTTTATGGTTAATTTTATGTGGATATTCCATGTAAAATATTCACTTGGCAGTCTTTACTGAAATCTTGCTTATGTTTTTACTTTAATATCTGCAATTATCATGCTCCAGTGCAGTTTTTGCACAAATAGTGTAATTGGTGCATCTTCTCCATCATTGTAGGAGAGGATGTCTCCTTCATTTGTTCATCTAATTCAACACCTTCTCATTGCACATCAAATTTATGTTCACTCCGTTTTTTAAGTATTTCAGAAATTACATCATATGTCTTGAGTTTTCAACAGTTTATAGTTACTGGTGATTAAAATTACTACACAGGTAAAAAATAACCATAAATAAGCAAATTTTGTGGTAATTATAATATTTAACTTGAAACTGAGGACTCTTTGTGATGGAGATTCAAATTGAAATGTGTTTTTGAAGCATGAACAATAAGACATACCATTTTAGACCTGGGCTAGATGGCTCAGTAGTTAAGAGTGGTTTCTTTGCAAGCATGAAGACATGTGTTCAAATCCTGAGCACCCATGTAGGAAGCCATGCCTGGCTCTGTGTGCCCGTAGCCCTAATATTGGCAGCTGAGATGGATAAATCCCTGTCAAGTCAGCCTAGCCAAAGCTGTGAGCTTCCAGGTTAGTGAGCAACGGTGTCTCAAAACATGATGGTAGAAAATCGTACAGGAAAATACCCAATGTCCGTCTTTGGTCTCTGCATATGTGTGCATAGGCATGCACAGCTAGTGTTCACCCACACATTAATGTCTATATACCATGTACACACAATACAACATATGTTTACTATACACATCACACATTAAATACATACATGCATAACTAACTAAATAAATTAATCATTTTAATGAATGAATCAGAATATCAAGAATGGGTAAACTCATGCTGAACTGGATGTAGCAGTCGAGTCTCCATGTGGAAACTTCATGTAAATCTAACTGAAAGCCAAGAAGCAGGAAGCATCTGGCATCTGGTGATTCAACTTCAGAAGCTGAGGAAGTGGATGAGATGGTGGAATGTATATTGATTAAACATAAAAATTCCAAGGGAGATTTGGGGAATGACTATTAAAAGTGGATAACTGTGGAGGAAAGCCAGGCACTGTTACTGGAAAAGAAGTGGGAACAAGAGAAACAAGCATGGCTGTGCCTTCAGATCAGTGGAAGCTTGGGGACAGGATTGTTCTGGGCCATTGCATTGGAAGTTAAGTGAATGCTAGTGACTTTACTACAAGCTTCCATTGATATCCCAGAAGTCAGATGTAGTTTATAGAGATGCTCAGATTGAAAGAATAGAGAAAGAACATCTGGAAGAGCTGAGGGAGACATTTGAAGGGAAGGTTGCATTCGTTTTTTAGCACATGAATTCTTACAGATTTGTCTGTGTTACTAAACTTTTCCTGGGACCCTGACTCTTTCATCTGTTTTTCCATCCAAACAATTCATAGGAATTTTGCTTTATTGACAAGTTCTCAGAGCGTTGAGCCTGCCAGTGGAAGTGTGACAGGAAGCTGAAGCATCAGTAATGGATCAGGTCCACTTTCCTAACTTCTACTCCATCTGAGCCGGTGACATTTACAGCTCTCACATGGGAGGCCAAATGAAGAATAAAGGAATGTTTGGACTATAGCAAACTGTGCTCAGAAAACAGGCTAAAACCCCAAGGAAATGTTCACTCTCTTCTGGCTAATACACATAATTCAGCTTCACAGTCAAAATATCCAGAGTTGGATGTTAAAATGCACATCTGTAGACCTTGTCCATGGAATCCACACCCACCTGCAGAATTCTTGTTGATTTTGATCATTTTCCCCAAAGATGATGTTTTCTAAAGAGGACCAGATGTATCAGATGTTTGAGTATTAAATGGAAGTACACTGACCTTTTAAGTCCTCATCTAATCTTAAATGCTAGAAGTACTCAACAGCATTTCAGAGTCTTTAGCCATGATTCCAACAGGTCTGTACAAAACAGAAAAAAAAGTGTCTTGAGATATTAGACTTGAGAAACTCACTATATCTGTCCTCAAGATTCCCATGGCTCAGTAGCTTCTTCTAATGGACTTGGAAGTTTAGCAATAAGGATGTGTGAATTTTTTTCTCCTTAATCCAGTGCTTCTCGGGCCTCTGGGAATTGCTTCCTCTGAAACCTTGCTATGGAAACAGTCTATAAAATCAGTTGCTTCTGCTGACTTTCTCATCCTGCCTCTCCTGTTGCAGTCTTTACTCTTTCTGTGCATAAAGAGAAACTCAACAGTTCTCAGTAGTATTTCACAGACATATCAATGTACATCCTTAGCTATAGAATATGGATAAATCTTTGGAAAGTGTCTGTCAGAAAACATTTCTCCCCCAAAGCAGCAAATCCTAAGAGACCTGTGAGGACAGTGAGCAGTAGTTTTTTTTTACAGCTTGTCAGTGCTGACATGGGAGCTTCTCCTAAAGCTTGTGGACAGGAAGTGCAGCTCAGTGGTTCAGGTGCTTGGTTCAGGTGGCATCCTAGGGCCCTGGGTAAGACCCATATTGCAAAAACAAAAAAGAGATATCAAGTAGAAGTTTTAATAAAATTTAAGCTGAGAGTTTTAATTTCATAGAGAAATGTTGCATTAGGTGGTCTCCTCGTGCATTTCCAAATTATCAATTAATTTAGTAGGCAATGTGTCATGTCTTATATTTCTAGCATATGACACAGAACATGGATCACACACACAAAGCAGTCAGTACAATGTGTTGCACATGGTGCTAGTGAGATGAGAGCAGGAAATTGTGAGTACACGATCCAGCTTGTCAGTTAACACTGAGTTCCTGAAACAAAAAAAATAGGAGATAGTTGATTCAGTAATTCTACATCATATTTGTAATGTACATCACACATTTATGAAGTCATAATTTAAAAGTAAGAACAAGATATCATCAATTTCATAATCTGAAATCTTTTGAATGGTTATATTATTTTGTTTTTTGCCTCTTGGGGGTCGTTTACACTATTTCTGTTTATGCTTTGAGAATTTCATATACACATACAATGTATTTAGATCATATTCCCCTCCTTCCTTTTCCCCCTCCAAATTCTGGACCCCTACCTCATGTCCCTCTTCAAAATTCATGTCTTCCCCATAGTTTTGTACCTCACTAAGTCCAAATTGTGCTGCCCTTGTATGCATGAAGGTGAGGTCACACATTAGAGCATGATCAATCTACCAGAGATCACTACCACTAAAGAAACAGGCTTTCCCATCCCCCGATTCTCCCAGCTGTCTGTAGTCCCTCAGCTTGGAGTTCTGTCTCTTCCCATTCCCTGCCAGAATGCTGACTGGCTTGATCTTGTGCAGGTAACCAGAGGTGCTGTGAGTCCATGAGTTTAGAGGTCCTACCATGTCCAGAGACACTGTTTCACCCCATTGTTTCCTGACCTCTGGCTCTTACAATCTTTCTACTTTTGTGATGGTCCCTGAGCCTTGGAGGAGGGTGGGTGATATACAGGTTGGGCTGAGCACTGCACCTGACTCATGAAGCTTAAATTCTTTATAATTACTGATGTATACTCATGTACCATGAAAACTGGAGACAGGAACTTGATTTATTGATACCTTCATGATTAGGGTAGAGCAGTCTAAAGTGAGTCTCTCTTTTCTCAAACTTTTTTCACATATAAGCAAAATAAAGCACTGAAATATCAAAGAAGTTATAGCTTTGACCTTCAGGCCACCCTGATGTTAAGTCCTAGCTGATCTGATACCTTAGGGCTCTCTCATTGTGTGTGCTGCAGAGCAGAAGCCTCCAGAAGACCCCAAATATGAAAACAGTATGTCATAGCCACCTGTCCCTGCAGACAACTCCAGCAGCAATTGTTATAGGGAAATCCAATTTTGCCTGCTCCACTGGTGGGAGCCAAAAAGAAACAGGGTAATTTTTTAAATGAAACTTCTTCCTAAAAATAAATACAAATATAAATAAAAAATGAGAAGAAAAAACCCTAAGAGCTTATGTTTCTGTAGCACAAATACGTTGTTCTTTATGTATATCATTGTTCTAACCAAAGTATTATCCTTAATTAGCAACAATTGTATTAAATGAAAAAGAAACCACAAAAGCTTATTTGTTGCATTTTCTCTGCTTCTTAGAGAAGACCCTGAGTGATTTTTGGGGACATGTGCCTTCAGAACTCAGGTGCCAGTGAGCACAGAGTTGGGTCCCATCAGCAGATGCTGGTGCTATACACCAAAGCTGAGAACAGGTGGGTGCCTGGAAGGGCCTGCTTGCCCTGGAAGGGTATGCTTTCCCTATTCTACCAAACAAGTTGTTTCCAAAACTGGAAGGGATGCTGGAATAAGACCACATAAAGACTGAAGAGCAGAGTCACTTCCTGACTTAGACTTTCATTAACATGAACTGTAACCTTGATCTTTTATTCATTAAATTCCTGAAAACATGAATCCTTGTAAAGAACACAATGCAGAAACTTCATATTTTCTGATCCCCAGTGTTTCTTAGAAACACAGAAATAAAAATTCTAACCATGACAAAAGCATGCTTAATTACTGCTCATCTTTCTTTTCATGATCAACTTTTTATATAATTATATTATAAAGACACACTCAACACTCACACATGCACAGGCATAATCACATATACTATTCAACAAACACACTCAACACACAAGCACTTGCATAGACATAATCCTGCATACACTCAGCACAGAAACATATGCCAAGATACAATCACATACACCCCACACACAAACACACCACTGTACAGCTGCTGGTGATGAGTCAATCAAACCAAGATTTAAATATAATTAAATAATAAACTATACTAAAACATTTGTGAAAGTTAAGAACTTTTAATTCTGTTTAATAACCTATCATAATAACAATATATAAATTGGTCTATTTCATAACATTTTGGAAAAACTTAAAATGCCTTTCAAAAGTGTATCTTCAAAGATTGAGAAGCCTTACATATTTCCCAGAGTCTAAATATATGTAAAAATGGTGGCTATGTGAAATCTGCATCTGGCCCAAGCAGAAGACAAAAATCAGACCACAAGTTTTACTCATAAAAGTTTTGAAAAATCATTGCCACGGCTACCACAGCAGAGGGAGTTGCAGCTTAGATGTGTAGAATTACTTCCACAGACTGTGATTTTATCTCTCTTCCAAAATCATACCCTAGCTCTTGACAGTGCCATTGTGAAAAGCAAGCACTGGCAACTTCCATCAACACCTTATTGTTGGACCAACTAGTATTTATCCTATGGAAACCATACATGATGGAAACTGTGCACAATGCAGTTACTTTTCCAACTGACAATTCAGAGTTGCTGTGTCACTTTATAGTAAAGCTACGCCCCAGACATCAGAGTTTCTACCCATCTCCCAGAGAATCTCCTGGGCCCTCTACTATCCTCTCTTAGAAATCCTCACTTAGAAATCATCTCTCTTGGCTTTTATCAGATTTGATTTTGAAGTTAGTGTTGGATTCTCTCTCTTAAGGGTAACCTCCAAATCAATAAAAGCAAATTTTAATTCTTATTGAAATTGTTCATTTCTTCCCTTAACGAGTTTTGTTAAGTTGCTAAGGTAAAGGTCTCATATTTCTCCAGTTAATCACATCTTCTATTAATGCAAGAAGTGTGTGAGAACCTACAGTCAAAGTCCAGTATGTGAAGTGAATACAATGGGCAAAGCTTCCTTCCTCATGGAAATTTCATGGCTGTAAGAAAGGTTGCTGGTGAATCACGTGGTGTGTTAGAAGGGACAAGAAGGAGATGTGATAATGCTTTGAAGGGAGAGTGACAGCAGGAGTGGGAGAGAACTACATTTAAGCATGGCTCTAGGGTTGCATGGCCTCGGAGGAGGCATTTGACCGAATAAGTGTAGACAGAAACAGACTCAGGCTCACAGGAGTTTGGAGGAAGCATTCAGTACATAGTCAGCAGCCAGGATGGTCCCCAGTGCAGGAGCCTCGCACCTGGAAGGGCTGGAGATGCTGATGAGGCTGGAACAGAAGGGAAGGGACAGAGTCTGAGTAGCTGTAACCCAAAAGAATGCAGGAGGCTGATCATGAGGCTTGGGTCTTAAGGCAAACCTTCCTGTCTCTCTTACATTACACCCTATGTGGGCTGTACAGTCACCCTCCACCAACTGTTACTTCAAAACTTGCCTGGCTCCCAGATGATCTCTCTATTAGGTTTCACTTTGAGGAGGAACAGACTCATAGAAAGGGCAACTGGCTTCCGTGGGCCTTGCCTTGCTCCACTCAGCATCAGTGAGAACGAGGAAGAGACGGCAGAGTAGTGGAGAGCTGGGGGAATGGCATGAACACTGTCTGCAGCCTGGTGCTGTGCACTAGGGCATAGTGTGGCTTAGTTCCTCTGCACTTCTCTCATTGGTGATGTTTTCATCTCTCCAGAGGAGCAAAGTTCAGAGAGATTACACGATTCCTCCAAAGTGAGTCAGCTACTCCAAAATCAAGGCGTGAGTGTGGGTAGGAGTGGCAAAGATGGTAATAGTGGGGGTTTTAAAAACAAAACACCAATACAAGCATGTTGAGCACACGTGTGAAACACCAGACCATCGAATGTGGACCTGTCCTGATGTAGGGGATCTGTGTGCTCTCCTACAGCCACAGTCATTTCTGGAGAAGGGAACCAAGAGGAAACAGGCATGAGGCAGTTAGCTCTGCGGACACGTCAGCCTTGCCTTGTGTTTTTCAGCTCTATCTCATCCCTGGGCTACGATGCCTGGGTCCTGATCTGTCGTTCTTCCCCATCTCCAGGTTTCCTCCACATTTCTGTGCCTTCCATAACCTGGCTGCACAGTTGGCAAATTGGTCAACTGTGCCAAGCTTGGCTTTCTGTGGGTTTCTCAGATCCCTGCCCTGTAAACATCCACACAGTGCCTCCTCCTCCTCCTCCTCCTCCTCCTCCTCCTCCTCCTCCTCCTCCTCCTCCTCCTCCTCCTCCTCCTCCCCCCTCCTCCTCCTCACTAGATGCTTCTGGTCTGGATGTAACTGCACTGACTCGCCACTGAGAGGTCTTTGCTTGTGCTGTGTAGGGTCTGAGACTGAGTCTGTGCTCAGTTCACTGCTTGGGCTTGAGACAATGTTTCAATCCACACCTCTTTCCACTTTATCTCTTTTTAATATTGGCCAGGCCTGCCATTTCTAATGATTTCATACCAACAAGGGTCATGTTCTACCAGAAGCCCTCTAGGTGGTCCACAAACACAAACAAGCACCCAGAATTCTCTCAAGACTCAGAGCTTCCAATGAGCAGAAGTGAAGCAAGACCACTGGCCTCTACTGCATTCTAGAAGTGTCATGAGTATCTCTCCGCCTTTCATGCTGGACAAGCCTTGCTGCCCTTACCACAATGGCCCACTATGAGAACTGCATAAATTTATGAATTTACTACAGATCCTTCTTACAGCACAGCACATATTACTGAGAGGACTCTCATACATGCCTTATGCTTCATTTAGGGCCTGTGCATCTTTCAGATATGTTTGTGATCATGCTGGGGGTGAGGTGGGTAGTGGCATCTCTTGGCTTTTCTCCCAATGGCTTAATGCTATATTTAGATCCTCCTAAACCCTTAGCAGGTGGCTATAGTGTAAGGGCAGGACCAATCCTTCCTCAGAGAGGTGGATCCACAATTTACTGGTTTTGTGAGTCTATGAGCATGCCTTGAATGTAAAGATCCTCAGGATCTATACACCTACATGCACACTGCATGCACATCACATGTGCATACATATACATACAAAAAAACGAGAAAGGGAGAGAGAGCATAAAGAGGTGGGGACAGAGTCCTTCTAAAGTTAAAGCCATTACAGGAGATGAAAGCCCAGGGATGGGAGCTTTCCTTTACATTCCACAAAACGAACCTACCTAGGGGTAACACACAGAAGCCATTACCAAAAAGAACAGCCCTTGTGAACTCTGGCCAGTGTCTGAGTTCCTGGTGCAAACTTCTAACTTCTGGCTCTGATTCAGTTACTAAAATAACAAATGCCTTTTTCCATTAAGTAATCTGAACTGAGATTCTGTTTCATAGAAAGAGAGAGTATCGTGTGTGCTGGAGAAGTATCTCAGCAGATAAGAGCATATGCTGCTTTTGTGGAGCTCAGCTCCTAGCGTAAGCTTCGGGATGCTCACACTTACCTATAACTTCTGCTCCAGAGGGATCAATCTGGCCTCCATGGGCACTGCACACAGTTGAGCACACATAGATGCAGACCCACAAAAATAAAATATTTCTTTAAAGGAAGAAAGCTGTAGTTAGAGCTGATGCTGCGTCACACCCTTCCCAGAGTCACACCCTTCACGAAGGCACTTGCCATGTCTCTGGAATGAGCAGAGCTCAGTCAGAGGGGCTCAGAGAATGTCTGCTGGCTACAAAACGAGACGGAGGTAAAAAAGCCCGCACCTTATGATTCCTGACAAAAACCCACAAAAGAATCACTGAGCGTCTGGATTTCATAAGGGACAAAAACACATTGCAGCTAAGGCCTGACAGTAGCAGCTGTAGTTCAATAAAGATCACATGAGCACTGTTCGAGTCTCCTGAATACCAACTCCACGCAGCAGACTTTATGCTCAGACATCAGTACTCAGATGCTGTCTTCCATACATTCTTCAGCACGTGTCCACTTGCTGATGACAGCACTTCTGGTACTTTCTTTTCAAATTTGAAGGTGACAGACACTAGAGAAAATGCCATTTATTAGAAGAAGAGGGGCACTGAACAGATAGAGTCAGCTCTCCTATCATTGTGGTGACAACAGAGACATTGGCCTTTTTTGGCATATTCTCCAAAGCTTTAAAACTATTAAAACTGTGCTGTAGCCAATACTAATTAAGAGATGTATCAGAAAGAAAGGATGATAAACTTTGACCAATGCAGTATCTCCTGAGAGAGAAATAACAATAATAACAAAACCCAAACTGTGGATCTCAGAGAATGAGCTCTACAAGTAAAGTTTTGAGAGATCCTGGACAAACTACCAGTGATTTAAAAGACTTATTTTTATTACTTTTCAATGTGTGTCTGTATATGAGTGCAGGTGCCTACAGAAGCCAAAGTTATGAGATCATACGGAGCTGGCATTACTGGCAGTTATGAGCCATCTGATCTGGTGCTGGGAACACATCTCTGGTCCTTTGCTGGAGCATCACATGCTCTTAGGCCCTAAGCCATCTCCCTAGCCCATAATATTGCGTTTTTAAATATCTGTTTTGATTTAATATGGAATAAAAACCAATTAAACCAAAGGTTTTTTTTAATGTATTTAAAACGTGCAATTACATGTTCCTAACAAGAGACTAAGTGGAAAACTAAAAGGGTCATGGAAATAGCTGACAAATGGCAAGTGGTAAGCCCATTCATGTCCTGAGCTCCCATCAGGACCATCGTGCTGAGAATAGGACACTGGGGGAAAATAGTGTGGATACAAAGAGCCTAGTGTCCTCTAGACCAAGACCAAGCACACTGGCTGACCCACATTGAATTGAAGCTTTTGTGGCTGGTTAAAGCTTCCCTAGGCTGCGTCTTTTCAAAACACCCTGACTTGTGTTCTCAGCCAAGAAATAACCAAACCACATATAATCTTTCAATCAAATGACTGAAAAGTTGGCCAAGCATCTAAAACGGCAGTTTGGAAGATGCTGGATACTTAGCAATGGAGGATGCTGATCCACAGAAGTAGGGAAGAAATGAGAGTCCTATGGCCACAGCTTCCTGTGCTGAGAGCCTGTGAGGCAAGGAGTGAGATACAGGCAACCTCTGGGGCTCTCTGGGGGGAGGGCAGAATCCAGGGGGAGCCGACATCAGATAAAGTCGCAGAAAAGACACAGCAGAGTGGAGGTGGGGAGCAGGGGTTGAGGGGGACAGCTGGACACCTGCAGAGTGACCCCTGTGCTGGCAAAGGCTGGAGAAGAAACTCACAGCATGATCTAAACTGTGTCACTTGGTGTAGGAGGGGGGATTCCTAAGTCTAGATTGACCTTTATGTGGGTCTCACTGCGGGGAAGGGGATGAAATCTTAAAAGCCAGTTTTCAAGTAACTTAAATGCATTTAAAAGCCAAGAAGATTTCAAAAACCAATGCCCATCAAACAAAGACACATTACATGTCACCCAGTGAAAACACGGAGCATGCAAACAACTTCTCACCCTGGTAGAAGCAGCATGTGAACTGTTGTCCACCCACTCATGACTCATGGACCTTCCATGCTTCTTCTTGCTCTTCTGCAGAGCCTAGCACACCTACTGTTTTTCTCTGAGCCCTTTCCCCATGGCCTTCACAAGGCACTTCAGATCTCCAACAAAGTGGAGGCCATGGACCACGATTAATACCAGAGACAGAATTCTTGAGACAGGCAAGATTGTCGCTGGCAAATTAAAGCCAAAAATGCTATAGGCACTGTAACATGCAGGTCAGTGCACACACATGCACACATACACATATAGATGCACGTGTGCACACGGAATCACAACATAAACAGATACACTTACATACAACCACACAAACACATTCATATGCACATACATACCAATACTCCCCACACACATTACCCAGTACACAGGCATGTACCCACATAGACACACATACATGTGGCCCTGATCCCTGTAAAGTGTCTATGTTTTTCTCGTGTTTATTTTGTGCCTGTGTTGACAGCACACAGGGATCTTGCTCAGCCTCATATTCAAAGTTCCCCAGTAATGACTGGGACAAAATTGCTTATGGGTAAGTATTTTGAGATTGCTTACTGACACCTACCATGTCAGGTCAGGTACAACCTAGAGGGAGTCTGTGCAACTCTCCTGTGCCCTTAGACTGCCTAATCCCCAAGTGTGGTGTGAGAACAAAGGAAAAGGTTTTAAAGAAAGTCGGTGCAGATACTGGGGTCAGCAGTCTGCAAGATGGAGGTTGTAAGCACATATTTTGTTACTGAAATTCTCTTACAGCTAATAAGATAGATTGACTTACTTTAATCTGTAAGAGGATCAGGGGTTTTGTGTAAATTAGTAAAATCTTAGTGCCTCTGATTTCCTTCTGTCATACCATAAATAAATTAACACTTTTTCACGACCTGCTAGCTTCTTTTCACCTCCAACACTGAAAGGACATTTTTTCCTTTGGATAACCACCTGCCAACCCCCATTGCTAAATGCAAGGGGAACCTCTTTATACAATCTAAAATTCTCTGTGCATTTCTCTCTCTCTCTCTCTCTCTCTCTCTCTCTCTCTCTCTCTCTCTCTCTCTCTGTATGTGTGTGTGTGTGTGTGTGCGTACTTATAAATGTCCATGCATGCACGTGTGTGCACACAGAGGCTGGAGGGCAAAGTCAGGTATCCTCCCCTATTTGCTCTTCATATTTTGAGGCATCGTCTCTCTCTGAACCTCAAGCTCACCAATTAGGCTAGACTGACTAGCAAGCTGGGCTACCCATCTGCAACTCGCCAGTGCTGGCATTATAGTCATGTGCTCTTGTGCCTGGGTTTTAAGTGGGTTTGGGGACCCATTTCTCCTGCTTTCATGGAAAATGCTTTACTAGCAGCCAACCCATAAGTCTAAGGAAATAGTTTTAACAGTTGATTTCCTGAAGCAAAAGGATACAGAAGCAGAAAGATTGTGAATAACTATGCTCACATTCATACAAATCACAACAAACTTGAAGTTTAGAAACATCCAAACATATATTTGGAAAAAATAAACAAACAACCAAAAAAAATCCCATCAGAAATATGGGTCTCGTTCATTTTTATCCAATGTTTTCTCTCCTTAATTGATCCTCGGGCACAAAAAATATGTCAAAGATAAAAATCTCAGCTGTTGAATAAAGTCAATAATTTTCTCAGTCAGGACTTACAGGAAGTGTATTCAAGTAGGCTTATAGTGTTAATGTCATTGTTAGGACATATTAAACAAGTGTTTGTAACAAAAGATGCTTTCAGCCACAGAATACTAGAACAGCAGGAAGTTTAGGAGCAGAAAAGCTTACAATGAACGTATTTCATAGATCAGACACGTTAGTCAAACCAGAAAAGGACTGTGTACATTCCATGTCCATCACGCCAGCACAAAGAAAGTTGAGGCAGGGGGATGTCAGTACCTGGAGTTGTAGGGCACTCTCTATTCAGAAGGAGTTGGCATGAGTGTAGCACCATTGAACTATTTTTCCAGCCAAGGTTTGATTGGCACAGATTAAATTTCTTTGCATGCTTTCACCCTCTGATGGAGACACATGAATTTCATAGTCATGAAATCCCCTCATGATGTCCACTTCTAGTGTCAGTCAGCCTACCTAACCCCAAAACCTGACAGAAAATTAATGTTTTCAACCTGATACTTTTCTAATTCCCAAATTATAATATAAATGAGATGATATCATATGTAGCCCATGGAATCTACTTTCTTCAATTTAGTGAAGTATGTTAGCAATTCATCCATACGTGTATATGCATGGATAATTTTATAGCTAATGATAGTGTGTTAGCTAGGAAAAGGAGGCAACACAATTCCCTCTGTACATACAGGTTGAAGGATATTGGGGCAGTTTGTGCTGTTAGCAATTATCAGTAATGTTGTTATTATTCATTCACATAGTTTTGTTTAACTATTGAAGGTTTCAGTTGATACTGTAATGAAGATATTAGATGACCCGTTAAGTGACAGCCTTCCAAGGTAACTTCACCCCAACAATGAAGACGACTTCTGTTCTCTGGGGGGCATTATCACTCTGGTCTGCTGTTTGAGTCTTCCAAATCACTTGCAGTAGTGTTTCTTTGTCCTTGACACTGTGATTTCAAAATGATTGGTCATCCTAACATCTATTGATAAACCTAGTTACTATGTGATGTGTGAATACCATATTTGATTTCTGAATGATTGATCATCGTAACAACCATTGATAATCCCAGTTACTCTGTGATGTGTGAATACAATCTTTGATTTCAGAATGATTGATTAGTCATCCTAATGTCTACTATCTGATGTGTTGTGTGATATTCTAATATTTTATCCATTTCTCAACCAGGTTGTGTTTCTATTGAGACTTTAAATTTTTATTTTATTTACTTTTATTTTATTTTAAGATTGAGTTTTTATACATTTTTAATTAAAACACAGTTAGATCACTCTCCTTGCCCTTTTCCTCCCAGATCTCGAAGGTTCCCTCCCCTCAACTCCTTCCATAACTTTCTACTCTTGACTCCATAGCATCTTTCTCTTTCATTATAGTTGTTACACATATAAATATGCACACATATGTAAATACAACCTGATAAATCCATTTTTGTTGTTTGTGCATAATTTCAGGACTGATCATTCTGCATTGGATAACCAAGACAATGGGGCTCACCCCTGAGAGAGGCTAATTCTCTCTCTCCCAGCATTCATTAGTTTCCTGTAGTTCTTTGTCCAGAGTGATCCCATAAAATTTTATCCATTGCTGTGGCCACTGTTCTGGTTCTGTTGATGCAGACTTTTTCTAGGACAAACTGTTTCAAAGCAGACTTCCTGGTGTTCTGGATCTTATAGTATATCTGCCCTTTATTCTAAGAAGCTCTCTGAGCCATAGATGCAGTAGCCATGATGTAGATACATCTGTTGGGGCTGGGCTCCCCAGACTGTCGATCTCTGCATTCAATCCAATTGAGGTCATCTATGATGGTCTCTATTTGCTGTAAAGAGAGGCTACTTTGGTGAGCGGTGGTGGAATCTACATTTACCTGTAGTATAAAGGTAAGAGTTACAGTGTAGTAAAGAAATATCCTCGCCCAAATTTATGCATGATACGTGTGTGTGTGTGTGTGTGTGTGTGTGTGTGTGTGTGTGTGTACCTTAAAGAAAATTAAACCACTTGAGTTGACAATTCTTCACCAAAGAGTCACAGACTAACAAAACCCCAGTACCATACATGAAAAATGTCCGTTTGAATATTTAGTCAGGGTAGTCCAAGTGACTCCCAAAATAGTATAGACTATGTCTTTTTTCCTTGCTTGCCTTTTGAGCCCCCTAATGCTGAAGACACAGGACTTGAATGCTTTTCGCTGAATCTGACCTGAAATCCTCCTTCCTGTAGTCTAGCTTCTATAGAGAAAGTAGAAAATACTGTGTAAACTGCCAAGGGAGGGAAGGAATCAATATTCCAGCTTCAATGCCTATAAACTGTAACAATGACCAGCATGGCATGATATCTGTCAAGGAACAAAAGGTACATGTTGGTGGTAACTAACAGCTGTCTAATTGGACTTGTGGCCTACTCAATAGGAGATAAATAATTCCTAGGACTGGAAACCAAGCCCACTGCCCAGGGCTAGTGAGGTCCTATACCTTAAACAAGAGCCTACTATGGCCACATTGCGAAACCAATATTATTTTTACTGAATTCTGAAGGTTTCATACATGACTTATTCTTTAACATTTGTGAACACAAGTCCTGATGTTTGTGATTGCTCTGACATTTGTCTGACATTGTGACTTACCAATATTTTCTTTCCTATGTGCCCTTTCCAAAGCAAGTTTTATTAATTGTGATGGAATCCAAATTATCAATATATTTCAGGTGGGTTATGTGTTTAATGTTTAAGTGAGATCTCCATGCCTCTCACAAAGGCATGGTGATCTCCCTTCATTTTCTTCTAGGACATTCCCAGAATTAAGATTCAAGTAGTGTTCAACACTGAATGTTCACTTACTCTATCTAGAGTGTGAGTAGGTTCAGAGTGGACCCCTGTAATTGATCACAGTAGATGAGAAACATTTATCCTTTTGTCATTACATCCTGCAGAGGTATAATTTATTTATAGAAGCCATCAAGTTCAGAAGGTTTTGTTTCATTTTCTGAATGTTTTTAATTAAATACTGAATTCATTCAATGATTTTTCTGTATGAAAATAGAAAATTTATTATTGTTGGTGGTGGTAGTAATGGTGGTCTAGTGAATCACACTGTCCAAATTTTTCATTCAGATAAACCACAGTCTGTTAATATCATTTTTACTCAATATTATATTTGTTATCAAATATTTATTCAAAGGCTTTCAGATCTCTGTTCATGGTTGGCATCTTACGTCATTTGTTGTGATGTTTTGTAATAATATTTTCATATAATGAATTAAGGAGTGGTCCTATGAGCTTCCAGAAAGAATTTCTGTAAATTATGTATTATTTCTTTTGAAAAGTTGAATAAATATATATATATATCTCCCCAAAATTGTTCAGTTAGAAATTTGGTCTCTTGCATTAGAAACACATTAAATATGCAGGTTTTCTACTTCCTCTTTGTCTTTCAAAATGTCTGTCGTTTGATCTGGACCACGAAGTCCATCAGCATCTGTTTGCTTATGAGCCACTCCCTTTCTTGGAACATCAGTGTTGGTTTCCTTTGTGGTTAGTGAGCATAACCTGGCCGTCTTTATTCTCTACCAGTCTGGTCAAGGATTATCTATCTCAGTGAACTTTTAAGGGATCAACTTTTAGTTTCATTGATTTTTCGCGCTGATTGTCCATTTAGATTTTATTGATTACCTCTCTTTATTATTTCCATTATTAAATCTATTTTACTTGAATGGGGTTCTTGTTTTCTTGTTGCTTTAATTTGTAATTCACCACACTGGTAGTGGATCTTGTCCTTATTGGGTGATGTTCCATTGTCATTGGCTTACATAGTTTCAGACAAACAATCTGAAGTTTTTCTTATTTCTGTGTTTTTACAAAAAGGCACCAATTTTCTCTCTTCTCAACTTTAAGGAATTCCTTCCAGTGACTATATAATACAGCACTTGATAAGGAACACAAATTACCTGTTGATTTCTCTAACTTTTTGTCTGTGTAGGTTTGTTCCCTTAGAACTTATAAGAATCCTTTCCCTGGGGGAGATATAAACAATACGTACATCCTCCTAGAGGTCTCAATGATTCCACCAATGTGGATGAAGGCCTCCCTATAGCTGCACAGATAGAGTCCTGTAGCATGAATCTTAAATGGTCTTATTAATAAAAACAAACCTGGAGCCAGGTATTGGGTTAAAACTAGAAGAGCAGAGAAACAGAACAAGCTACAGTCACCTCGCCTTGCCAATTTCTCAGCTGATCTTGTTTCCTCAGACTGGAAGCCTCTGAGTCCTCATCCAGAATGAATCTCAGCTGAACTACTGCTCAAAATCCTAAAAGCTTAACCAGCCTTAGTTCCTGGTTTTCATGCCTTATATACCTATCTGCTTCCTGCCATCACTTCCTGGGATTAAAGGCTCACTTCCTAGGATTAAAGGTGTGAGTGACCACACCTGGCTGTTTCCAGTCTGGCTTTGGACTCACAGAGATCCAGATGGAGCTCTGCCTTCAGAATGCTAGGATTAAAGACATGTGCTGCCACTGCCTAACCTCTATGTTTAATATTATGGTTGTTCTGTCCTCTGAACCCCAGATAAGTTTATTGGGGTACACAATATATCAACCACAGAGTCCCCCTTGTTTAACCTAGTCAGCTTATGTAGCATAGCACTTTACAAGTCCTGAAGGCCAAGTGAAAACAGGAGAGGATCACTTATGAATGATTGGCATGGACAAGGGGTCTCAGGTGAGGGTCCAATGACCCTCTGCAATCTCTGCTTCCTTAAGTGGATGCCAGTGGTCCTCAGGCCTCATGGTGAGCTCTCAAAAACAGTCATTGCTAATCTGATGACCATATTGGACAGCAGAACCTTCATGTTACTCATGCTGCCTGAGTTCACCTCTCCCTCTTCCCCTCAACGAGGCAATGAGGCTTCCATAGAGAAGAGCCCTGCCTCCAGACAGACAACTGTGTGTGCCAAAGAGATCCTAACCTGGTGCTTCCTGTTGTCTAAAGTATAAAAGACTTGGTTGTGATCATTCATGGAGGGGTAAATATTAAGATGACACACATGGTCATTGTTCTGAGTGGAATTCCAGAAGCTGAATTTTAAAATTAGAATATTAATTATATTTCAGCACTCTTCTCTGTACAGATCTAATACTTCTCCCAGCTAGAATGCAAATTGTTTTGCAGAGTAAAAGTCCCTCTGGCCTATGATTTCTGCTTATAACTCCAGACTCACCCCTGCCCACTCTCATGAAGCTAATGTTCAGACTTAATCCAATTTTCAGAGTCTTGCTTAGGGATGATTCCTTCTCACATGATGATGAATAGCACCCTGCATTTATGCCAAATACAGCACTTACTAGACTTTATTAAAATTACCTGCTAATTCTTTTGTTTCCACAAAGAACTGCACACTTTCTGAAGTAGAAAAGCTCTTGTTTACCAGTCAGATGTTGGGGTGCAATCACTGCCATCTGAGTGAATGCATGATGGAAGCATAAACAGCAAGTGACAATCAGGAAAGAAATCAATGACTATGAACTGAGGTCTTCCCTCACCACTCTCTGGTAGACTATGAAAATGTCAAAGAAAAAATTGGGAAAGTTGAGCTTTTTATTTACTGCTTATTTTATTTGTTTCTGAACCCTGTTAGAATCATCTCAGGGGGTAATTTCCATAATTTCATCTTTCCTAATATCCCTTCTCTTATTGCACCTTCAAATTCCATTATTTCTGTCCTCAAACAACACTTCCCAGAATTGCATTTTTAACTGATATATTTTTAGTATGTTCTCATAAAGGTTTTTGCTTCAAAAAGAAGGTTCTCTTTGAATTCATTTTTTTTCCCTGAAACTCACTTGTATATTTGGAAGGATTAATGACCTCAGCAACTTCATAAATTACACCATGAGAACTTTTCTATCTCCTACTGTCTCTGAAAATTATATCTAAAGAACAATGTGTATGTGGAAGCAGATCCACAAAGTGTAATGAAAACTATGCCAGAATGGTGGCCACAAATGAAGCCAACGCTGTAATCCAGAATGCCCCGGCTGATTTTAGTTGAGTGTGTGGCATAAGTTCCATGTTGTTACTGCTGTGGATATCGCTCTGTATAAATAAAATGCTGGTTGGCCAGTAGCCAGGCAGGAAGTATAGGCAGGACAAGTAGAGAAGAGGATTCTGGGAACAGGAAGGCTGAATCAGGAGACACTGCCAGCTGCCACCATGAGTACCAACATGTAAGATACTGGTAAGCCACGAGCCATGTGGCAAGGTATAGATTTATAGAAATGGGTTAATTTAAGATAGAAGAAGTAGATAACAAAAAGCCTGCCACAGCCATACAGTTTGTAAGCAATATAAGTCTCTGTGTATTTACTTGGTTGGGTCTGAGCGGCCGTGGGACTGGCAGGTGAGCGATATTTGTCCTGACAGTGGGCCAGTCAGGACTGAAGAAAACTTCAGCTACATTGTTACTGTAAAACATTGCCACAAACTTGTGTAGGACCAAAGAATCCTCTTGTGCTCTGTAGGTTAGAAGTTTAGAACTGAACTCTCTAGTAGAAGCCAGGTATTGACAGTTATGTTCCCAGGCAGAAACTCTAATGGAGAATCAGGACCTGGCTGGTCATTGAGGGACTTCCACAACTTCCCCTGAAGTGGCTTATGGCTCACTTCACAATTGTCTAAGTCAGAAGTGGTTAGTAGAGGCCTTTTCAAGGCCCCTGTTTGTGACCAGGATTCTGTTGCTCTTGCGACTTCTGTGATTTGATTCCCCATGTTAAGGTTCTTAGTGCAATCCCACTGGCAAGTCCATTGCTTATGTATGACCTGATTACCCCAGCGACCAGGAGGAAGCTTTCTTTGGAGGAGACAATGCTCTGGTTAACACACATGGACACACACACACACACACAAACACACACACACACACACACACACACACACACACACGGGCCCTTGACACTAAATAACTGTGAGATAATTGACAGCTGGGTTAATTTATTGATTTTAATCAAGCAGGTTTGCTAACGTACTACAGCAGTTACAAGAGATTAATCAGTATTCCACTGCCTGTTTTTAAGTTAGGCATCTGAGCCTCATGTGAATCCAACCCAGGTTCAGGAGTTGGTTTTTGATTCCACATCTGTAACAGAGTTTCTTAGCAAAATGATTAACCACTTAGCCATCATTGCCTTGTTCTATCAAGAGAGTCCACCTTGCTTGGAGGACCGATTCTGGGACCTTCCACAGATGTCAAACTCTATAAATGCCCCAGTTCCTTTATTTAAAGTAGGTTTGTGCTTGAATATAATTGGATCACCTCTTGTAGTTTACCATATAAACTATTTACAATGCCTAACACAGTGTAAATGTTCCATAAATAGTTCTTATGTTGTACTGTTTATGGAACAATGATAAGAAAGTCAGTTTGTAGATGTTTAGTACAGAAACATTTTAAAAAGAAGAAGGAAAAAGAGAAAAAGAGTAATTAAAAAAAACAGTTCTTGCTGGTTGAATCCATGCATTCAGAGTCTATGGACACCAAGGGCCAAAACAATGGGTCTTACCCCATAAGTTAATTGAAGTGTCACTGGGGAATTAATTCACAGAGAGCTATTTAGTATCATGCCTTGGGAAAAAAAGGACTGAAGGAAAGATAAACAGTATTATTTTTGCTTAATTATTAATCACAATATTTTTAATAATGATGATAACATCTTTTATAATGAAATGTTAACTGCTCAGGACTTTCTATTTTCTTGTTTCTCATGAAAATATAGTCACAACTATAGCCCTAATATGAAGTGTAGAATAAGGAACAGCCTTTTATTTCATAGATCATCAGTATAATGTAAAGAAAAATATGTAAGGAATTGCTAAAAGTTAAGTAAGTGGTGGTGAATGTTTCTATGCCACACAGGGGCCAAGTTACCTCTGTTTAGTTGTGTTTCTCTATGCTATTTTTGCTTTTTAAGGATGAAATGTGGATTGTGAGACTAGAGAATGAATCAGAAAAGGCTCCTCTGAGTATCTTGTGTGAACTGAAGGTTGGGAATGTCAGATGGCCGAGTAGATAGAAGAGTTCAGGATAGTAGCAGACAAAGGCAGACTGCATGAAGGTTGGCCATAAGTGTTCATCTCAGTCTGCTGTTCTTCATTTTCACCCATTCTTTAAGAATTTAATACAATGTATTTTGATCATATTTACCTTCATAATTCCTCACAGATCTAGCTCCCCTTTCCTAATCACCTAATTTTGTGTCCTTTGGGTGTGTTTGTTGTTTTGTTTTTAAACCCATCAAGACATTGTGCTGCCCATACACTCTTGGTTGTAGGACCCTCCACTGGAGGTCACCTCACCAGGGGTCACAATCATTAAAGAAACCCAACTGTCCCTCTCAGAGCAGCTACCAGTTGCCAATAGCTCATCAGCTAGAGATGAGACTGTGCCCGCTGCTCCTTTTCATGCTGGCATTTTGTCTGGTTTGAGCTTGTGTAGGACTTGTGCATTCTGTCACAATTATTGAGAGTCATATGTGCAGCCACCCTGCTGTGTCCAGAAAAGACTATTTCCTTGTAGTCATCCACTACCTCTGGCTCTTATCATCTTTCCTGCCTCTCTGTGCAATGATCCTTGAGCCTCATTGGGTAGTTATGTGGTATAGATGTTTCACTGAGAGCTAAACATTCTGCAGTCTGATGTTTTCTTCACCTTGACCAGTTACAGATTGGTGTTAATCACCATTAATTGCAAAAAGAAGCTCCTCCCCTGAAGGTTGAGAGATGTATTTATCTATGAGTATAATCTGCTAAATCCTTGGGAGTTGTTTTAAAACTATGTCCATTTAGCAGAATAATAAAATTAGCTTCTCCCCTAGGGCCTATGATCTGTGTAGCCATAAGTTCTTGGTGCATGGTATGGGTTCTATCTTGTGAAGCAGCACTTAATTCCAATCAGAAGTGGTTGGTTACTCTGTGATGTTCCTGCCACTGTTGCCAATCTGGTCTATACTGTAGCTCATGGGGTTCACAGCTATGTAAGACTAGTGATTTCTTTTCCAGAAGCATGAATAGCACCTTCCAGCACTATGAAAGCTAGACAAAAGGGATGATGTTTCCAGGTCAGTTCTAGCTTAATTTCTCCATGTCCTATGACTTGAAGATATAATGACTTCAGTTACCATTCAGTTCTGGATAGAAGCTAAGAATGATGGCAATAGCCTGTAATATTTGATGATCTATAGAACCTCACTGGCCAACAGCCACAAATGATGAAGCCAATTCCTGGCATTGGGCTTACTATTTGTTAGCCTGAGGTGTCCAGTGGGGACCCTATTACCTGTTATATCATTCTACCAGTATTATCAGAAAAAATAATGATTCAAGGCTTGTTTTGCTTCAAGGTGATGTTTTTATACTAGAAACTTTTCAGACCATCATATAGGTGTGTATACATATATAAACTCATAAACACACATACAAGAAACAGGGAAGACTACATTGTCCCTGAGAAGTAACTCCAATGAAGTATAAGCTTACAGTCCTATTAACAGATGATAGACAAGATGTGTATTTATTTAATTGCTAAGGTGATAGGATAACAGGGCTGGTCATTGCTGTTATTGTCTCCTGCTCAGCTTCTTAATTCCCATGTCTATTAAAGACCTGAATAAGGCAGAAATGAATCCTTGAATACAGTAACCCATCAGTATGGAACCAATCTCCAAACTAAAGTCTCTTGCATACCCAAGGCTATGTATTATAATAAGAGATAATGTGTATTTTACACTCATTGTGTGTCATACAATGATGTGAGTGATTTATTTGTATACCTCATTCCACAGAATGACCTGAAAAGGCAGGCTCTGTCACTGTCTTCACACATTGTTTGTAGATTTAATAATGAAGAATGATGGAGCTGGGATATTGGCCCACACAATATGCCTCACATCCCTGACTATACAGCATGAGATGATGTCTGTAAGAGATGCTTCATGATCTCAAATATGAGATTGGATAACAAACTGTTGAGAAATAGCCATTCCTTTATGTGCAAATGAACCATTCTAAAGATATTTACAAATTCATGGGGGAGTGGCATTGAGTTCTAGTGGCTGTGAGATGCTAACAATACATCTTTCTGCAAGAAACCCTGAACAAGTATAATAACTCTTTCTGAGCAAAGATTTTGGAAACCATTTAAAGTGGTTCTGAAGAGTGGTTGTTAACTATGGTCATATCACAATACTAAGTGTGTTTAGAGAGTTATAAGTCAGGGGCTCCCACAAGAGGCTTGAGAATTCATTAGGGGTAAAGCTAGCAGAACATAGATAGTCATGAGCCACAATGTGAATGCTAGGAACTAAACTAATTCCTATGCAAAAACAGCCAGTGCTCTTAACCACTAAACCATCTCTCCAGTCGTCCATTTATTTATTTATTTATTTATTTATTTATTTATTTATTTATTTATTTATTTATTTACTATTTAGAAAAGTATGTCCCTATTTGTAAGAGATTATATGCAAAGTAAACTTTTTACCTGATAGTCAGTTCTTATCTTGCAATGTAGTATTAATGTTTTGCTAGTCTTTGTTATCTTATAAAGGACTGGCAATAACTCTACAAGATTTGCTCTCAACTGGCCACTTTCTGTCATGTCAGGATGTCATTAACCTGACAAGTCTTTCAAAGATTCTTTTCCTTCTCCTTGACTGTGAAAGAAAAGTGGGGACTTCTTCAAATGTGGATTTTTAGTTCACAAGACTTTATTCTCACTTATTGTTATAAGTACTCATTCAATAAATATTTATTAAGTATGTGCTATGTGAGGATGACATGACAGCACACAGAATGAGCAGAACAGGAGCTTCACTGTTGGGAGTGAAGGCACCGTGACCAGGGGACTGCTGTTGTACTTTATATGCATCCCCATTGAATTTGCAGCTCACTAGGAGATGAAGATCATCACACTGTAGAACTTGCTCAAGGACTGAGCAGATCCCTGTCTTGTTTAGGGTGATGATCTTTGGCTTTTCTCTTTACACCCATTGAGCTCAGTGTGGTGGTATTGTGTCCCCCAAAGTATTGTGTACTCTAATAAATTTATCTGGGGTCAGAGAACAGACAGCCACTAGATACAAAGGCTAGAAAATGGTGGCACTCACACCTTTAATCCTAGCATTCCAGAGATAGAAATCCCTCTGGATCTCTGTGAGTTCAAGGCCACATTGGAAATAGCCAAGCATGGTGACACACACGCCTTTAATCCCAGAAAGCCAGCCTTTAATCCCAGGGAGTGGTGGTAGAAAGCAGAAAGATATATAAGGCGTGAGGACCAGAAACTAGAAGATTTTGGCTGGTTAAGCATTCAGGCTTTTGAGCAGTAATTCAGCTGAGACCCATTCCAGATGAGGACTCAGAGGCCTCCAGTCTGAGGAGACAAGACCACCTGAGGATCCGGCGAGGTGAGATAGCTGTGGCTTGTTCTGTCTCTCTGATCTACCAGCATGGACCCCAATAACTCGCCTCAGGTTTGATTTTATTAATAAGAATTTTTAAGATTCCTGCTAAAGCTCAGTCCTTCTTTTCCACTGTAGGGAGGGTTGAGCTGATTTGTATTGATGGACTGAAATGTCCCATTGAATGTTTATTTCTTGACAAACACAGCTCATTATTTTCTAATCTGGAATTCAGTTCTAGAAAGTTCAGCACTAGAACTGAACAAAAGTGAGTTCAGAATAGATGTCTTACCCACATAAGGCAGACGCCCTGTGCCTACCTATTATGGCATGGAGAGTAGAAGCAACATCAGATTTAAAGTTCCAATAGTCAGGAGGGGACGGCAAAATGACCCTGTGGTGTGTTTTCCTCGTGGAAGGCAGTTTTATATTGGGGTCACTTGACTGATGGCTGACTGTAGCATCCACTCACTGGCTGCTGTCAACTCAGACCTCACTCTGAGGCAGGATGAAGAAAGATCTCCAAAGTGGTTCTGTAGACTGTGTGCCCCATATCCATGCCAGGGACACATACACACAGTAGGTCTGAATGGCATCTCTGGAGGAATGTACAAGGTAACATTTCCATACATGACAGCCTACATTTCTTCTCAGCGTTTGTAATATTTATTATGAACCTATTGCTTCTCACATTTTATTATATTTATTGATCCTGGTATGCATTTTTTTAAAAAGCTATAATGTTATCTTCTCTTGGGAGGGCAGGGAGCTCAAGAGACATACCCTTCCATGAGAATTTACACAGTGATAATGGTTAATGATGAGGAAAGGGGCATTTTCTTCAGTGGTGCAGCCACTGATATGTGCACATGCTCCTGTAAACAAACTCTTACCCACATCCTATAAACAACCCTAATGAAATTCACTAGGTCACACAAAGCATCAAAACAGAAATAAGGATTCCTGGGGAAGAAGAAGGAGATAAATAGGGATGGCAGAGGGGCAAGAAAGGGTAACAGGGGATGAATATGATCAAAATATATCAAACACATGTAGAAAAGTGTGTGATGAATCTCATTATCATGTATAATTGATATATGCTAATAAACCATTAAAATGAAAATCAAAGGTCTGTTGTGTTTATCTCTAACCTTCAATACTTTAAAGGCTAGTGTTCTTATTCCTGATATGGTTAAGCACTAAGAACTAAAGAGCATGTGTTTAATTACTTGGTTAATGATTGCATGAACCTTGACCATTCAGATAGGTTGCAATGTGTGCCTGGTGTGGATGAGGATTTGTCTTCCAAGTTTTAGTTGTTGTAATAGAGGGATTTGAGCCTTTGAAACTAGAGTCGTGAGAATAAGATAGAAAAGGAGCCATGGGAAAGGGCACTGTGTCAGTACATAGAGTGAGAGACAGGGCTACAGTCTTCAAACGCTCAACATGACTGGATCTCAGCAGTTTGGATTGTAAAGTTAACGATTATTTTTTAATCTTACATCCACAAATAGTTTGTCAGGCAACTAACCATTTCAGAGGTTTAACTCTCACCTTCTGCAAATTGAGAGCAACCTGGTAAACAGAAAAAGAGTTGTGTGTATTTAAAACACTGTGTCTTTTATTGACAGTCATGGTCATTTCAAGGGCAAACTGTGATGGCAAATACTGCCCCAGGCAAAACCCACAGGGGGATACATTAATTGACATGCATTCTAGATTTTAAAGGCTGTAACTTCCTAACTTCTGGGTCATTATATTTCTGGAAGGATGGCAGCATGAAGACAAAGACAGCCTTGACTTTGGGAAGTGCTGGTTAGTGGGAGAGCTCCTTGATTGCCAGCCCCTTCTGTAGGCACTGAAATGTGAATGCATTTCACAGCCAGCTAAAGACAGGGAGGGAGGACCCCCACTTTAAGCACCACAACTTCTCTGTAGAGACTCTAACTGTCAGGACCCTGGCTGTCCAATGACTCTGCTTTTATTTGAGTACAAATCCCATTACTGAAGAAAGGAGTCTTGATTTCCAATCTCATTAACTTGGGGATATTCTTCCATCTGTGATTATGACTTTATATTGTTAATCTACTGTTATTTTTAGTCAAACAGAATGTTTTCCCCAGAATAATAAAAAATAAAGATAATTTGGTTTGTTTATATAACCACTTAACTCTTAGATGAAAGTCATTAAATGTTTTGCCTGAGATTCACTGGGTGATTTGCATATAGCATTTACAGTGTGACTTGCTTGGGAGCATTGGCAATTTTGGATGGGGGCTCTTGGCACTGGTTTTATAGACCTGTGTATTTTATTCAAGCCATCTGGCTGGAAACCATGAGTGGAGGAAAGGTTCCCCCAGAGAAAAGTAACATTAAGTTTGGGGAAGTGTCCAGCTGCGATTTTACACTGCATAAATGTCAACATACATTGGTGAATTCTGTCCACACTGCAAGGACATGGTTCAGGGCTGTGCCATGAGAAGGGTTTAGAGACCACAACTGATTAAGGAGAACATGTGGTCATCGTATTCTAGGGCCCCTTGTCTGCTGTTGCTTTTTATTCCTGCTGAGTTTTCTGTTGCATGTGGAATTGTCTGGTTAGCAATGTCTGGTAGGAACTGCTAAGGTTGTTGTTTTCTTTGAACGAAGCTTGTGGCAGCAACAATTAAATGTGCTGTATATCTTCTGTTATTGTTGTTGTAGCAAAACCATTTGAAAATGGACAATATTTGGACATTTATGGAATTACAAGGGACCAGGCTGGGGAGTATGAATGCAGCGCAGAGAACGACGTGTCATTCCCAGATGTGAAGAAAGTGAGAGTGGTCGTGAACTGTAAGTTTCTTCTGTTTTTCACCATAACCATTGAGAAATGTCCAAATTTGCTGTGGCTGCTTTACGTCAAGGTGTCTTGCTGGTCAGTACCTCTTACCTAGGTCAGACATCTGCACAGCAATGGCCTCAGCAGATCCCAGCAATAGTTTGAGTGATGAACAGACTGAAGTTTTCCAGTATGGCCTTCATGCTCATCACTCTAAGTGGTCTCACCCTTGTCTCTAAAGCACTGTACACACATGCTGTGCCCCTTCTCGGTCTCACTTGGACACCAGTCCTGAGCTCCAGTGTACAGTACTTGATCAGACTTGGTAGGCACAGATAGGAAGCATTTCACACAAAGACAAGAGTAGGGTGGTAAGGCTTGGTCCAATGAATGATTGAATTCTATTGAGCTTGGAAATACTGGGAAAATTATAAATCATTTTCCTGTAAACACTATCATTTTGAAGTTAAGTTTGAGTTAGATGCACACAGAGTCATCAACACTGTGACACCACAACCATTTTCAAAATGGAAAAAACAACAGCTGCAAACATTCTTGACCTGTGTATAAAGTTGTCTTTACTTTTCCACAATGTACCCTAAGTCCTTCAAATTTGTATTTATTATTTTATTTTTCAAAGAAAGTACTTTGAGGATGAGAGTATCTTACCCAAAATATATACAAGGTATATCTTCTGTATGATTTCATTCCATTTATGTACTTTTCTACGTATGACCTTTGATAATGTTTGTGTAGTATTGATAACCAGATCACATGGAACTGTTCTAAAATATGTCTATAAACACTAATGGCAATCATCAGTTACTTTATGTGAACATGAATCTTTCAGTCTCGTGAGGCAAATGCTAACTTTAAACAGCCCTGGCATCCAGCTAACTACCAGAGCAGATCATTGTCATCAGCCAATGTTTGTCAGCTGCTGATCTACACACTTTGGGAGAAATACCTCACTAATATTGAGTAAGTGAACAGTGTGACTGACCAGGAGGCAGTTTCTGGAGGAAATGTTCAGAATTCTGTGAAGAGAAAAAACAGAGCCTTGAGGAGCTCAAACATTCCAGCACCCCCATATCCCAGTTGAATCAGCATCCCACGGCTGATGCCTTGGAGGTCAATTTTTTGATAAGTTCCTAGATTCTTGGGACTTTTTATTGCAGAAGACTTCCACTGACTTTCAGGACTTTCATTGCAGAGAGTTGTTATTTAATCCCTCTGGAATTCAGGAGTGGAAGATAACAAAGCAGACAAGAGAAGCTGGTGAATGTGTCACCATGAACAAACATTGAGCTCTTGATGCTTCCACTCTGGGTCCACCTGGTCTTTAAAAAGATGTCTCTGATGAAAACCAGTGGCTGTGGAGTAGGGGAATCCCATCTTACAGGATAATCTTCTCCTTTCTCCTCACAGTCCCGTCTAGCCCACCCCACCCTGAGTTCATTGTCACTGGACTCTTCATTCTTCTGTATGTTTTTCTAGACAAATAAAAACTTTAGGCCTAGCAAGAAACTAAATAGAAAAGTACTTCAGCCCAACTATGCTACCCTCTAAAAGTCAGTGTGGGGAGAGGGATTCAGTCTATGCAAAAGGGCAGAGATGGGCAATCAGGATTCATAACTTAGAACTAATACCATCTGACAGCTTCATGGGCATTGGAGGAACCAAAGAGAATGTATTGCCCACCACACCATGGCCGCAGGAGTACTGACAATGTATGTCATTTTCCCAGTTCTGATGACCACCACTGATCTGAAGACTGAGTTATTACTAACCACACAGTGTTTCATACCACAGCCACAGAACCTGGACTTAGGACACAGGATTGACCACAAGTCACCAAGAAAACCTTCCCCATGCATCAGTAGTCATGTCCTTATTACACCAGACTGCAAGCAGATCTGCCCCTCACTCCACAGAGGCCACAGCACTGTCCCCCAGATTATATGGTTACAGTTAGTAAATTAGAAATGAGCATTCTGCCCTTAATGCATACAGAAGTGACAGAGGCCATGAAGAACCATCTTTCTGTCCATAAGGTGGAAGTGGGAGAATTTGTGCAAAAGTCCACGGGCTGTAGAAGCTGAGTCAGTGACTTACTTAGTGTGTGAGGAACTTCAGAACAGTTAGGACAAAAAAATCACTGATTACCATTAAAAAAGCCACATCAGGATGTAAACAGAGAATTGGAAAGAAAGGTGGGGAAATGCTTTTTAATTAACAACAAAATTCCTTTTAAAACAACTAATTTGACATAGATATAGCAACAAGTAAACTTTTTACTGGGGAAATAATGCTTATCTCTTTAACCTTAAAGTGCACCTGACAAGATCCTTTAAAACATATATTTTTATTGATTTACAGAGCAATTAAATACAAAATAAAATCAGTTTCCATATGACTTTTTCATGCATCCTTGGTTTTGGTTAACTCTGCTTACCCCTCCCTGTGTTAGCCTATCTCCCATTCCTTAAGGTATCACTTTCTCCTAAAGCTTTTTTTTTTTTTTCAATTTCTGACTTCTGCAGATTCTCCAGTTAAAGACACAGATATAAAGAACTGAAGCTAGGATCCACATATATGAGAGAATATGTAACATTTATTTTCTACTTTCAGCATTTACCTAAAAGTGCATTTTCCTTATAACTAAATAAAATTCCATTGTGTATATGAACTACACTTTCATTTTCCACTCATTGGTTCATGGACCTCTAGACTGACTCAATGTCCTTTCTATTGTGAATAGAGCATCAGTGAACATGGATGAGTAAGTGTCTCTGACGGTGGATGAATACTTGGGCATGGGCCAAGGTGTGGGGTGGCTGGGTCACAAGGTCAACCTGTTTTTAGCTTTTGAGGGGCCTCTACACTGAATTCCACAGTAGGGCACCAGTTTACACTCACAGGGAGTGTGAATAAGGAATCTTCTTTCCTATACCCTTGCTGCATTTGCAATGTTTTGTCTTTTAGCTCTCTCTAAATCATAGTTTCAGTCACTCAGATGTTCACAAACATCACATGAACAATGTGTTTCACATCAGTTTTGTTGAATTTTATTATTTTCTGAGCCAATGTTGCACATATCTGAGTACTGTTTTAGGTGCAGGTGTGCGCAGTATAGTATGTGCATTGTGTCTCTTGGTTGTGATAAAGTTTCAAAGTAGTAATCTTGTGAAATTGTCCCTTCACATGCCAAAGACTGAGAGCTACCTGTGGATTTTACTGAGCTGACTTCAAAAAGGAAAGGAGCCAAAGCCCCCCGTTTCACAAAATTCAAGACCCAGCAGAATTGTGTGGCAAACAGACACAGAAACCTACATTCCTAATAAGATCCAGATGCCCCTAGTAGCATAGGTGGCAGGCACCCTCTCATGCATGATTGCTCACACACCTTGGCTTTGCACACACACTGACACACAGGGCACACATATACACACATACTGTATGCATGCACTGAACTCCACTGGGGAGGCAGGGAGAGTGGGGACACTGTTAACCCAGGTGTAGTGGATTTCTGTGTGGACAGGTTTGTTTTCTTATTGGCACTTGTATTCCATTCTCACTGACAGCTTAGTAGGCTCCAGGCCCATGTTTATTAATTATAAAGTAGAAGGCTGATTGAATTTCAAAAAGCCCATGGGTTGACCTGAAGGGGAAAAACAGGAACAGAACCAGGGAAGTTCTGGCCAGGAGAAGAGAAAACAAAATGTGGAAACCGGCAGAGTAGCCTCTCTAAATAGAGAGAGGGGGAAGCTGATTTTGCAATGGAGGTTGGTGAAAAAAGCTGGGTCCCAGATCTCAGGGCACAGAAGCCCAAGACACTGCTGTTCACTGGTGATGCTGGTACTGAGTAGCAGGGACAGGAATGACCAAATCTGTCCCACTAGAGGGGATCTTCTAATGGAGAGTGTCTTGGAAATGTGGTCCTTACAGTCCAGTAGAGTTCATGAAATTTTATTAAGATTGAGCATTATCAGATAAACTGCCTCCCATGACCAGCTGACCTCTGACACCCTAGCGAAGCTTTATTTCACCTATCTGAGTTTCAAATTCTATTTCTGTAAACTCAAAGATATGTATTTTATATGTGTGTATAATAAGTAGTAAATGTTTTATATATACAAAACTGATAAGATTAAATGTATATATACATATATATAATTATATGCATATTTTGTAAATAAGAGTTTAATTCTCTGCATGTGGGTGATAGTTGTATAACTTGGTCTGTTTGTGGGGCCCCTAGCAGTGAGACCAGGACCTGTCCCTGGAATATGAGCTGACTTTTTGGAACCTATTCCCTGTAGTGAGATGCCTCACTCAACCTTGATGCAGGAGGGAGGAGCTTGGTTCTGCCTCAACTTGATATGCCATGCTTTGTTGACTTCCATTGGAGGCTTTACCCTTTCTAAATGGAGACAAGGAAGAGTGAATGGGGAGGGGTAGAAGGGGGGTTGGAGAGAGAACAGGAGGAGAAGAGGGAGGAGAAACTGAAATTTAATAAAAGAAAAAATAATTTAGTGTAGCTGGAGTTTTCTCCAGTCCCACTCGGGGCCACAGCCACTCAGACGCAAGTAAACACACAGAGGCTTATATTATTTATAAACTATATGGCCGTGGCAGGCTTCTTATGATCTAGTTCTTATATCTTAAATTAACCCATTTCTATAAATCTATAGCTTTCCACGTGGCTTGTGGCTTACCGGTATCTTTACCTCTTACTTCTCATGGCTGTGGTGGCTGGCAGGGTCTCCTGATTCAGCCTTCCACTTCCCAGAATTCTCCTCTCTGCTTATCCTGCCTATACTTCCTGCCTGGCTACTGGCCAAGCAGCATTTTATTTATCAGTCAATCAGAGCAACACATTCACAATACACAGAAAGACTTCCCCAGCAATTTGGTTGTAGAGCTGGGCATGGTGGTACACGCCTTTGATCCCAGCACTCAGCATGCAGAAGCAGGCAGATCTTTGTGAGTTTGAGGCCATCGTGGTCTACAAAGTGAATTCTAGGACAGTCAGTGCTATACAGAGAAACCCTTTCTCTAAATAAATAAATAAATAAATAAATAAATAAATAAATAAATAAATAAATAAATAAGTGGTGTTTGGTTGGCTGTAGAAAGTGAGGTCTATGTGAACCTCTTGCTCTTTGAAAACTAGTGCCTTTCTCACTCATCACAGCACAGAACCAACAAAAGACTCTGAACATAGTTGCTGAGTGAATTAATCATTAGACTAGATTCTCCTAATCCAATCATTCTACAAGGCAAAAGAGAATTATCAGGTTTTCCTATAACTTTTACATAGATGGTATATTGACCAAGTATGTATGTATTTATTTATTTTTTATTCTTGTCTCACATCACATCTTGACCACTGTTTCCCTTCCCTCTGCTCCTCCCAGTCCCCACCTGCCTTCCCTGATCCACTCCTCTTCTGTTCCCCTTTAGAAAAGAGCAGGCCTCCTCCCAGGGATAACAACCAAACATAGCATAACAAGTTATAATAAGTCTAGGCACAAACCCTCATATCAAGACTGGGTGAGGCAACACAGTAGGAGGAAAAGGATCCCAAGAGCAGGCAAAAGAGTCAGAGACAGCCCCATTCCAAGTGTTAGGAGTCCCACAAGAATACCAAGATACCATTTTGGTATCAGTATTTTCAAATGGATCCAATAAAGATACCCTGATATTTACATAGTGCTTTTGTACAGAGAGAAGGGACACTAATTCCATTTTTAAAGATAAGGCAGTTGAAGTATAGAGAGTTTAAAACATCTAATACCTTTCCTCATCTCCAAGAACAAAATATATATGGATAAAGAAATACATTCATTAATTGACTGTAAAAATATAAAATTCAACCAAATTAAAGTGGAAAGATATCTGCATATGACTTTACTTTTGGCAATAATGGATTCACACATTGACCATTTCACTCAGTATTAGAATGATTTAGCTCACAATTTTCAGTAAATGGAACTGAGTGGTCCTTTCTATTGCAAAATAAATAGTAAAGACATTTTTGGGTATGCTGGGAACCAAGCTTTTATCCAATATATCAAAGGTGCATATTTGTGCATAATTTTGCATCTGCTACATATTCATTTATGGAAATGTGCACTTTATCTTCCAATATAACTTGCTCCAAACATGTGGACTAGAATGTTCCAATTAGGTTGACTTAGTACAGTTGCTCCAAAGCCGGAAGCAAGGGGCCACAGGGTATAGGCAGTAGGAGAAGCTCCCGAGGAATGCAACCAATGTTTTAGGTTAGTCATAAAGTTCTTCCCAAAACCTTGGGCAGTTTATGCAGATGTCAAACTTATGACTGGAAGAAATTGCATCTGTCAACAGCTATCACCTTGATACAGAGAGGACTCAGCATTCAGAGGCTGAGTGGAGTGAGGAGACTACAGGCACCTCCAGCAGGACACTGAGGGGTGTCTGAATTACTGCTCAGTCCTCTGGCTTTTATTTCTGCCTCTATAATAGTCCCTACTCATTTATCCCTTCTTTTCCATCTGATGATAATTTAGGCCAAATTGAATGTCCATTTTACATTATTATATTCACAGCTAATGAACACTTATTTTTTTACAGTCACAATTTGGGACATAAAAAATATGAATATCTCCCAATAAAAATACAGGTTCATCCATCATCTCCAGAGGGATTATGAAGGTCTCAGTGTCTTGATATTTCTATGCTTTCACTTAATTCTTTATCTGCTGGTTACTGTGATACAGTCAAGGGCTCAGGCTGAGACCCAGTCTTCAAGATGTTAATTATATAGGAAGTGGAGGAAAAAGGAGAGGTATATTTATAATTATAAATAGTTATTTATAATTCAGTACAAGTGTGTTACTACACCAGTCCTAAGGTGCTAGGCATGGCTGTTAACAGCATACCACAATTGGAGTGTCGAAGGAGCCTTGACCCTGAAGGGCAAAACTGAACTTGACATTAAAAAATATATTATTATTAAGAACAAGAGGGAGGATCCACCGTGTGAAAGCGCAACAGCAGCGTGTGCTCAGCCTGACAGGAGGCAGAGGACAGCAAGTGCCCTTTCAGTCAGCCTGCAATGGCCTGGCTGTAGCGCAGAAGGGAGCCAGCAGTGGGGAGGAAAACCGCTACCTCCCAGGCAGAGTACCTTAGAAGGTGATGATTCCTCTGGGAAGCGTGGAACCTCAGAGGAGACACAGCTGGGAGTTTGTGCATTCAGTAGGGATGCATAGATCCAGTGCTCAGCTATCAAAGGAAGAATAACTTGGGGTGATTAACTATTCAGAGAAACATCTGCATATTAAGTAAGTTATTTACATGTTTTTACTTCCTACATCTGTTGGGAAGGCTTGGGAGGATTCTGGTTTGTCATTGCAAGGGTAAAGCAGAGTAAAATTGCAATACTAAGAGCAAAACACAGAGAGGGCTGCAAGCTGTGAGCAGCTAAGGGGTCTGGGACAAACTGCAGAAGGTTTGGCAGTGAATGGCTAATCACCCACAGGGAACATTGTTAACAATAAATCTCCTCAAAAGAACAGTTTTTAAAAGAACTTAGAACTGAACTTTCCCTTTTCTCCTTGTGGAGTTCACAGTGGAAGAGGTCCAAGGTCATCATGTGCATACATCCCTGAAATGCAACTAACTATACGATTAAGGGACACGACTCTCCTGTTGAGGGAGACATGGTTGGCCCTTTGTTTTACACACTCAACATAACTGTCCTTAGCAGTAAGCATGAGGAGACTTTAAAAAGTCCAAGACTCAAATGTATTCTCCCAAACCCTTAAGTGAATTTTGGGAGGGGTTTTAGTGATAAAGGCCTGTGAAGTATCTTCTCCATTTAGCTATAAATCAGAATGCCTATATGGTCATTAAATGTGTGTTTTTTTAATTATTTTCCATTTTCTGAACCTAAAAGACGGGAGCCATTTTATTGCTTCAATACAAGAGCAAATACTTCTTGATGAGGATTATTCATGTTCAGTTTCATTTCTTGTTCTTTCTAGGTTGACATAAATAAGTCAGAAAATAAAATCATAGGTGTAACAGCATCAGAACAAACACCCATGGTAAGAAAAAAAAATTCAAACAAGGGGAAGATCCTTGAGCTTAGAAATTATTCCATGCTAAATTGAAGTATTAAAGTTAAGAAAGGAATAACAACAGCCACACAATAGTGTGGTTTATCATCTAGAGGTGTGGTCTCCTGGTGAGCTGCCAGAGGGCCAGACCCTGAAAACCACCAATCACCTCACCTATGTTCCTCAGGTGACCTACAGGCTTCCCTGAGACTTTATATCAGCCAACACAAAACCACTGTCTAAAAACCTGGACTTATTCAAATCCAGCTGATCAGCAGTTCCCTCTGGCAACAAGTGTATCATTCCATAGAATTCATAGCACTGAAACTTTTAACTCAACATCTGAAAGCCATTTGTAGACTAGAGTGACACCAAGTTAGTCTTGAATCTTCACACACATTGATGCAATTGAACAGGGTAACAATGGCTGGTATTCTTGTGTTGAATGTGTATGAAGAAATGAATGAGTGGCCAGTGGAAGAGTCTGTGGCAGTACCGTCAATACGCACAAGGGTTTGGAAGGAAAATTAGAACACATTGTGGGAAGAATCCTGTATGCACATAAGCTGGCATGCTCCTTTTCCCACTTATTTTGGCATTTATTTATTCTCGTTCTCTCTCCCCCACCATTAGCAAATTATACTCTTTTTTAATTGCTTCTCAAAAATTTCCTCTTTCCTTTTCTCTCATTTCTTCCCAAATGTGAAGACATGTTAAACTGCACCAAGAAATAATTTTTGCAGTGAGGAATAACAATATATTTAATGTACATTATTTTAATTACTGAATTATTGACTCTATTATATTTACTATGATAAACAAGTGAAATTGCTTTTTGAATATTGACTAAGTCATAATAAAATCTTAAGTTTGGGGATTTCAGGATAAAGAAATAAAGCATCTGAATTATATTTTTGTCTTAGTATTTTAACAGATTGTATAACTTTTAGGGGAAATATTTAAGCATATTGGTCTGAATTCATTCTTTCATGAAAAAAATGATAGAGCCCTTTTCTGATGTCACCTGCACTGAGATCCTGATCGCTCCCTTTGATGCTTATTGATGCATTCCTGGAAGCATGGATGGTGCCCAACAGGTAGCAAGCCAAAGCTTTGAAAACTGTTCAACTTCACAGTGTTTTAATCTTGTAATTTTGCTTGGTGACTTTTAGAGAGAAATTAAGTGTGATAATTTACTTCTTTGATGCTTTGTCAGCAAACTTAGGCAGCCTGTTTGTTCTCTGATGCTAATTCATGGAAACAGAAATAAAGTTCCGAGTAATACAGTTAGGACAGCTGTCAGTATAGTGAAGTGTGAGATTACAAAGGCAGAATTTGGAGTCACATGAACTTACACCCAACACTACTTGGTTGTTTGCTAAGTCAGGAAACAGCTGACTTCCTTTCATAAAAACATGGAGGTAGTTGTGCCCATCTTAGAGACTTCTTGAGGATGAAGTAGCAAAATATATGAAAACAAGAGTCATTGGTTCACAGCTGAGGATGGAGACAACCCTAATCTCCCCAAGTTCGAGGCAGTAAGGCGTAGGGTTCTGCACACAGGTTCTGTAGCAGGTCACCCCAGCCTTTAATCCAAGTCCTTCCATTGGCTGTTACGGGAACCAACTGATCCTTTTGTGTGACAATTTATTCAACTATGATGTTGGGGTTATGGGAATTGACTGAGTTCATACACAATGACTTAGTGAATATATATTAACACCAAGTAGTTACACAATTGCCTGTTGACCAATAGGTTAAATAAAAATACGTATGTAAAAAAAATGTACATTCCTGAAAACCAGCTAAGTTCTTCCATTGAATGGATAGGTACAGTTAGATTCTGATAGTTTTAAAATCAGATCACAGGTAGAGCAGAGGGATTTGAAACCAAGCCTTAAAAAGCCTGACTTTAAGGCTGTGGCTACCTTCATTGTAACTCCCTGGCTCCAAGGAAATTGAAAAAGGAACCTAATCATTTCTTACAAATTGCTAACTTTAGAGACTTTTAGGGGATGAAGGTTGAAGGAGAGGACAGGACTGCCGAGTGAGAAGATCTGAGTTGTCCAAAGGGGCACAGGTGCTGCCAGAATGGTTGAGGCTGAGAAAAGTGAGGGGAGAGAGAAAAGGAGGATTTTCTGTGAATAAAGAAAACAATCACAATAAATAATCCTGAGGAGTCATGTGGCACTCTAACAGCTTTGTTCACATAGCTCCAGAAATGAGAGCCTTTGTATGATGGGGAGAGTGACGAAGCCTCAGCACCATGCAGCCTGCTGCCTCTCAGTTAAATTAACAGCAGTGCAGAAAAATAAAACAAAATAAAATAAAAACTTCAGAAAAATGCTTACTGAGCCAGGAGCATAAAACAGTTGTAGATTTCATCGGTAAAATGAAAGATGACAGAGCTCTACTTAACACATCCAGAGTAGGAGTTTTAAAGCATTGCTCTGCTCCAATGTCCTTAAGGCATCATCTGTTTAGAAGTGGTTTGGAGGCGATTGTAAAACAGAAAACTGTGTGTTCACCCTCACGTCTTTCAAAGTTAGGGTTAGTAACTTGGATAAAATCCCTACGTTCTTGAGTAATACAACAGGATCTATGAATTTCACACAAGTGAGTTTTTGTGCAATAATCTTATTTTGACTTTAAACAAGTGAGTACTGTGCACCCTGAGCAATGTTGCGAGTATCTGTGCATGGATCACGCCCCTTTAGCCTGCACTCCATGGCCAGCGGTGGAAGGATGTTTAACCAGAGGAAGTTCACCCATGCCTCACTCAGGATGCCACTTCATCTTTGGGACATACTGGTCTGATGAACCCTTCTGTTTCTCTCTGCAGATGAGAAAGGACTTTGGGACCCTGTGTGATTCACCTGCAGATCCAATCTTTGCTAATTTTGTCTCATTAGCTTTTCTGTCCAGCCAGAGAGAACAGGACTCATCATAGTCAACGAGTGTTTACTGTTCAGTCTGTATAACGCTAAGAATGCAGAACTGTGCAGGAATGCTTACAATGACATGACATTAACGTCAAAGAACCCTTCAGAATCTTGTTCCTTTATGTCCGTGCCGCCCAGGCCACTTGGTCTGTCCTGTCTGCAGGACCTTTGACCCTCAGACTGAGCAGAAGCAATGGAGGCCTCTTCCAGGCAGGGCTTCTTATCACTTCCTGAGAGTGCTGCCTTGCTGCTTTCTCCTTCCTGATCTCAGAGTCAGTTACCACAGTGGTGACCTGATGGTTACACTGGACCACCATCAAGGCCCTGAGTGGACAGTGAAGTGGATTCTTGCTACTCCCCACCGGTCTTGCTTCTCTCCCTGTGCTGACACAAAGTATTCTTGACTTTCAGGTGAGTGAGCACTAAGCTGTCTTACCAACTGATTGTCTGCTCGGGTCTCTTTGTTCCCAGAATGTAGCCTCTTCTGACTAATGTAATGGAGGATGCAGGCACGGAACAATAAATGTATCATTTATGCATTTTGTCCTACTTCAAACATTCTGCCTACAAGAAACCATAAAAGCCTGCTTCGAGGAACATGGGTTCTCTCTGCCTCCCCGAGCAGCAGAACCAACTGAATTTCTGTTTGCAGATTTCATGAGTCTTGGAAGCCTTTGAAGCCAAGTATGATTTTGTTCAAAGCACAATTGGATTCAAAATAACATCTGACTACCAGCCTCTGAGATGAACTTTCCTGACAAAATAAACCTTAGCACAGAGGACAGAACAGTGTTTGCTCACCCCAAACCCACAGAACCAGAGTCCAGGAGGAATTCAGACAAACTGTCAAAGGCTCAAGAGTTTAACTGAAAAACACCCACCCGGATTTACCTCCTGGAAGAAAGCCCTGCCTCTGACAAAGACAGAAGACTTCACTTTTCTCCATCAGCTCCTTTTCTTTTGCCTGAGAAACTTCCGACGTGTACCAGCAAAACCATTTCCCCTGAGTGAGACCACAGCCTCAAAGGCTATCCAACTGTCACCAACTCCTTTATCGCAGTCTCTTTGAATTCTGTGGGGAATGCTTTGACCATGCTGGAAATGGTGACTTTTCATTGGTTCCTGCTTTGGGAACAGAGATAAATAAGGAACTGAGTTGGTCCTGTGAATGCTGCTTAATTAATCTTGTTAGACACAGGAGAGAAGAGCGTGTGGGCCATAGACTTGCTCTGCATTTGGGCCTGGGAAATGCATCCAACCAGCTGCAGGATGGTGTATTTATGCACTGTAGAGCTACACACTGGTGAGCATCCATTCAAACTAGGACTAGGCAAAGGGCAGCAGGGATGAGGGAAACATGCACACACACTTGCCAAACAGTGAAAGGGTGTGGCTCTTAAAAGCTTAGAAGCTTTTGACTGCATATTTGACTGCATCAAAGGGAAGGACTTTCAGAATTTAAAAATAAAGTTAGTGTTAAGCAAAGAGATATTTCTTCCACAGAAATATAACAGAGCCATGAAAAGTGGAAAAAATGAGGCTGGGATGAAAGGCTTACAGAAAAGTCAGGAGTTCATTACATTTGAAATGATGTACTGTGATGGCAAGAAAGCTGATGTGTTTTCTCCTACCACAGTCCATATGAGACATACAGACAACACTCTCATGTTATTAAACACAGAACTATTGAGAAGTGCATTGGGTGAGGGCTATGTCCCCCACAGGACAGCATACAAACTGGGAGAACTTGTCTTCTAAAACTGTTCTGTGCAGAGGTGCAGATTTGGGTGTTCAACTCACCAGTTTTTGGAGACTGGAGACAAAGCATTGGCCCTGTATGGAAGAAAGATGGCTTCAGTCACTCTCTGTCATAAAGAGGGGAAATCAGGTAGCAAAATAGGGTAAAAGTCAATATCTCACCCATTGCAACCTTGACACATAAGGCTGAGGGAAGAGAGGTTGTGTGAGGGAAAATCGTTCTGGAAGTTCCCAACTATGAAGCTTCCTGGGTCTGTATTCACTCCATCTATAGAATATAAGGATGCCAGGGACAGTAATGATGGAAGGCATTGCAGAGGACTTGGTCCCTAGATGTTTGACAGAATGAAAAGCATCGTGTTTTATATACTACACTTTAAAGCAGGGTTCAAAACTTTTGCACAGATAGAATTCAAGAATCATGAATTCTCAATTAAAAGCTTCATACATGAGGGAAAACACACATGCTGCAGAGAAGCAAGAAAGCCCACAACTGTGGATCAGGGAAACAAACACTCTACACACCTGAATAAAAAAGGGAGAATGTAGGTGCTAGGCAATAGGGGCAAATCACAGCCATGCTGCTCAGGGAGCACACAGGAGCAGGACTGTAAATTGATTAGCTTTTCGTATCAAAAAAGATAATTCTTGAAAACAACCAGTGTCCATCTTGAAAAGTCCAAACCAAAGCCTGCAGAGATTTTTCTTTTTGATAATTTAGGTCCCTGGACCTCAAACAGCCAGGAAGCTGGATAAAATTACTAAGATGTGTGAAAACACCACACGGTTATGGAATTAAAACAAAATAAACACTGAGCTCTAAAATTAATCAGCATGAAACCTCTCCAAGGTGCTGCAGTGCAGACCTGGTCTTGGTCTTTCTCCTCAAAATGCACCATGAAAGGCCTGAGACTCAAGCACTCATTTCAATGAAAGTGAAGGATGTAGGGAGCAGGGGGCGGTCATGAACAGTTGTACAGTACCCTTTCCACAAAGTCATGCACCCTGAAACCCTGCCCCAGAATGCAGCACCCCTGGCCACCACAGGTGGGGGAGGAGGTGTAATGTGTCTTGTCTCAAGCCGGGCTCTGATTTCACAGGAAGGAAACATGGAATCTGAAGCTTAAGTCCCAAATGAGCATGGAGCGACATTTTGGTTTTATTTTTCTAAATATCTGTATTATCCACTTAAGTAGGTAGGACCCATTGAAGATTAGTAGATAAATAAATCTCTAGAGAACTATAATTTTATACTCATAGCAAACTCTCTATTGGCAAAGTCCATGAAATCTCGGAGTCAAAATTCACATACTTTACTTGAAAACTTATAAATAAATTAGAATTAACAACACAGAGAAAAAGGTAAAATTGGACATTTTTATGCTAAAATTAACAGATGTAACTTTAAAGAAGCAGGAGTGGAGGTGTTACCTGAGAAAATGTGTCCACATAGACTTTCCAAAAATGCAAAGCAGAGTAATTGCAATAAAATGAACTAGATAGAATTGAACAGAGAATCAAGGAAGTGGAAGGTATAGCAAGAAAACAATTCTAGAATTCTAAAGGTAGAATTCTAGAAAGAGAAATACAGTGCTAAGTCATAGCTTAGGTATAGAAGATGTGTCCAACATGCATTACATTCCAGGTTCAATCCCCAACAATGTACAGAGAAGGGGTTGCAGAGATTCAAGGCACATTATGTAACTATGGATCATGCGTAAATATGGTCCCATGTGGGTATATTATAGAAAAAGGAGGTGGGAATAGGCAACTTTCAGGGAAAATAATAGTTCAGAATTTTCAGAATTATTATAAAAAATCTAATTATCAAACTGAAGAATCCCTAGAAATCTAACACATAATAGTTGAAAGACATTGCCTGATGATTTCTGTAGTGGCTGTATTAATTAACATCCTCATCGGTATTTATTTACTTTTTTCTTCACTAACATAAATGTAAGAGTTCTTGGAAGGAGGAGAAAAGGGAAATATTGATGGAAATACATGATATATTCAAACTAAAATGTGGTTTAGAGCATTTACTGCTCTTTCAGAGGACCTGAACTTTATCCCCACCTTCTGTGTTGTATGACTCACAACCTCCTAGGACTCCAGCTCCAGGGAATGGAACACCTTCTGGCCTGTGTGGGCCCCCACACTCATATGCATTTATCCCCCACACAGATGCACATGCATACAAGTCATTAAAACTAACTAGATCCTTATAAAAAGTCTTTATGAAAGCCATCTCAGTGTAAATCGATACAAATGGGAAATAAAACACATCTGTGTGCAGATGTTGCAATGGAAGGGACAGTACACCAAAGGAAAGGAAGACCAATGACCCAGGAAGGAACAGGACTCCAGCTGATGGTTGATTCTCAGTAGCAACAGATGTCAGAAGACAACGAGAAAACCATAGTGCTGTTGTCCCAGAAGATGACTTAGAACCCACAATGCCTCAATACATAAGGAATTGAGAAGCAGCAGATACCCAAGACTGTCATGAAATGACCCTAGTGTCTCACAGGAGCATTTGAAGAACACCAACTCTTCAGACGTAGAAGAAATGTCTAGGGGAGATTGTCTTGTCTCCCTCAGGTTAGTGGAATCACTGCTGAAGGAAAATGAGTGCCATCCACTGTTCTAGAGGAAATTAATTAAATGCTGGCATCCACTATCCAGCCCTATCCTGAACAAAGCTGATAATCATAGGATCAATATGTGTATCAATACAGAGGTGACAGAAGCTGCAGTTCCAGGTACAGTGCAGCATGTGGAAGGCTCTCATGAGAGTTACCTGAACCAACAGATGGTTTCAGGGGGATGAAGAACAAGCTTCTGTTACACAAACCACTGAAAGTGGGGACATTTATATTACTGCAGCAGCATGACAATTCTGCAGATGAATGGGTAAAGAGATTTCACTGGAAGATGTATTAGAACTTAAAACATTAATTAAATATGAGCATTTGTTTTTTTATCATTTTTGAGAATTTCATGCATGATTACTGTATTTGCATCATTTCCACTCAACATTCTTCCTCCAAATCCTCCCAAGCCTCCCACTGCTTCTCAACTTTACTTTTTTAAATTGTCTAATCTGTGGAATTATACAGACTAGAACCAGTATAAGATCACAACATGAGAACCGGGAGGTGAGCAGTGGTCTGAACATTTCTAAAGTCCTTGTCTTGGAAAACAGCAAACCTATTGATTATTATAGATGAAAAGTTAATGAAATAGGAGCATGTAATCAAACAGGGCAAGCTAAGAACTATGTTGAGGGCTGACATAAGAGACAAACTTCCAAGGAAATTAATCAAAAGTGAAGGAAGCCATCAAACGACACAATGAAGACCGAGAAGGAAAAAGAATGTGAAATGATGTAGCTGGGCTTCTGAGGGTCTACGGAGGCTGCCCCTGAGGACATCTTGAGCAAAGCTGAAATGGATAAATTCCTAAAGATTCCATTTTACAAACAGCTGCAATAACGAGAGAATTGTAAAGATCCAAAGTCAGGATGGTCACTGAGACCTCTTTCTTAAATGACAGTATGAAATTCAGATGTGCATAAGAGAGCTTGAGACAGTAAAAAAGAAATGGACAGTTAAAAGCCCACTAGCTCTTCAGGACTGAATCACAGAGGGAGGGTGGGAGCCATGGACACAGCAGAGCCACCTGTTTCAAATGAAAGCAGAGGTTGTTAACTAGTATTAGACAGCATGTTAGTACCAGCAGTGTAGGAAAACCATGATCCGGCTGATGCTTTCTTACAAGCTGAACACTGATTTATGTTACAGATCAAAGGGAAATGCATAGATTTTTAACAGATTCTGTGGGAAAATTTGTGAATCTCCATACTTAATAAATTCATGAAGTGTAAACAGAATAACCTAATGAGACCCATTCAAAAGAATTACATTAAATATGTTACTTAATATTGAAGAATTAGGTAACTTTCCTTTCACATCAAGAAACCAAAGAATTGTCCATCATTATAGGCAGTATGTCAGTGGAATTTCTCAGAAAAAAGGGCAAGTAAAAGAAAGAATAAATGTCTTTGTTCTGGATGTGTCCCTGCAGCATGCACTTAATCCTGTGTGGCAGTACTGATACTAAGGGCATTTGGGGGAATGATTATGTTATGAGAGCACCAAGGCAACCCCTGACACCTTCCTACAAAGTGAGTATATCCAGATCTTTTGTGGAAATGATTAAAAACTTACTGAAAATAAATAAAGCAAGCCTAAGTTCTGAATTAAAATCTTTATGTTAAAATGATCAATTGCTGTCAAAATAATCTGCAAATTGAATGCTTTGAATGAAGATCTCAGCAAGTGTTTTTGTTAAGCTTGACCGACTCCCTTTAAAGGTAATGTGAAGAAGGAAGAGCTGTTACAGAAGCCAGGAGTGGCCCCATGTCGGCAGACTTCCTGCATTGGTAGAAGGCACATTAAAATGCACCGGGGAACAGAGACAAGGAGCAGAGCAAGGAAGGTGTGTGGCTCCGTGGTTGAAAGAACCCAGGCACCACAGCACTTTGTAGTAAAAGTCTACAATCCCAGCACCTAGGAAGTGAGAGGAGGACGGTCTGGGCTTCAAGATCACCCTTGGCTTCACCACAAGTGTGAGGCCATGCTGGGATGCATGAACCCGGCTCAAAAACAGTCAAAGTAAAACAAAACAAAAACCTAGCAGGCAGGAATTTCAACAGAAACTTAAATTGGAATTGGCTTGATTTCCAACCCCTTCGCAGGATTTGTGAAGTGTTATTTACCACATACTTTCCGTGCCCTGCTCCTACCCCAATTAGCTTTTAAGATATTTTCCCATGAGAGACACAGGGGTCCCTTACTGGCTTGACCCCTTTGCTCATGTCCTTTACTGCCCCCTCACCTTGCTGCTGACAGGGTGCTCTAGGCTTCTGCCCTTGGCAGGCTTCTAAAATCTCCTTTGGCTAAATAATTTACTTTGTTTGCACTTTCCTATTGTACTGTGCCCTCAGCACTGTGCACAGCACTTGGTAAATAGCTCTCCTGTGAAAAATGGAGTAATAAGTCCAAAGAGGCTCATTCCTGCAGTTGGTTCAGAGGGGAATAGACCTGCCATGCAGGCACAGTGTGTACTCAACACGGAGCCCTTTGATGTGGCCACTGTATGAGACTTACTGTGGGTAGACTGACAGCCAGTGAGTGAGAGTTGCTATTAAATGTGTTGATTCTCTGTCACTCAGAAGGTGTTCACGTGTGGCATTTAACACATTTGAATAAACCCTTCACTACTTCCTGCATTATACTCATTTCATTATAGAATAAATCACATTCTTGCCACACCATGTAATTGACAAATGAAATTCATGCTGAGTTTCAGAGTGATATACTAAAGAGGAAAGCCTTCAATGTGAGGGTTCATTTTACCAATGTCACAGCCCCTCAGTGTTTCAGGTACATATACAAAAATCATCTGGCTTAAAGTTCCCCTTATCTCCTGATTATTTCCAGCTGGATATAAATAACCAGTTTCCTGTCTTTCTTCATAGTGTAAATATAATAATGCATACATATCCCTCACATGTTAACATAAACTGTTTTAGAAGTGTCTGCATAATTTCATTACTGAGCTTTATAAATCAACTGTCCTGCCCACGTTTGCACTCTATGAGAGAGGTCTGTTAGAACCTGATTCCACCCATGTCAAAACAGAACTTGTGAGGGTGATTTTCAAGTTGACTTAAATAGATAAAGTTATAATCTAATTTCCTATTACCAGTAAACTACATTAGCATTTTCTACTACATTTGATAAGGCAAATGCTGATTTCTTCTTGATAATCCTTTTTTCTTCACATCTCTAGTCTCTGAATAACAAGATGTTAATGTCACAGGACAAAAGACTGCATCTACACAGGCCTCACTGGCTTTGCAGATTGCCAACAGTGTCTAAGGACATCAGTAAACATCAGTGTTCCTGTGGTCCAGCTGAGATAAGGAAGGATGAGACATACAGTCCGTCAAACAGGCTTTTTATTTTAAAGTATGCTAAATTGCCTAATCCTAAATTAATGAATAGCAAATGATAGGATCCTGTGAAAATAACCCTGTTCATAGGTATCTTTTAAAATTATAGTAAAGACTTGTTCCCCTGCAACTGTAAAATAAATATGGTGACTTCACACCAACACCCGGTACTCACTCAATTAAAGAGCAGACACCAAATAAAGGCAGCCATACAGCAAACGCTAAAGTTCAATACCATTAATTTAATTATAGAACATAATCATTTGACAGTGCAGTGGGTTGGATTTAAAAGATGGTACTGAAATTCATTGTTAATCATTGAAAGGTGTATGGTAAAGATGAGGCTGCCACATGATGTAAGGTTACAAGTTTATTGTAAGCAGGGACCATCAGTAATGCATCTTGGGAAGGGGGGCAGCAGCAGGATGGGGGATGATGACAAGGGCTTCCCTACGAACAGCACTGGGAAGTCTCATGGCATGCCAGCACTACACTCAATGCATTACCTTATTAAATTTTCTAGTGCACCTTTCAGTCAAAACTGTCGTCTTCATCTCCCAGGTGAAGTGAATAAAGGGCTGAGAGTTGAAGTAGCTGCACGTCAAATCACATCCAGGAGCAGTTACTGGGTGAGGACAGAGAGGACCAGCCTTGAGCTTACCCTGCATAATTGAAGGAGAGATGCAAATGCAAACTTCCCTACTCTTGACTCATTAGGTGTCTTCCAGTCTGGTGCTCCTCTTTGCCAACAGCCGCTTGCTAAGAAAACCCTCCTTTCTGGGGATTTTCTCCAGTCTCTTTTCTCCCTCACGACTGACAGGGTGGTCTGGGAAAGTGAAGTATCTTATACTTTGGTCTGTGTTGTTAGACATCTAGAAGGGCAGGGGAGACAAAGAGAGAGTTTCTCCAGCAGCAGCTAGCAGGGCCCTGCTGGGGCAAAGGGGGATTCCTGCTTGCACCAAGCTCTTGTCCCTGCCTGCCAACCATTCACTCCTGGAGTTGTCACTGTTTTCCCTGGTATAGCTCACTGATGCCCTCCCTAGACTTAGAGAAACAGGAGCAGAAGCTCCGAGGCCACTTTTGTGATCGGATGCCAGCAGTATTTATTTGAGAAAAGACTTACAGGACATCTATTATTCATATTTTCATAATTAAAAAACAAAACTTTAGAGGCCTAAAAAATTTTGTCATTACAAATCTTCCTGCCTGTAATGACCTATGATGTGTGCAAGAGACATTCTTGGTAGCTTGGGACACTCATCTCAGGTAGGAAAATAAGAATCATTAAAATTTAGACCCGACAAAGCACCTTCACACACATTAACCTATCTTAATACCCATAAAAAACTTTGTTGTAAGCAATATTTTCCTGTTTTATGAATAGAAGAACTCAACTCTAAAGGCTTAACATCATTTTAAATGATCCAGCTGTTAGCCTCAGTGCTGAGATTCCAAAGAATGAGAATCCATGTTTCTCACTCTACACATAGCACTCAAATCTGGGTCCAGTGGCATCATGGGATGTATTTATTGTGTCTGAGCTACTTTCCTAGTGTCAAACATTAGTTTTCTTTTACTAATTTTTTTGAGCTGCAACTCAAGTTCAAACACATAGTGTTAGGAATCAAGAAAAGGCTTTGTTCCTGGTACAGAGCCCTCTGTGGTGCTGGCCTGGTGCTGAATCCAAGCTCTTTATTCTGGCTCGAGACAGGTGGGATGTTTACTTTCAGGGATTTCTGGGCCTGGCATTCCAGAAACTCACATGTAAATCAGCTGGTGGGATAGGTGTCACCCTGTAACTGGGCTCAAGGATTTAATTTTTCTAAATACTGTGAAGTTCAGTGTTCCCATGTGTTAACTGAGTGGACTAGGCCCTCCTTTTGCTTTAGACCACAGGTGCATGGACACATGTAAACAGGAGCTGCAAATTCCTTCTATTCAGCTTTGCTTCAGTGAATTAAGAATGTTATATCACAGGTAAGACCACAAAGAGTCAAAAACAAACCATTTCCAAGGTACTTATATTTTATTTGGTGAAAACAGATAATGCCATGTCTATTGGTATCATAATGGTTCAGGTCTTGTTTGGGCAGCCAAACAAGAGAGTAGTTAAATAGACTTTAATGTCCTTCATGGAGCACCAAGAGGTTACCAACTAAGAATGCAACCAGAATTGAATAGAGTAGAAATTAGGAGGCAGCTTCCATAGAGCTTCAACTCTGTCCTGGGAACACCCAGGTTCACTACTCATCCTCCAAGAAAGAAAGCACAGCCTGTTTCTCCTTTGTGCCATCAATTGAGGATCCTTTGTCCTCCCTTGAGAAAGAAGAGCAAGTGGTAATAGACCACCAGCATGAACCTGTCAGAGGTGTTCTGAGCTCTGCAAAATATTCAGAAGATCCACACCCACATCCTTCTATCTAGGAGGATTGATTGGCTAGCCATAGTTGAAATAATGAACTGAACTCTTTATACCTACCATACAGTTTAAGGAGTATAAATAAATAATAAATAAATACATAAAAACTGAATTTAAAAACTCAGCAATAAATAAATAAATGAAGCAAAGCATTGAAAATGGCCCAATGGTTTTTGTTATAACCCACTGTGACTCCTTAGAGACTAAATGTGCTTAATCATAATGAAATATCTAAGATTCATTTGTGCCTGAGCCCACCTAGTACTTCTCTGAGCATGGAGCAGATGCTCATTCCTTTCAGGCTGCTTTTATATCACAGATAAATAAGGCAAATAAATGTTCTAGTGGCCACAAAAGTGAATATAAAGCATTTAATATGGGCAGTCTGGTTTGGATGTCATGATCTTAGTCAATGCAAGTAAAAAGTTTTTATAAGATTTTTGTCAAATGAACTCTCAAGACTGATTACTCCAAGCTAATGCTACCATGAGCAAGATTTTTTAAAAATTATATTTTATTTAAGATCTTCTGAGTTCTTGGACTCGCTCCTTAGATTTAGACAGCTATCCCTCCGCCCCAGACCTGGATATGTAAACCAGAACTTAAACTCTGATATCCCGACCTCATCATGACCTCTGTTCATCAAGTCACCAAGTAGCAGTCCTAATTTTTCTGTCTGGTATAATATTTCTAAAGTTGATAGTCACATTCGCCCTTGCTTTTCACAGACCTTGGTTTTATAGCATAGTGATACAGACATACTAAATTTATCATGGAGCTTGAGAAACTGGCTTCAATGGCCATCATGGCCAATTACTCAAAACATTCAGGATGCACTTTTTAGCTGACTTACAAGGGTCACATCAGAGATGGAGCCCCTCTACCCTTAGCAGTAAAGGCTTCTCATGAACTGCAATCTGCATTCTTGGAGTCTGTTTAGCTTCTATTTACTCTATTTACCTGGTACATGGCTCAACTAGTGGAATCTGCTTACTGAAGAGCCCATGCCCATCCCCTTTGCCTTGTGGACTTCATTTATTCATGATAATGAATAGTTTGCTGTAGAAAGGTGCTGTGTGTTTATCCTACAAGTGCTAATTGTGGATCAAATATTTGTTAATACCTGATGACAGATGCCTGCAGAATACTGCAAATGAATTTGTTAAATTTGAGATCATGAGACATTTTTTACAGGCTCCTGTAGTTGGGAAATGATGGAACAGCCCCAGAAGCATACTAAATCTCATAATGGAATGTGGTTTACAAGTCAATATTAGAAAACTATTCAAAAGTACCACATTTTCTTAATCCATTCTTCAATTAAGGGACATCTAAGATGTTTCCAGTTTCTGGCTATTACAAATAAAGGTGCTAGGAACAAAGTTGAGCAAGTGTCCTTGTGGTATGATTGAGCATCCTTTGGGTATATACCCAAGAGTGGTATAGCTGGGTCTTGAGATAGATCAATGCCAAATTTTCTGAGAAACTGCCATATTGACTTCCAAAGTGGCTGTACAAGTTTGCACTCCCACAGCAGTGGAGGAGTGTTCCCCTTGCTCCATACCCTTTGTGTTTTTTTATCTTAGCCATTCTGACAAGTGTAAAACGGAATCTCAGAGTCATTTGATTTACATTTTTCCTGATGGCAAAAGATGTTTAATATTTAAGTGTTTCTCGGCCATTTTTGATTCTTCTGTTGAGAATTCTCTATTTAGGTATGTATGGAGAATTACTCAGCTGTTAAAAACAATGACATCATGAAATTTGAAAGTAAATGGATGGAACTAAAAAATATCCTGAGTGAGGTAACCCAGACCCCAAAAGACAAACATGATTGTTGCCTACCCCAATTGTCATCAGAGAGGCTTCATCCAGTTACTGATGAAACAGTTACAGAGACTCACAGCCAAACATTAGGCTGAGCTCAGGAGCCCTGCTGAAGAGAGGAAGGAAGGATTGGGGGAGACAGAGGGGTCAAGGACATTATAAGAAAATCCACAGAATCAACTAACCTGGGCTCCTAGGAGCTCATAGAATCTGTACCAACAACCGGGAAGGCTACACAGGACTGATCTAGGCCCTATACATATATGTTACAGCTGTGTAGCTTGACCTTCTTTGGGAACTCCTAACAGTGACAATGAAGGCTATTTTTAGCTCTTTGGCTGGCTTTTGGGAACCTAGTCCTTATGCTGGAATGCTGGATTGCCTTGCCCAGCCTTAATACAAGGGGAGGTGCTTCGTCTTACTGCAACTTGATAAGCTATGTTTTTTGTTTTGTTTTGTTTTTTTGTTTTTTTATATATCCATGGGAGGTCTTCCCTTTTCTGAACAGAAACAAGAGGAGTAGATTGGGAGGGTAAGGGAGGTGGGGGAAAAGAATGAGAGGAGTGGAAGGAGGGCAAACTGCCATGGGGGCATAAAATAAATTATTTTTAAAAATCATTCAAAGTTACGTTTTAGAAAAAGATGAAGCACAGAGGTTGTATATCCTTCCCGAGGAACTTCCTCTAGTTAGTCAAACTGATAACATCACACCGAGAGCTATCAATTTTAAATAAATTTGCATAACAAAAGAACTCTGACCTATAAGTAGGTAGATTTAAGATCAATTCTAATGTAAGGGCAATTTCAGCAAGGTCTCTTCACCTGGAGCTGATATTTGTGAGAGTTCAGAACGTCTTTCTAAAGACAGACATGTACATATGTACAATATCCCATCACTAATTCAGAACAGAATTTGTGTATTTCATTTTCATTGCTGATTGGGTTCCTATATTTAGGCTTCTAAAAGGACTGGTTATTCCTATCTACATGGTGGGTCTTTTTTCTATTCCTTAATGATCAGAGTTAGACAAATGAATCTCCCTTGAGGAGATTTCTCAGCCTGTTGTTTTATAAAGGAATTATTTTGGCTTAAGAACAATTATTTGAATGCAAATGAGTATTCTTAGAAATAGTGTTGGAAACCCTAAAATTGTTTTCGCTGTGTTCAGAACAGGAAACAGGTGTAAAAGATAGAGTTGTTGTAATGTCCTTGAGTGAAGATGTTTAGGAAAATGGGGTCTCTTGTAGATACATTTGCATGTTTCCTTGGCACTAGAGTTTCCTTGGCACTAGAACTGGAGTTACTGCTTCATGGTGTTATAATATGACAAGGAATAAGACGAGGTTCTCCACTGTTGACTCATTGAGGAGAAACTCCCTCCTATTCTCTATTTGATCTGAAACACTCAGGACAGAAGGTCAACTAAATAAGCACATTCAATAACTTGAAATAACAGCCTTGTGTAGGAATTTGAACTCTCAGAGGCACCAGGAAACCAGCTCATAGATGTTCAAAAGTGAAGCAGCATGTGCCAAGACTGAGCATGGAGTTCAAGCTCCTGGAAGACACATTCTAGGGCCACAATTCTATCACACAGAATAATTTGTCAGAAAAACAGAGATTTTAAAAATGGTAACTAGTCTCCAAATAAATGAGATTCTTCTACAAGAAACAAAGACTAAATGTTTGTTTAGTTCCAAAGAAGAGTTAGGATCAAGAACATAACCTTAATGGAGAACAGCAGAGTTCAACCAACAAGGAAAAGAATATTGTAAAATAGATTTGTTCCACACTGAAGCAGGCTACACTCCAGAGCTGAGGATCGTTTCTCTGCAGATTTTCAAGGTGAGCAGAAGTGTTTTTCTTCTCAGGAAAAACACACTGAACATCCTGCCTCTGTCACCACAGGACAGTGTTGAAGGAGTCAACCAAGTACATGGGATGAGTCAGGCACTGACCCTAGAGTCTCACTGGGAAGCTGTAGCACCACTCATTGGCCCCTGCTTAATCTACACAGCTGTTTTGCTTGTAGGAGCCTCACAAACTCACTATAATTTCATATCAATAGCAAGTCCTGTGAACTAAGGCTGTAACAGAACTCATACGAATTTTTGCCTCCCAATCGTCAAGATATATAAAGATCATACTTGAAGGAAAGCATAGTTTTAGAAAAATTAGTTTTATTACCACAGAATACTGTGCTAAGTGTCCCTCATTTGTCACATGAAAGCCCATCTTAAAGTGTTTAATATGTTTTCATGAATGATTTAACTTTGCAAATAGCTTTGGTAAATATTTGATATGCTGTTATTAAATTTTCTTTTACTGACCTAACCTTTGACGGTTATTTTACTTTGGCCTGATATTGTTGGACTTAAGTCATTTCCACATTGAAGTAGTTATTACAAAGAGGAGTTTGATAGAAAGCGTGTGTTTATACTTTCTTATTAAAGGTTATCTATCCTAGAAACTTACGTTTCTCTAGATAAAGTAAGTCCAAATGGCAGGCCACTGTTCTGTGGCAATAATGGGATCAACCTAGACAGATCAAGGCAAGGGAAGTGTCAGAAACACAAAGCGATATGTGTACAATAAACCCAAGCCTTCCAGGGAGATAGGATCTTTTTTGTTCCCTAAGAGGCTAAATAACACAGGCAAGGTTTTGATATATAGAAGAAAAGGAAGTTGACAAATTCTTACAAGGTTTCATTTAAAATATATACAAAAGGAAATTTAGTAGATTTAATACTTATGAGTCATCTGTGAATGCTATTTGCTTATGGTTATAGAGTCAGAAAGACCTGAAAATACATTGACATTGTGTCCAATAAAGAATCCAGCTGAATTATTGATCTAATTTTGAAATAAAAATGTGTTTTGGGTTTCCTCCATTAGCCTGGGGCTGGCACTAATTTATGTGATTTAATCATGTGTGATGACACCTAAGACACCTAAACATTTTTAGTTTTGGCAGAATTAACATATCATGCAATGTCTTTCATATATACTATAAAGTAGCAGATCTAACACAATTTAACTTTTTCCTTCTTTAAATTCCCACAGAAAGTACTAAAAGAAATGAAGTCACATATAGCAGTAACATGAGATAATTGTTAGAATCCCAGCAAGAAAAGGAGGGCAGAAGCAAGCTGGAGGTCACAAACAAACCTTACTTGAAATGAAAAAATAAAGTTAAAGTAGAAAATGATAAAATAGTAAACACAAGAAGGTGCCCACACTTCCAAAGTTCAGAAGCATCACACACCAGACTCCAAATACATCTGCACTAGCAAGTACAAGCACAACATGCCACACACAACACACATACATATGAAGCACATTCAAATAAGGTGGAAAGCAGTATAGGAAGACACCAGATTTCAATCTCTGACACCCACACATGCATGCACAGGCACACACATCTACACATACATACATGCATGTACACAAACACATAAATAGAATAGAAAAAGAGGAAATGAAAAGGGGAAAAAAGGCTAATTTCACTCTTTATTGTCAAAAGTGGTATGAAAACTTTAAGTGTGGCTAGATAAAGCAATGCACTAATGTAGTTTATATAGTCACTAGAAGAATAAAAAGACAAAGTTGGTGTAACTAATTCCAGAGAGTGGGCAGGTAACATGAGGTTACAGCATTGATACTTATGAGGTGTTTCCATATAGATAAGAAATTTATCGTGCTTATGTATAACTATAACTATACCAAACTGGTGTTATTTATACTTTAAAATCTGAGATATTGAGAGGTTTCAGATGAATGCCACTTTACACAAATGGCTTTGAACATTTCTCTTTTATTGTATAATATATAATATTATCGCACCTTTTCAGGAGTTATAAAGATGATCACATTCATGTTGTAAATGCAAAGAGCTCTAAAAGGCATTTGTGGTTGACTAATTACATATGATACTCCCATTATTATTGCACTTGTCCAATTAAAGATTAAAGCCTTATTAGTAAGAGGTAGAAGAAATATTCAGCCTGGGGCATGTCACACCTGCAGCTGTACAGTAACAGAAAGAGAGGCCTTCTCAGCTAGAGGTTTACAGTCCCATGTGACAGACATAGCTGATGTTAACTCTCTCCTGATGTCATTGAACCTAATGCAAATGGCCAACATGTCTAGGTTTGGAGCATCCCAGAACACAGTCAGTAGTGTGCTAGTTGCATTGGGTAATTCATTTACTGAGAAGGCAATCTGGTTGTGTGGGGCATGAACAGGAATTCACACCCAGCCAGTGGCTAGATGTGTATTTAAAACAGATATTTGCAACTCCCAAACCTTCTCAGTTCAACACCAGGTTGTGATGTTACTTACATATACATTGACCACCTACTATGTGCCAACTAGACACTAGCCACACTACACACATTATTTTATTTTTTCCTTCACAACAAATCTAAGAAGCGAATATTCCCATTGTCCTTGAGCTACAGAAAGAGATTGCAGGTTTTTCCAAGGCCATCCAATTGATTAATAGGCTTTTAATCCAAATCTTTGTAATTCCCAATGCTAAAATGTTAAGCTTCATGCTGTATTCCTTCTATGAATCTGGCCTTAGTCGACAGAGCTTATAAAAAGCAGAAAGGAAAGACAAACATTTTAGATCCAGCAACAGCTCGGTGAGATGGCAGGGTGGAAAGGCAAGAATTTGGCATCAAGTCTTCTCATTTTCTCATTTTTACATGCTCTCCATGTGGCTATGAGTATTTACTTATTTTCTTTGAGGTTCAGTTCCTTTCTTAGATGGAAAAAGTGGCAACTACCCAAGGAGATATTCATGGGCATTGAAGAGAGCTACATGGAGCCTGCTGTTTGTCATAAATGCCTGGTACACAGTCACAGTTTCTCGTGCATTCTTGCTAACCCATCATTTGGACAGACATCTGTACTGTTCACTCAGCAATTTACAGAATTAGAAAAGACAATGTGCACTAGCCATGGGCTTACCATCATTTACATTGTTCAATGAGAGTAAAGCTTGATCAGCTGCCTCATGCTGTGTTGAAGCTGTTTGTGTAATGCTCACTGTGATGAACTGTACCAGAAAAGTCAAGATGCTTAAAGCTGTACTGTATATGTAGAATTCTATAGTTATGGCTTCTGGGAATAGGAGGGTTCTCTTATCTTTTTTTTTTTGTCATGTTTTTTTGTCGTCAGCTGGCTGATGTAGTGATCCTGACATTTGCAAAGACATAGACCTGAGTGTAAGTGTCAGTAGGCAGAAGGAGACAGAATAAATCATCCTTCTGTGCCTGGTGGGGGAGTCCAAAAGGGTGCTTTGGCCACTGAAGAACAATCTGCTGTTCAAATTAGCTTTCCTCCTTATGGTGCCTCTGTATAAAGCATACAGTGGTTGACCCTTTCTAATAACACTAAAGCTTACAAGTCTCTGGCAATTTATTACCAAGGCTTTATCTGGGTCAAACTACTAGCAAGTAAGAAAGAAGACCTGCAGGAGATGGCCAGCGTCTGCTGGCCATTGTCTTGCCATGACCTGTCACCACAACAATGGGGCCTCAGAACAGGCCAGGCCAAATGCAGAAACTCAAAAGGTAGAAGCCTGTACACTTAATAAAAATGATTGCAAATGCTTTGGCATATTTTTTTTTTATTAAATGAGAGTTCTTAATTCACATTTGTGTTTTGTTCAATAAGCAGTTTGAATAATATTTTCATAGTAATTTCATAATAATTTCAATATTTTCATGCTAAAACAATATAGCATTTTTGTATCATTTTAAAGTATAAAACTTTCAAAGAAGTTAAATGTGTTCAGAACTTCTCCAAACAAAGTTTCCAAAGATATGTTTTGTTTTTTGTTTTGTTTTTTTTTTACATGTATATATCATATATAAAGTGAGGATTGTTCTTTTTCTAGAGACACTAGCTATTTTACACTTTTAATTTTCTGATCTATTCTAATTTCTGATTATTATCATTTGTAAATTATTGAGTAGACCTACATAATCAGGATTAAAATGCTCTTTCCAGAATAAAAGTAAATTGTATCCATGGAAGAGATAGAGAGTATGATCTCCCATTGGACCTTGTGAATAATCCAGCCTCTAACATGTGGCCCATGTTAAGAGCCTGGAAAAGATGCCACAGTCAGGGGAGACTTTTGGCAATCTTGAAAATGCAGGTTTTTTTAGCACAGGAAGTGAGATATGGTTTATTCCTGCACAGGGAAGATAATTACTGCTATATTATTGAACATATCATTACAGAAAGGCTTATTTGGTTAAGCATTAAGCATATCCACTTTATTTCAAAAAGCCAACAATCTCTTCAACTTACCTAATTCTCTGTGCATCTTTAAATATGATATTACGTGGATTTAATGATTAATAAACAATTATTGTTCCTAACATCCCATTCTCAGTATGCCAGTGATGTCATGGATGCATAGAGTAAAAAGCAATTAATTATGCATTACATAGGGCTGTGCAGAGGTCATGGAAGGGGTGACATTTGAATTGTGATTGCCAAGGACATGTGTAGATACGTCTACTGCTGTGGGATGTTCTGTATGTCCTGTGGGAGCCCGTTCTTGGGTTCCTCATGGCTTTACCCAGCAGGTCTGCATAGAGGATGATTAGGACCACGGTCCTGAGTGCAGGTGTCTGAGATGGTCGTACTTGGCTGTGCTGTGGGATGGTCTGTATGTCAAGTTGCTCTGATTGGTCAATAAATAAAACCTGATTGGCCATGGCTAGGCAGGAAGTAGAGGCGGGACAAACAGAGAGGAGAAATAAAAGAACAGGAAGGCAGAAGGAGTCACTGCCAGCTACCCCCAGGACAAGCAGCATGTGAAGATGCCAGTAAGCCATGAGCCGGTGGCAAGGTATAGATTTATGGAAATGAATTAATTTAAGCTATAAGAATAGTTAGCAAGAAGCCTGCCATGGTCATACAGTTTGTATGCAATATAAGTCTCTGTGTTTACTTGGTTGGGTCTGAGCAGCTGTGGGACTGGTGGGTGACAAAGATTTGTCCTGACTGTGGGCAAGACAGGAAAACTCTAGCTACAGTCTACCAATGGAATTCTAGACTGCTCTGGTTAATGTCAGCCATGCTGCTTTAATTATATACTTTGACCCCAGCTACAGATTTTGAAAACATTTTATATTTTTTACTGTGAAAGCATTGGTTAAGCATTACAAGTAGTTGTTTTTATCTTTGCCATTATTAAAATCTGCTTTCCTGGGTAAGCTTTTTGTGTTGAGCATTTCTGAGAATGAAACACAGTATTTCTTCCTAAATATGGACAAAGAACTTAGGGACATCCTCATCGCCTGTGATTTGCTTTTCCCTGAAACACAAGGCAATAAAGAGTCCATACTCACATTACTTACTATTTTGTGGTATTTATAGATAAAACCAAGTATTTAACTCCCTAGAGAACAGATGTTTGGCAGAGAATGTCACTTTGCTCTTGATCTCTAGGCTTTCCCCACACTTACTCCAGTTTTTGTAAAGGTTGAGATAGAATCCCTTTGAACCATTGTTGGAGCCCAATCTCAGCTCTGGTCCCTGTGAAGAAGCATCAGCTTGTGTTTGGCTTTTGACGAATTTGCTCTTTCTTTATGCCATTGTGACTCACTGTCTGAGTGTGAAGCTATTTCAAGATGCTCTTTGTGGACTGCTGTCTCAGATCTCCTTCATCAAACTGCCTGGCTCCACAGGATCCCTGCTCAACATTCTTGCCTCCTCCTGCATTCCCTGTAACAAATCTGGTGTAGGATTAAGCCTCAGTCCCTGGAATAAACCATTATAGCATTTTTCTTAGTTCTCTAATTCTTGGTGTGATTCATGCTGTAACTAATTGTTAGAGAAATCCTGTCCTGTGCTTCCTACACTTAGGTCCCTGAACCCCACAAGATCAAAGACCTGGATTGTTCAGTATCACATTCTTCCCAAAGGAACCAGCGTGTGTGTGTGTGTGTGTGTGTGTGTGTGTGTGTGTGTGTATATCTATGTATATATAGATGGTAATTTCATTCAGGTAAGACTATCCTTCCGTTCAAAGCTTTGAAATGGTGATGACGGTAGCTTGTTAATAGATGCAGATAGGTACATACTCTGACTCTCAGTGCAAGGCCAGTTAGGCAGAGGAGTCTGATTTCATCCAGTCTGGACCCTTCCCAAGACCCAAATCAAGGAATGGAGCCTCAGCAGGTGTGCCTCCTCCATAGGGAAGGTAGATCTATGATGTGGATGATTTATGCATTCTCTTTGCAGCTTTTGAATTCCATATTGTATACAGTAATGTAAGATGCTTTGTAGTATGAAGAAAAGGAATAATCAAACTTTCTAAAGTGGAAGGAGATATTTGCACAAAATTTTCATATAGGAAGTATACTCTTTAAAAAGTACATCTTCAGTTTATCATTTGAGAAATGCATCTACCTTCTTGGACATTGTTGAACACTCAGCCCCACCACTCTCCCACTTCAACTCTTTCCACACCTTGACCCAACTGAGTCTCCCTCTGAACTCCATTCTTTAGCTCACTAAGTCCATATACTCATAAGTGTATGATTACTCACTGCAGCATGTTCAACCTACCTGGTCTGCCTCCGTGAAGAAAACTGACTCTTCTTTTCCAGCACCTATCAACTCCAGAAACTCCTCAGCTGGGACTCATGTCCTCTGACCTCCTTCCCCAGTGAGCCTGAGATTTTGAGTGTGCTTTGAAACACTGTCTGAAGAGGTTGGAGATGGCGTCATTTTCATTGGCTCCTGTGTTCAGCATCTTGGGTGTGTCCCTCTCTTGAGTACACACTTTCTTGGATATCTATCACCTCTTTGTGAAAGATCCACAGCTTCTTTGAAAACTCAGCAATGGTTCAGAACAGCAGAGTGATTTCTTTAGAGTAATTAGCTCTGGATTCTACCTTAATGAAGATAGTTAATAAGTTTAGAATAGGTGACCAGAAGCATCCTTAATGAACTTAATGCACTTCCCTGAGTGGAACTGACCTGTAGTTTTTCCTCTATGAGTGAATTTTCAGTTGAACATGGCCAAAACCAGATCTGAAGATACATAAATACACAAATTTGTGAACATGTAGACTGATGATGATGAGCGATTTGACTGCCACTTTACCACTAGACTTCACAGTGTAGAATCTGCCATATACTTCACAATCACTGCCTATTGAGAGAGCATTTTGTCAGTAGGAAAAGCCTTAGTATCCCATTTCTAAACATGCCTGTTGGACCCCTCTGAAATTTCTGTTTGCCCTGAAAGCCAGCATCACAGAGTGTGCATAACTAATGCTTAGTTCACCCACTTGCTCTAAGTGAATCACTCGTCATCTCTGGTCAAAACCAGTTTGAAAACTATCACATGGCCTACTTGATACCAACTGCAATAAGTCCTCTGTCCCCACCTGAGCCTTGCTCTGCTTTTCCACACAACACTGGCCATGCTGAGGGTACAGAAATGACAGTCAGAACACCTCAAATAGACAAAGGAATGGGACCAGTTGGTAAGGGAAGACTCAGGCTCTCTATGGTTTATGTATTATTTATTTTACTTTGGATATGCTTTATTTTTAGGACTTGTAAGTTTAGAGGAAATTCTACCCAAATTACAGAGTTTCTGCAGACCTCTTCACCCCATCTCCTTGTTCTCAGCATATTAGGTCTCAAATCAGTGTGGCATGTGTGTTATAATCAATAAACTGGCATTCAGACATCCAATATAGCTAAGCCCATAATTACTTTAGAATCATGTTTAGTGTTGTACTTATTAAGGTTTCATTGAAGGCATAATGCTTGTTTCTAGCATCAGTGTGCACAAAATGGCATCAATGCTTCTGAGAACCACATGTTCAGCCTTATCCCCACCACCATACATGCCACTTGCAGCTCTTTTTATAGGCTATCATTCTGGGTGTTGAAGAACATACTGTAGACAAACACAAACATATTGTCTTTTCAGACCAGTTCCTTGCAGTTGGTAGCATGCATTTAATTTTGTTCTGCCTGTTTGTGTCTAGGTGGAGCTTCCTTTTTAAATGTATACACACATCTATGTAAATATTGTTCCACAGTGAAAAGGAGGGGCTACAGTGTCCTGCAAGACAGATTGCTGTTGCTGGAGGGCTTCTTTCCAGCTTCCACCAAGCCCACAGTCCTACAATCCACGTATAAAATAATCACTCAGATGCTTATAATACTTATAAACTGTATGGCCATGGCAGGCTTCTTGCTAACTGTTCTTATATCTTAAATTAACCCATTTCTATAAATCTATACCTTGCCACGTGGCTGGTGGCTTACCAGCGGCTTTACATGCTGCTTGTCCTGGTGGTGGCTGCAGTGTCTCTCCTTCTTCCTGTTTCCCCAATTCTCCTCTCTCTTTGTCCCACCTATACTTCCTGTCTGGTCACTGGCCATCAGTGTTTTATTTATATAGAATGATATCCACAGCAGATTGCTAAGTGGCTTTATTTAAAAAAAAAAAAAAAAAAAAAAAAAAAAAAAAAAAAAAAACAGATCCAGATATTGGGGTGAAAACTGAAAAATCAGAGGAATAGAACAAGCCACAGCCAACCTCACCTTATCAACTCCTCAGTCTCCAGAAAGAGCTAGTTCCTGTATACTCATGCCTATATCCTTTCTGTGTCCTGCCATCTCACTTCCTCTCTCTGCCAAGATACACCACTTCCTGTTTCTACCACCTCTATCACTTCCTGTCTGTACAGACCTCCACACATTTATGGTTGACTAGTGTTGGAATTTACGGCATGTGCCACCATGCCTGGCTGTGTTCCCAGTGTGGCCTTGAACTCACAGAGATCCAGATGAATCTCTGCTTCCTGAATGTGAGGATTAAAGGTATGTGCTACTCTTGCCTGACTTCTATGCTTAATATAGTGGCTGGCTTTTTCCTCTGATTTCCAGATAAGCTTTATTGGGGTGCACAAATAAAATATAGCCACAGTGTCCTGCACTAGAAAGAGTAAAATTTTAGCTGATAGTCAGGGGTTTAAAAATGGCTTGGCGGGTTTTAGCAGTGTGGGTTTGAGTGATTTGCTGAAGAGCTTAGCCCTGTATGTTGTCACCTATCAAATGGAAAGTATTCATAACTGACTTTAATGTTCACGATAAGAAATTCATATGCAAAACTTAGGGCAGCTACCTTGCAGCAGCATCACAGGTGGCAGCTGTGAGGTGTAAGGAAGCAGCACTGGAATGCAGAATTCAGGGGTGTTGCCTGTGACTGACAACTGTGCACTGTAAGGGAGATCAATTACAGTGTGCATAGGTTGGACCAGCGATGACTCACAGTCAGGCAAAGCTGTATAGTCAGCCTACAAGCCACAATAAAGAAAATTCAGAATACTTCAAAGAATCCAAAGAGACAGGCAATCAAAAGTAAAGGGCAATGAGATGGGAAAAGGTCCTTTTTTTAATACAGCTTTTTGGATAGAGTTTCTGAAGTGGAAGTTTTTGAAGTGGTCAATTAAAAAGTTTGTGCACTTAGGTTCTAAAATTAATGATGGCATCTCCCCCCACTGTATGTCTATGTCTCCACAGGGATGGCTTAGAACAGAGGTTGGTAAACATCTCAAAGATCAAATGGTTGGCAATTTTAGGTGCTGTATGCTTTTTGGTAAATTCATAACTGTTTAGCAAAGTACTCACAGAAAACATATAAGTGGATGGGGGCATTATGTTTCAGTAAAAAATTTATTGACATTTGACAAACACAGGAAGCTGCATGTGACTATAGGCTGACTTTTGATCTAGAACATTTAAAAAAAAAAGTGGAATTAACCAGGAAATGTTTTATTTGGTTTTCTACAAAATAAATGACAAATGACACTACTTTTTTTTTTTTACCAAATACTGACAAATTAATTATGTAAATAATGACAGCGATAATACTATGGCATATAATGAGTGGTTATGTCTATGATAATATAGCTAGGCTTCCTTGTCATGTTGTTTGAAGCAGAGTCTTTTCTGTGCACTCAAGGATGACCTTGAATTCATGGTCCTCTGGCTTTAGCCTCCCAAGTCCTATAATTACAGCCATGAGCCACCAAGCCTAGCAGAAATACAGCCTCATAAATAACTATTTCTTGAAAACTCAGTAGAAATAAGATAGCACTGTTTTCTGCACAATGGAAGAGTGCAGGCTTAGAGCTGAGGTTAGAAAAGCTTTGTTTTACATCCTATTTCATTTGGAGTCTAAGAGTATGTTATCTTCTCTAAGTCCTCATCTCACTGTCTATAAAACAGCTGATATCGTGAAAGTGTTATTGACTCCAAATGAGAGAAGTTCTAAGAACTGCAGTAGAATTTCTGGGACATAGTTTCCATACTCCAAGAATTTACAGGAAATTATTTACTTGTTGGAGAACTTAAATATCAACAGAGAAAGATGAAACAAAAGTGTTGGTTCCACTTTATAAAATGACTGATATTAAATAAGATAATGTGTAGGTGATACCTAGCACCAGGGTGTGGATATTAAACACTGTTGTGTGGCTGTTTTTAATAAGAGAAATGCATGGGGTAGAGTGTTCATGAAGGATTCTATATGGCTAGTACTGGAACACAACAAATGCCCTAACTTAGTGATTCAGTAATGCATTTGACTCAGGAAGCAGAGGACACACAGGGAAATGATATCTGAGATGTCAACCACACATACAGTGACAAAATGATGGTGGGACAAGGGAATCAGTGAGTTCACATCTGAGTGTGCAAGGGTGTGCCTATGACTGTCTGGTGAACTCATACATATCTTACACAGGTCTCAAAACAAACCTGCCCCAAAGAATCAGTAACTTTGCTGAGGTCATATGAATGGTGAGCTGACTTCATTGAAGTCATGTGAGGGGTGATCTGACTTTGCTGAGGTCATGTGAAGGGTGAACTGACTTTGCTGAGGTCATGTGAAGGGTGAGCTGAGTTTGCTGAGGTCATGTGAAGGGTGAGCTGACTGAGAGATAGAACTCAGTTCCTCCTGAAGTTGGTTTGAGCCATGCAAATTAGAGGAGCCTTCATAAACTAGTGAAGTTTATCCCCATGAGGAGATCAGGCATTCTATTTTACTCAAAAATATTTGCTCCAGATTCATTCCCCAACAAAAGCCTAGCCCTAAATTTCATTTCCTTTGTCATCCCAAAAGTATTTTAGCACCAAGTGTGGTCCAGGCACTGTGTGGGGACTGATATATCTCAATAAAGGAAATGGATAAATATATTTACCACATAGTTATGGGTTTCTGTTTGTTTTTTGAAGAAGTATTTTTAAGATCAAGCTAAAAATGCATTAGCTAGACAATGTTAATATTTCCCTTGGAGGAACAAAGTCATTTCTTACCTAATTATCACTCCAGTTTTCTAAATAAAGATATTAAGCAGAGACTGCCTGGAATCATTAAGAAACACCCTGAACACACACAGCTGCTGTTAGCTGAGATCCACTCTTTAAATGGTCTTTTCCTCTTACCCAAAATATGATTTTGTTTTAGAGAACACAGCAATAACAGGACATTTACCTAAATCAAATCTGAGGGAAACAGACCTTTGAAAAGCAAAGCCCTGTTGTTCAAAGTTTGTTTTTTGAAAAATTCAAAGACCCAAAGGAGAGAGAGTAAACACGGCCAGGAGCAAGCGGCAGGCAGAAAGCTTATTTGACCTTCACTCCCTAACAGGGATAAGAACATGGGTTCTTTTGTAATGAGGCAGGCACAGCTACATTTCAAGACGTGTTGTTTCTGTATCTCCATGATGACAGGTTCAAACTGAGTTCTAAAATGTGACAGTTGTTCTTACTAGTATTAAGTCCTAAAGATAAAGAGCTGGTGTGTGTGTGTGTGTGTGTGTGTGTGTGTGTGTGTGTGTGTGTGTGTGTATGTGTGTGTGTGTGTGTGTGTGTGTGTGTGTAACAGCTGGATCTAATTAGAACCCAAACTTCTGACTCCACTTGATCCAACTTCCCCATCAGTCTGGAATCATTTCACTGTAAATAGTGTAAGTTCTCACTTCCAGTCAGCAGCCAGAACCCTGATAGCCATAGATCCTGTTATTCAGGGTCACTGATGTTTCTGTTGACCATCTTAGCATTTTACGTGGTCTGACTCCAAAGTCTACAATTTCCCCATCAAGGAAGAGGGAAATAAAGGTTTTGAGCTATGCATCTGTTTATTTGTTCTATTTGAAGTTGGCTAAGATGTGAAGTGCTGGAATGGGGAGATGATTCAGTCTGTAAAATGCTTGTTGCCCAAGCATAAGGCCCTGTTTTTGATCCCCAGAACCAGGAAAAGCTGGGCATGTGGAATGTACTTGTAATCCCAAGAGTAGGAGGATCCTTGGGGCTCACTGGCCAGATGGCCAGCCTGCTCAACAATTGCCAGGCCAATGAAAGACACTGTCTTATAAAACAAGGTGGGTAGAAACTGAGGAATGACAGTTGAGGTTGGCCTCCAAACACATGTGCACATGCACGAGCACACACATACACCCATACACAAATCTGAAGTACTGGATTTAAGAATGCAGTTTTTCTAATGCTACAAACCCCTACCTTCATGTTTAATAGTTGTGTTTCATACCTTGAGTGGAGTATATATGTAACCTTCGATATTCCTCTTTGCATCATACATTGTAGTTTTTAATACACTGATAGTGTTAATCCCATTGATTGAGAATAAGACCACTACCAAAGTTTAAAACCAAATTTTAAGCAAGCTTTAATTAAATACTGGCCAGGTGAATGGGCTCTGGCCAGGTCCATACCCAGGTTCCTGGGAAATGGCCCTGAGTCACAATTTGCCTCAGCTTAAGAAGGAAAACTCATAATTCATTGCATTTTTCATCAGGTCCAATCAGGGGAAAGCATACATTCTGATGTATACCCAGCCTACATCAAATTCAGGGGCAAGCATAAATCCTGATGTATTTCCTGCCTGTGAACCTCACACCCACAATGTGATCAAGCACATTCAGTGCAGATGGGTCAAATAAATTTGTTTAGGGGAATGAAAACATGTGGCTTTCTATCTCCCATAAACAATAGCCTCTGGCATTTCAGGAACTATCTTACCTTGGGCAAGGGGCTTGGAGATCAGAGGCATTTTTGCCTCGTGGATTTTTCAGACATACATAGTAATAAAAACTTAAAATGTAATTTTGGCTCTCACATTCCCACCTTGAGTTGTATCCTGAGTCAAATCCTTGACTCTGTGATGGATTCCTGTTTATATTGGGATCTAATAACCATCAGTTTAATGATATCCAGACAGGGATTATCATTTAGTTAAGGCATCAAGATTATAAGAAACAACAGCAATTAGCCAAAGGCCCTCTGATAACTTACTTCAGAGTCACTATCTAGAGGAACATGGAAATGAGAATGTGGACCAGCTATTTACTTCATTTCAGGTCCCTCCTTTTTTTTTTTAATGATTTTTTCTGAATACAGCCAAATTATTTCTAATGATTCCTGGGTGGTTTATATAGAAACAACAATTTTCTTTTAAAGCTATACAATAATTTCTCTGTTTTACATAGAGAAGGTTGAGTGCCCTATCATAGCCCTATAAAACTAATTCAGCTAATGAATCTACCTGTTGACAGATAGGGGTCTATTTGGTTTGAATAGGTACCTTTCCTGGTATGTCAATAGGCACTATAGGTAGTCATTCTGTCCCCTATGCCAAGGAGTTTCCTTTTTATCTAACATTCCAGCCTGTTGGGGGACAAGGGGTGATGTACTCTCTTCTGTAAATACTTCCTGATGAAACTAGGATGTTGTTGTCAGGGCCTAGGAAGGTTAGAATGCTAGTCAAAGGCAAGGAGAGAATTCATACAACCGGGCATTCATCAGAAGCATCTGGTTCACTGACCTGGCTGGAGACAGAGAGCATTCACATCAGCTGGACTGGTGAAACTCCAGGACTTACACGTTGGAGCATGTAGTCAGCAGCTGATGCTTGGATGTGACTGTCAGCCAAGTGGAAATCTATTGAGACATATAGACTAGGGACAGACAGAAATTAAAATTTAAGAACTTAAAGGAAAATCTTACATTTGGAATTTTCAGACTTATAGTCCTTGTAATTGATGGGGGGATCCCCAAGACCAGGAGAGAGAGAGAGAGAGAGAGAGAGAGAGAGAGAGAGAGAGAGATATCCCATCCTCAAGAATAGACAGGTGAGGAAAAATAGGCTGTATTGGAATCCTTTTGACCTGTGAAAAATGAATCCAAGTCTCTGAAGCTTACATGAATTTTTCAGTTTCCAAAAGACATAAAAGTTTTAGATATATTAGCATCACCAGTCTGTACTGAAATCCACATTGTAGCAAAGCAGGTGATATGTCTAGAAAAAAGCTGGTGTAACCTCATACATTTGTGTCCTAGAAAAGGCTATAGATTTGTGTTAAAAAGCATGAACATTTTTCCCTCTGTCCAGACAGTCATATAGAGAATGGACAGAGATGTCTTTGGCCTGATGAGAAGCACCTTTAAGTATTTATTTAGAAGACAAGCAAAGGAAATTTAAAATCTTGAGCTTATGACTAAACAGTAAGTAGTCACTGCTCTACCAGCTTATCAGAACTCCATTGATCAGTGTTAAAACTCTGAGCTTTTGAAGTCTTGGTGTAACAGCAGCATAGAAGGGGAAGGAAATCTGAATTACCATTCTCATATGCTGTCAGTCATTTACTTACATCTTTACAACTTACGTTTATACATCTGACATCACTTTCTGAGACCCTCATAACTTATTTAAACTTTCATATCCTCAGACCATTATATATCACAGACCCTCAGAAATTACATAGACTCACATCCTCAGACCTTTATATACCTTAGAACATTTTTTTAGATCTTCAAAACTTGGATATTTTTTAACCCTTTTTCCCCCATCTAATCATTTCCCAGAGATACAAGCAGTTATTACTGAGAACTATCATTTCACATCATGCTCCTTTAAGTGGAAAGTTACATCTGAAACCTGCTTATCTTTTAATATGAAGTCTGTTTGCAAGACAAACCTGTCTGCCTTTTCTCTCTAGGAGACCTAGTATCTCTAGAAAAAGCAAAGCTTGGAATTTACATATGAAATAACCTAACAATCTGGCTGCAGCCTTGGGGAAGAACCTGGTTGCCTGCTGCTGCTGCTAAACTGACAAAGTTTTAGTTAACCTAGTCATCTATTCCATCAGTGATCTGAGAGGGATAAATTGTAGCATGAAGTATAATTTAAATGCCTTATGTATCAATTAAAATGACAGAGACTAGTCCATTACCTAGATGATCATCCCAGGCTGCTGTGGTATCCATGGCATTGGGGGCAAATGTACCAGGACAGCACCAGTCATTGGCTTCCAGGTCCAGAAGGTGAGAAGCTTTCCTGTAGAGGAGAAATGTCAGAGAGACTGATCTTACTTTGTCTAGGCAAAGTGAGTCAGTCAACTCTTCTGTGTCCTGCTTGTCCACAGCTTGGGTCGGGTCCTGGCAGCATGTGCTGCATTAGGACATTCTTGCCTAGTGGTTATAATTACCACAATCAAGGTAGAGACATTGTGGTGCCCATCATCTTCTTTGGAGACCTCGGGGTCACTGCTAGGATCTGGAAGTCTGTCTGTCTTAGTAAGCTTTTCCAAGAATGTTAAACATTTTAAATGCCATATTCATCAGATCTCTGACAAGTTTGAAGACCATTATCTATTAAGTATATGTGAGCTAAACAAATCTAGGCTTAACCTTGAAAACATATCTGACATGACTATAAGTTTGATTATTATAGATGACTATTAACCTGTATTTCTTAATTATACATTACATTTTTAAAATGAGCTATATAGGTATAATACCTTAAACAAGAGTAGAAACATATATATAGTATAACAAAAATAACCTTAAATTTGTATCAATATTTAAAAATCTATACCAATGTGAAATATTTGAGACTACTAGTTGTTTTTTAGTTTAAACGTGGACTCAATAATCTTCCTTTTTATCCTATCATTTTTATTTTAAGTAGATTCAATAATATACCCTTTCCTAATGTCCCCCCTCTTAAAAAAAATTCCTGAATCTAACCTCCTTTGTTTAGTTTCCCTCCTGACCATTACCAATAACTACTTGCAACCCCCCCCCAAATAATGACACACATCCACCAAATGACTATAAATCAGTATCCCAATTCTTGAGAATGTGGGTGTCATGTTCTCTAGACTGCTTCCTGTTATCTGGTGTGGTGGCATCTCTAGGAGACCCTTAAAAAACTGGGATAATGGTCAAGTTTTGGGAGAGCTAGCTGTATTATTTTTTGTTTAGTCTCTGTGTGATGGGGAAGTGTAGAGCTTATCTGAAGTCTTGGCTAGAGTAGTCTGTGAGGCTGGACCATCTCAACTAACAACTTTGAAGTTGTTCTGGATGTAGATTTTTGCGGAAATTATAACTGAGGCCTTCTGAGAGGCTAAATCATTTGGGCTACCTGTCTTGTCTTTATTTGTGTCCAGTTCTTTTGTTCTGAAAAACATATAGACTTTTAAAAATAACATGCATATCTGTATTAACACAAATATGGAATGTTCAGTGTGCACAAGTCAGCTAAAGATGATTTGTTTTATATCTGAGCAGGTAAAAAACAAAATCTGTCAACTTTATAAGTTCGTTTGGATTGTACAACCAAACTGTTATGAGAACTCCATAGCCAACTGTATGTCTCATCCAGTCTCAGAGCTGTTTCCATGTAGAGGGATCAGCATACACATTTCCTGTCCTATAGTCTCTCTTGCCTTCCTCCCTCATGTCTGTAGCCAAGATCCTCAGGAGGTCTCCTCTAATCAAATCTGATCTTTATTAATTTTGAGGGAATCCATAGCTTTTTATTTCCTGTGGAAACAAAAGGACAACCTTCCCCCCAATGCAACATATTTCCTGATTTCCATTCAGAAGCCAAGACATCCCTAAATTATTTAGGCTGGTTAAATTCAGCAGTTTCTTCTACAATCCAGTGTCTCAGCAGCTGCTGTTCACTCATCAGCATTTAAAAAATTCAGAGTCAACAAAACAACATATAAGATCTAGGTGCCCTGTGTATTCCCCATCCTTATGTGGTTTATTTTTTTATATTACTTTTGTTATGCCCAGATCTCAGGGACCCCCAAAAGACCATCGCGGAGACTGAATCCCACATGTAAAAGCAAAGAGCCTTTATTTCAAGCTCTGGGGCTTGGTCCCTCTGTCTGTCTGATACAGCCGTGAAAGCAGAGTCCTGAGCTCAGGTGGGGCACAGTTATTATCATAGCGGAGGTTGGGGTGAGGGGATTTCCAGGATTCAGGACCCTGATTGGCTGACAATTGTCTAGGGGTATCTGTAAAACAAAAATAGATGTGTGCTAGACTCAAGGGCATCTGGCCACCTTATCTTATGGTTGGAATGTTTGGGATGTCAGGTACTTCCTCATCCCTGGGTGGATTCCTGGGTGGTATCAGCTTAAGGCTTTTCCTGGATCTGGGTGTTGCCTGCCAGTAAGCCTGTCACAGATGCTGTGTCTAGGCTCCTAAGCCTGTCATGGCTGCTGTGTGGTCAAGTGGTTTTTGGGCCCCTCCACACTTTATTCTTTCTTTAAAGACTTTACTTTGTTATTTTTAAACTGTATATAGTTAGCTTTTCCTTAATTATCCTTATAGTTTACAATAAGTTACTAGCTTTCATCAGACTAGGGCTTACTGGGGTAGGGTTTGTGAGCAGGAACTGAGGCTAGCATTGCCCTTGACAAGTTAATACACCACAGCCATGAGCTAATGGAAAGACTACTTCCATTTGGCACAGATAAGGAGAATGACTCCCTTTTTAGCAAGCAAGAACTTTCATTAAACCCTTGAGGGAATTGGGACTTTTGTCTAAATGCTTGACCTTGGGAAAAGGACTTGATAACTTTATCTCTGTTAAGTTTGAGCCTTAAAAAACAATTTCTGAACTGAAGCTCCTTCAGTATCAAAATAAACCTTTTAACTCATAAACATAGTCCAAAGAGAGACTAGGAAATTTCCTGAAACTTTATAGTACACCATTACAGAATATAACAGTTCTTTCTATGACTCAGTTTATCAAAATAGCTTAAGCTTAACAAAGTTAGCAAAGACAAAGAGGCTAGATGTAGTTGGTAGCTGTTCCAGCTTTGACCTGCAAGTACTACCCTCAATGAGGCTTCCAGTAACTGTCACGCCTACGAGGCGGGGCTGAGACAGGCAGAGTTCTGCAACACTGCAACACCGCTGGACTGCACCTTTCCTGGACCCTACAACCTCTTCCTTCACTTGTAAGTTACCCCACAAAATAAACCTCCCTTTTAACTATGTAGAGTTGCCTTAATGCTTCCACCAATAGCTAGACATACAATCTTAAGTATGAATAGACCTTAGGTAAGGAGAGACATTCTCTGAGTCAGTGGTTCAACTTTCCCAATGCTTAGGCTCTTCAATACAGTTCCCCAGTTACCCCCAACCACAAAATCATTCCCATTGCTATTTTACAACTACAGTTTTGCAACTGTTATGAATCTCAATGCAAACATCCAACAGGCAGGTAGTCCCAGGCTACCTTTAAAAAGGTCTTTCAACCCTCAAAGGGTTGAGATTCATAGGTTGAGAAAGTGCTTCAAGTTTTCTTGTCAGACTGCTTCAATCATTGTCTCACTGTGTCATAAGATGAGAACATCCCTGTTTCTGGTGCTTAGTCTTTGGTGCTCATAGCTGTTGCCTTAATTTTTAGCCTCTTATATATTTTTAAGTTCAAACATTAATAATATGAAACATTTTATAAACTTAAAATATCCCATAGTCTTATAAATTTAAATATTTTAAAAACTGTTCCTTAAAAAATATCCAATTTTTTAAATTTTCTGTAAAACTCTAAAATTTCTTCTTAAAGTCTAACAATCTCTCATCTGTGTGTTCCTGCAATATCAAAAATAAAGTACCCTTTTTTTACCTTAAGAGGGCGAAAACAGGGCATAACCATAATCTGCATATGGCAAAAACAAGCTCCAGTAGTGTAAACAATCTAAAGCTCAGCATCTGGATTCATTCACAATCCTTTGGTTTTCTGGCAGGGCTTGGGTCACCTCTTTGGCCCCTTCCTCAGCAGCATACATAGCCTGCCTTTCAGATCCCAGCCTGCTCCACTTCATTGTGGCTCCTGCTTCTGGGGACTATCACATGGCACCAGCATTTCCCAAGCTGCTAAAGTCCACCATGGCAACTGGGCTGTCTTTAGGAACTCTAGCCCTGCCACGCATTTGCAAGCCTTAGCTGTTTCCTATAATCCCTTGAGGTAAAACCATTATTTCCTGGGTGACTCAAATTACAAAGCTTAGCTTCCAGAGAAAGGTACATTCTTGCATATAAAAGCCTGGAGGTACAGCTTTAGCTTTAATACCTTATTAAACAAGCATTGTTTTAAAATCCTATCTTTTGTAAACCTTGTTTTCAGGACAAGACAGAATTATACAAAAATCCATCCCAATCCAAGATATTTCAGAGGCCTGTTGTTGTCTCCTTGGTAGGCCCACTACATGCGGTCACTTTTAATCAAGATAGTGGTGAAATCACGTGACATCCATCTTCTCTAACCCTTGCAAAGATGGCTACCAGACAGATGGCTGACCAAAGATGACGAAGTCACCTGACATTTACCTTCTCTAATCCTAGCAAAGCTGGCAGCCAGCCATGTGGCTGCCTAAAGATGGTAGCAATCCAAAATGGAATCATGTCACATGGTTCCTTTAAAATTACCCATACATAGATAAAACCAATGTTACTAGTTTTAAATTTTCCCCTTGATTTTTAATCATGTCCAACAAAATAAACCTATAACTCTCGAGGCACAGAATGCTCACATAAACCAAGTTCTTTATTTGGCTGTTCTGGTTTGCTCTTTTCCCTGTTACCCTGTCAGGTGGATCAGACACAGAGTCATAGAGGACACTTTTAAACATGCTTGGGTTTAGCAAAGGGAAAGCCATAATCCAGCTCTAGAGCCAGCTTTCAAATAAAATATAGAATAGCATAAAAAAATTTAATATTATCTACACCAAAAAGGCATCCAAACTCCTGCTAACCTGATCCAGTTACCAGAGCTCAGAGATAAATTTTGAGCTCTGGCTATGAATTCATCCATGTGGTCACGGGCGGATGGCACACAGAGACAGCAAAAATATCTGAACCATTTCTGTCTCAGCTCCATGCTTGCAACAAAACGTATGATCACACAGAAAGCACAGACAAAATGTTCCAACAAAACAAGCATACACAACTTTCTTGAGAAATAGACAGACAAAACTTTCCATAAGATAAACAAAACTTTCTGAAGAAAACAAAACTTTCCAACCAGAACCAGAACCAGATGGGCAGGCAGTATCTAGCTATATGCCCTGGATGGGAGAATGTTGAAGTCCCATTGAACCCCCTCCACATCCCAGATAGAAATTCCACAAAACAGAACCAGACTATGACTCACCAGGAGGCCCCCATAGATGCTGCTGCTTTTCTCAGCATGACAGTTAACTCTAATGGTCTGAAAACTGAAGGCAGCTTCAGAACCTTGGAACATCTCAAGGCACATGCCTCCTGAAGCAGTCCCTCAGCCCTAGAGGTCCAGAGTGGAGGTCTGAATTTGGGTGGGTATTCTGAATCTTGCTAGGGCCTCCAGAAAATGTTAATCCCACTGATCCAGAATAAAACTACTACCACAATTCAAAGCCAAATTTCAAGCAAGCTTTAATTAAATATTGGCCAGGTGAATGGGCTCTGGCATGGTCCATACCCAGATTCCTGGGAAATGGCCCCAAGTCATGGTTTGCAACAGTTTAAGAAGGAAAACCCATAATTCATTGCATTTCCCATCAGGTCCAATCAGGAGCAAACATCCATCCTGGCATATACCCAACCTACATCCAATTCAGGGGCAAGCATATATATATATATATATATATATATATATATATATATATATATATATATATATATATATATATGTCCTGATGTATTTCCTGCCTGTGAACTCACACCCACAATGTGATCATGCACATCTGATGCAGATGGGTCAAACAGACATATTTAGGGGAGTAGAAATATGTGGCTTGTTATCTTCTGTAAACAATAGCCTCTAGCATTTCAGGAACTATCTGTTCTTGGGCAAGGGACATGAGAATCAGAGGCAGTTTTGTTTCATGGATCTCTGAGGCATAGAAATTAAAACTTAAAATTTAACTTTGGTTCTCACAATAGAATTAAGAATGCTATCAAGGTAGAAGAAGAATCCATTACTAAGTCAATTTAAGAAGTAGAGACTGAGAGTCAGGGGAACTGTCTGACTGCCTAACCTCACATGGAGGAGAACCAGAAGTGTGTAGACCGTCCAGCTCCCAGCCAATGGTCAGACTGACTAGACAAGGAGTGTTTGCTGGGAAAAAGAAAGCATCCTTCCATGTTTATATTCTCAGTTCTTAGTGATACAAGTTCACTATCCATCTTAGCAAGCAGAGGGTGAAGAGAAAAAGATTATTTATTCCAAACTATCCCTATAAACATTTTTGGATTTTGTGGCCCTATACATTTATGAATAAGGTTTGGTACCTTGTCTACTTGGATGTCATTTATATCCTGTTCACAGATGAACACATTTTAAGTGGCTAAATAGTGTTTGTGTAACTGCTAGAATTTACAAACACATTTCATCGTGTGAAAGGTCACCTCCAATTTTTTTCTGCAATTCCATGACAAGCCTTAGTCATTGCTCTTTGGCATACTGTTGTCTATGTCCTTAGGGCAGCTTCTTCTGATTGGAATCTGTGGGTCATCAGAGGTACATTTTAACTCTTACCACCTAATTTGCAAAATTGTCTTTCTGATAGTAATCCTGACTAAACCTAATACTTGTGTGACCCCTAATACAATTTCTAACTCTCATAATATACACACATACATATGTATGTATGTGTCATATATATGACATAATAGGAATAATTGGTTGCAGCTCAAAGAATAAGTGTGGGAAAAGTGAATTAAAGAAGTGGAAAGGAGATTTTGGTTTCATTAAAAAAGATAATAGTAGAAACTGGATGTGGCTGAGATACACAGTAAAGAGTGCAAGAGACAATGGAACATTTGCAAACCTGCTCCTTGGGTGATACCAGGAAAGGTCAGGCTCATAGCAGTACTAAAGGCATTAGAGGGTCTGTGGACAGGCACCAATTTGTAGAGAACTTGACTAGCATGTATAAAAACCTGGGTCTGACCCCCAGCACCAAGTAAACAGTGGCCCTCACACTCAGGAGGTGGAGGGAGGAAGGCCAGAAATTCAGGGTCATCCTCAGATGCATGGTGAGTCTGAGACCTGAGCTACACAAGACTGTCTGAAAGCAAAACAAAACTGGGAAAATACTTGTGGGAAAACATATGGAGGGACACACAGGCGTTTGTGCACTGGGGTCTTCAGTGGGAATCCAGATGCTCCTCAGCTGTGCAGTCATCCCAGGAGATATCAAGCCATTGAGTGCTCCCTCCACCTGGGGTCTTCTCCAGCCAGAGTTTTACAAGGCTGAGCAGACTCCATTTGCCTCCTGAATGAATCATTTACCTTCTCTGAAACTCAGTTTTGCCATCTTTAAAATGAGAGAACAGGGCTGAATAAACAGAACTCTTTGCTCTCATAAATATTAGATATCATCTGTGTAAAGTTTCACCCTTGAGTTGTCTGTTTCTAGAGCAATGCTGATCCTAATTTAAGGAAAACAAGATCTATGCTTCCTTCATGTGCAGCTTTAGACAGTTGAACCATTTGCTTCTACCCTGTAGTCAGGTGATTCAGAAACCAATCTTTTTGGGGGGCCCTAAATTGAATTTTCTGAGCAATACTATTTTTTGGCCAAAATGATTTATAAGATATTTTAGACCCTAAAGCATTCTAAGAAAGTCATAAACATCTGTGAATGGGGACAATGCTAGCTGACTACATATTTTTCTTTCTCTATAAAATCCTGCAGAATATGTTAACTGTCATTTTTCATTGGAATGGAAAGGCCTTCCATTGTTTTTTCACATAGATATTAGAAGTTTAAAAGTGTGTGTATATACCTATATCTGTGAATACACACACACACACACACACACACACACACACACACACACACACACACACACACATCCATGTATGGCTTATATTTTCAGCTTTTTATTTATTATTTTATGTAGGTGTGTATGTATACGTGTATGTGTGCACACATACATGCTCATGGATTCATGTGTATGTAGAGACCATAGCCCCTGGAGCCTCCTATTTCTTCTCTCCAGGAGTGAGACTGCAGCAGGCCCTAAGAACTGAGGTCAGGTATCCATTCTTGCAAAGCAAGAACTTTAGTAACACCTCTTCAGCCCATACTTTGTAGATAACATTTGAAGAAACCATGCCATAAAAATATGGTTTTAATTTTTAAAATATGTTTATTTTAGTGTGTGTGGGGGGGAGGGGGGCAAGCACATAAGGTCAGAGCACAGCACTCAGGAGTCAGTTCTCTCCTGACATCTTGTGGGATCTGGGAATGGTGTCTAGGTAGTCAGACCCCATATGCAGGAGCCTCTCCTCTTTGAGCTCCATAGCCAACCCAACAGACTCTTTCTCCTGGAGGTGGATCAGTGCACCACAGGCTGCTGTGTGCTGTGCCCATACCATTCAGAGGCAGATCATTTGTTTGTAGACATAATCCCCTTGTTCATTTTAAGATGCTAATAAGTTTGGTTTCTATGGGACATTCAGGTTCCGTCCTTTGGTTTCATTCCTTTCTGGAATTCATTGTAAAGGCAAATGAGGAGCACATTGCAGAGGCCTGGGTAGAAACAAGTAAAGGAAACAGGCAGTTTCCTGTACCATGTGTGGTGTGACACAAATGTGGGGGATGTCTTACTCCCCCCCACTGCAGATTCTGAGTCCAGGATACTCACAGGATCAAACTTGTAAAACTTGTCCCCAAAGCTAGACTTATCACTGGCTTTTTTTTACTTTTTGCTCTTTGGGGGCAGTTACCCAGCTCACAAATAAATACTTATTCTTATTTATGAAATAAATCTTAGCTTGGCTTATTTTTAGCCAGCTTTTCTCAACTAATTATCCCATTTATTTTTTGCCTCTGGGCTTTTACCTTCCTCTATTCTATACGTCTTTCTTTCCTTCCTACTCCATGGGTGGATGTGGGGCTGGGTGGCTGGCCCCTGGCGTTCCCCTGTCTCCTCCTCTTTTCACTCCTCCCTCTTCTCTCTTCTATTTATTCTCTCTGCCTGCCAGCCCTCACTATCCCTCTCCTGCCTAACTATTGGCTGTTCAGCTCTTTATTAGACCAATCAGTGTCTTAGGCCAGCATAGTAACATAGTTTTACAGAGTTAAACAAATGCAATACATCTTTGCATCATTAAACAAATACTCCACAGCATAATGAATCTAACACTTCTTAAACTAATATTCCACAACATAGGCTAATGGCCATGTTAGGAAAAGAGTATGACTTACTGGGAGTGTTCAAAAGCTGAGCAAAGAAGTTCTGACTCATCTTTAGCATAGATCTGAGACTGGACAGAAGTCATGAAGAGAGTAACTCAGCCAAAGGTAGCCTGAACACAAAGGTTTGACGGACGATTCTGTTGGTTTTGCCTTTATCAGATAAGCTATCCCCTTGAATTGTCTTTTTCCAATGACATTAGAATGGCATGGCTAAAACCAACATATTCTGAAAATGATACTTATTTTTGTTCAGGATTGAGCATCATAGTCATTGCTAACTCATGCCTTAATGAAATCAGGCACAGTCTGTTTCTATAATAATAATTATTATTAAAATATTAATGTATCAGGGACTATGTTATAAGTTCAAAAGGCATCCCAGTTGTCTAGAAATGGCTTTCTTTGGCTGGCATCATAAGCTCTTGATCTTTGTAAGAAAGCCTGTCATCTCTGTGATACTGCTATAACAGGAGAGCATTTTCCCTGGAGTTGTCCCCACCTCTGGCCTGTGATTAGCAGGCATTTCCCAACATGATGAGAGAACTGACTCTTCAAACCCCTCAGTCGCCATTTCTTCTTTCTTAGATTGTCTGGTAGCATCATAATGTATGAGACAGAACAGACCAGCATCGTGGCGTCTGGCCTAAGACTCATCTTACCTGGGGATACCAGTTAGTTCTGAATACTCCTAGCAGATCTTCCAGAAATGAGCTCTGGTTAGTTTTCAGGTGGTGTCATTGTGAGTTACTACTCCTTCTCCTTTCTTGGAGGGGATGTTATGCCTGTTCACAGGTCTGAGAAAGTAACACAGGGGAAAAATAAATTCTACTAAAGATTAGCTGTCATCACACACCATCCATAATCATTTACATATATGTTCATCACACCCACACATACGCGTGATTTGAAATAACAAAGAGTACAGTAATAGTCTAGAAAAATAAAAATGTTGCCATGGCAAACTTTTTCCATCCAAGAGAAAACTGTTGCTTGTATTTTCGCCCTACAAGGTGAGGATGGAATAAAAGAATGTCATAAAATTCTGGGAAGTAATTCTTCTTTCCTATTAATATTGCAATTCAAAATTGCACACCCAAAGTTCATGACCTATGTGGCACAAGGCAGCCAGGCAGTGATTGAGCATGGACGTTCACGGTCATTACTGAACTTCTCCACAGCACAGTGTCAGCTGATTGACACTGATTGAAACTGAATATCTTTTTATCCTGCTCTGTGGAATCTGTCAGAGGACTAAGGATATCATGGAAATACATGTGAGCCTCGTATTTCTAGTATATTCTTCAAACAGCCAAAAGCATCATTCCACCATTTCCTCTGAAAGACTCTAAATCTTACCAAGGGATTCAAATGGGTCTTTTGTGTATTAAAAATACATACAAACAGAGAGAGAGAAAGACCTAAGGTAAAGATCTATTTCTCTCATTTGTTGCTGCATTATAAAAATAATTCTTGAAAGATAAATATTTTTTAGGCTTTCAGAATAAGAAAACCCAGGGTGTTCGGGACCATATTGTGTTTTGAAGATGGTGCCATGAAAGGGGAAGTTAGTGGTGGCAACCACGATTCACTAAGCCCCAGCTGCTCTAGGCATCAAAGATACAGTTTTCTGAGGAATTACTATTGTCCTAGGTATTTAGGACACCAGGCTGTGCTCAAAATGGAGGGCTCAGCCTATCTAACCCTCAACAAGGGACCTTCCTGTCCTGGACTGTGAAGCATTCTAAGTGCTTTTTTTTTTTTTTCAAAAATCAACAGTGCGATTTTTCTAAAAATAATCCCCAATTGGAATATAAGCCTTCTTCTCAAATTGAAAAAAAAGAATGAAAAACTTTAGGATACCACATAAGCCCAAATTACTATCTGCTGGTTCCCAACTTGGGATGAGGGTTTGGGCCTGAGAGAACACTCTGGACTGACTGTGAAGGTAGCACACTGAGCAGAGAGTAGAACTACACACAAATTCAAATGTCAGCAGGAAAACAAGTGGGCAGATACAAAATCATAGGGAATCATTCAGAATTCTTCAGTGACAGTATCTACATGGTCTATGGAAGTCAACAAAAGTCCTCCTCGATACAGACTTCTCTGCTGTGGGGCATCAGGAGATTACAGTTCTAATGATCGCAACCATGGCTTGAGGTGAATCACTTTGAGGTTATTATAATTCAAACAATATAAGCACTGAGGCTTGGGTTTTAGGTACCTTTTTAAAGACCCACACACCTCTTATAGTCATTCAACAAGTTCTTACTGAACCACCTGATAGAAGATTAGGGTATAAATAAGAAATAACTTCAATCTAGATTCTTGGAGCATTGACTTTATCAGGAGAAGGAAGAGGAAGAAGAGGAAGGAGGGAGTAGGGTGGGGAGAACACTGAGCATTGCCAGTGGAAGTCAAGCAAAAGGTAAATTATATATTCAGAAGCAATGAGCATTAAAGAAAGAAAGAAGCTATATAGAAAAATCAAGCATAAGGTGCTAGGTAAAGAGTTTGCTGTAGACTACTCAGTGTAGAATCATTGAGAAGGCAGTGTCTGAGCAGGAACAAGGTGAGGCAGTTGGTGGCCTGGCTGTCTAGAGAAGCCATTCCCACTCTAGGGATACCGCACTGCCAAGATCCAGGGGTGACCTACGTGACCCGGACAGGAATGAAACAGGACTAAAGAACTGCAGAGGCTGTCGGTCATACGTGGGCCGGTGCTGGACTGGGAACTTGTGGGGGGCTGTTCGGCTTTTGCTCCCAACACCAAGTAGCATTGGCTTGGGTGGCTGGGAACACGTCAGTGCTGAACAGAGAAGACCCTGTAACTGAGAAGAAAAGAACAAACACCCCACTGCTTGCTGCTGTTTCCTGTGGCTATTTCACAGTTTTCATAGGAAACTTACAATCGTGTTTCCATATGTAATAGAAACTGCCACCAGTTGTTTATTCATTTAAATTTGATTCCATTTTCCACAAAAATCCATGGGGAAAGCTAAGGAATTGTTTCTACTGACTTTATATTCCTGAACACATCAAGTATCAGTCCTGGAGGCTTTCTGCTGGCCCTCAAATGACTCTCGATTGCTTATGAGGTCATTTTGAATTTAGGAAAATTACAATATGTATTCTGCGCCTCAATTTCAAGAAACCCAGCGTTTACAAGCCACAGCATCCACCCTTGTGTGTAGACATTTGTATTTAGTACATGCTAGCAGAAGTGGCTATTTTAAAAACAGAAATGTCTTCCCTCTCTATCTTCTGATTCTCTGCTGTGCCAACCCTGCTTCCTGCACGTGATCTCGGGAACACACTGCCACAGTGTAATGGACGAATGGAACGCATGTCTCTCAGAGAACAGCAGGATGGAGCTGAAAGTTGGGGAAATATCTGTCCAATTATGCTTTTGCAGCCTGAATCTTGACTATATTCTCAAATTCTACTTCCAGTTCCTGAACGTTCCTTTGCTTCTAGCCTACAGTGTTCTCTGAACCCACTGCATGGCCAATGTCACCTCAGGAAAAGGCCATGTGATCAAAGACACAAGGCTTCCCTGGCTGGCTTGATGGCATGAATATATTTTGACAACTGTGTCCTGCCCATGTGTTCACAGCCCCAAGTCATAGCAAGAGCTGAAGAAGTGTTGTCAGAGGGAGGAGGAGGAGGCGACTCTCGGGGTTTGGGTAGGGTCATATTGCGCCTCACCAGCTGTCTTTGCCCCACAGTTGAAGCAGTGTGCTGTCAATGCAAGCACTTGTTTGCTGGGCCTTGCTGCCACCATTAGTAGCAATGCCTGCTAAGAAGGGGCTGGCTTTGCCAGAGCCAAGAGCCCAGCCAGTCTTCCTGGAGCTGCTCAGACTTGCAGGCAGGTTGGTTATTCTGCTGCTGCCTTGCATTTGAATAGAGGCCAGAAACGCTGCCAATTATATGATGATGACAAATGGGAGCCTGGACCAGGCACCACATTCACTAGCTGTGTTTCCTACAACCCAGAGCATATGGATCACTCTAAGGAAGAGCTCAGGGAGTGCAAATTAGTGAAGCTTGCAGAGAAGCCCAAATGAGCGAGGCTGCGAGCTTGTTCCTGTGGCATGTCATCCTGTCACTTTTCAAGTAACCCAAGAGCATCTGAACTATTCTTATCTCCAGGGCTCCGCTCAGGCAGAGGCCCTGTGTGGTGGCTGCTGCTGCAGAAGCTTCTCCACACCGAAGGGCCCTGTCAAGTATGTGCTACCTGCCTGCCTTCCAAAGAACCAGCTGCTTCCTGGTGTCAGCCAGCCGCCCACCACATACACCATGCCCTCGCTCCTCTACCCCAGCATTAAAACTGAGAGTGGCATTTTCTCCGCCTTCGAGATTCATGTGTGACAGTCTGCAGATTTAAGAGGTGTGATGAGCTTTCTTTTCCCAAGAGTTCCTGTTCACCTCAGTCTCGTTTGGTTACAAATAAAAGCCCTTAGACAGAAGGACCAACTTAGAGCATACAGAGAAAGCTGCCAGCACCACACATTGCAATCTCACATGTACCAGTATGCGTGTGGGTGAGGTGCACGTGTGTGTTCATGTATATATGGGTCCATGAGTCCTTGTGTGCACGTGTATAGACATATATGCACCCATGTGTATATATATGTATACATATTTATGTGTGTATGTATGTTCACATATATACATCTGTGTGTATGCGCATATGTGTGCACATGTATATGTGTATGCATGTGTACATATGTGTGTGTACATATGTGTGCATGCATATATGGGCATATCTGTATATGTATGTCCATATGTGTGTGTATGTGTGTGTGTTTCTCAGCATCCTTCTTAGCACTCTTTCTAGCACAGTTCACAGAGCTGTGGCTTCACAGCTGTCTGGTTTTTCTTCACACACACACACACACACACACACACACACACACACACACACTAACTGTCACATATTGTCAGGAACAGTGGCTGTCAGGAAAGCTGATTCACAAACAAGCACACACTCAAGCCATGACAACTGCTGGCTCTGCTACCCAAAAAATCTTTCCTGTGCTAATGGTGACTTGTGCACTCCTGTTTATTACATGATGGTAATGAGCAGTGTCCTGAGAAGCCACATCTCAGTTGGTGAATTACATATTTTCTTTCAAGGTTTCTGCAAAATCAAAACATGCAGAAACAGTGGCTTTCTAGAGAGACTCTGGGTGAATTTCATTTTGTGGATACTTTAGTTAATTATTCTAAAGTGAGTCATCATCTGCCATCTTCCCCACAAGCCTGGACTGAGCTCATGTGACATACACAACCCTCTTCTAGGAAACATGGATACAAAAAAATAAAAATGTCTGGTTTTACCCATTGGACTCAAAAATAGAGCAAATATTTGAACACCTCATACCACGGTTAGACACTGTCTAGTCAGAAATTCAGAAGAGAGAAATTTCCTACCCTTCACTGTTGCCAGAATATTCTGTTCAGGTTATTACCCTAGCTTCAGTTGGCTGGAAGACTAGAGAAGGGTGTGAAGGAGAATTATTCACTTTGACACTGAAAAATCTTCTCTGTCACCAAAAATTTTTGGAAGCCAAAGGCATTGTTTCAACTTCAAGGGAGCCCCATGCTCCTGGAAGTTGAGAGTCTGTACCACAGGTCTCTACAGAGCCCAAATCCTACACACTGCACGGCTCTCTCCATGGCCAAGATCTCCTTTCACCATGATAACAGTGATACCACACATCAAACATGAGCAGATCCCCAGTAGAATGCATTTATCATATAATTTGCCTGCAGTGTGACCCATATGGAAACTCCTGGCTGGACAGCAATCATTTGCAGAAGAGACTTTATTCATTCTTAGAGTAATTGCAGAGGAAATATCCTCGATCCACAGTTGGTAATGAAAATACAATGTGAACAGAAGCCAGGAACACAACAGATGGAATCAGCACTCAGAACATGAAGCATGGTTGTTCAGCCTTGATACATGATGTTTGCATGTAGATGGAGGAGCAGTGGTCCCTGTGACTTAGAGGAAGTGCATGCTACAATGCGTGACCTAATTTTTCTCCTTGGACATCTTATTGACTTCATATCTGTCTATCTCCTCCCTTCACTCTTCTGCACATCATAAAAGCACCTTGAATAAAGCATCTCATTCATGCTGACTTTGGTACCAAGGCTCATGGATGACACATGCCTGCCTGTTGGGCCCATACTACATTATTTGGCAATTCATAGGTGCCTGGAGCCCAAACACAAGTGAATAATAGCCAGTGATTCTAACTCCCTCTTCAACAGAGCACTATATTGGTTTAAAAAAATTAATATACCTAGTGTCCAAGGACTGCCCCATATTTCAACTCACTCCATTAATGCACATAGCTGTATACACAGACAGACACATATGGTATGTGTGTGTGTGTGTGTGTGTGTGTGTGTGTGTGTGTGTGTGTTTCCTGCTGCTGTATGGCCAGGTCATCATACACTGTCTTTTGCAAGCCATCTGACAGATAGACACTGAGAAAATATTGACAGAATGTATTCAGCAAGAGCGGCAACAAAAGAACCAGTAACAAACATTTGTGATGAAAAGGGACTTTGTTGAGCCAGCTCTTTGCTGCTGTACACTGAAGAATTGAGAAGCGCTTGGTAATCACAGCTGCTGAGAGCCATAAAGCATGAACTCACCTAGTGACAAAGCCTGTGATTGGGCACAGGGGACTTGCATGCTGACCTTTTTATTTTTCCTGCACATCTGTTCATCTGCACAGAGATGGCTGATGTTTGTGTTTACTTGGGGTCTACCCTGACGTCAGCATGTGTGGTAGAAGAGCTGAGCATGGGCATAGGAACACAGGCTGTGTGAAGCAGCTTGGGCACTTACCAGGAGTCTGCATTTGAGCATAGACCTATTTTCATCTATGATAATTCATTTTATTCTTCTTTCTGGATTCATGATATGAATATAAGCATGTCTGTTAAGAGGTAGGAGACTTCTCTCCACATTGAAGCACTATGGCATTATTACTGAAAGATTTAATATAGAAGGAAAGAGTGCCTTGGAAGAAAGGCTCTAGAAAATGCAAATGATATCCCTACAGACATGCCTAGAAACATTATCCTCAGGGAATGTGAGGTCATTAAACTCAAAGCTTTATCATCCATAGGATAGTAGTAACTAAGAGTAGAGCTTGGACTCTGAACCTCCCTCTGCCTCTGCCAAAGGGGAAATCATGACAGTACTTGGTAAATTGTGAACGCTAAGTGAATTGACAAATGAAAGACATAGATCTATGGCATAGACTAAGTGCTCAGTCCGTGTTCCTATGGAGTAGCTCATATCCCACCCGGAGCATCAACACTAATAGATATTATTCTCATTTGAATTATTCCTGGACCCAGACACTTTCAAATGTCTCCTCCTCCCTAATCTATAATCTGTACCACTCTTTAGAGAATTTTGTCCTCTTTTGGTAATGAATAAACAGAATTGTCATAGTAATAGAAAAGGCTTATAGTATCAAGGAACATTTCATTTCTTTCCAAAACCATAGCAGTTTGAATGAGAAATGTCCCTGGTAAGTTCATGTATTTGAAGACTGAGTCCCTAGTTGGTGGCATTGTTTAGGTAGGTTATAGAACCTCTAGGTCCTGAAGTTTAGGAGATGAAGCCTTGCTGGCGGAAGTACATCACTGGGAGCTTAAAGTCTCAATCCACTTCCTTTTCTCTCTCTTTCTGCTACCTGTGTGTGGATAAAGATGTGGTCAGCCAGCTTCCTGCTCTTGATGCCAGGCCATGCCTTCCCAGCCATTATAGGCTCTATCTTTCTGGGACTATAAGCCAAAGTTAATTCTTCCTTAAGTTGCTTTTGGTCATGTTGTTTTATTGCAGCAACAGAGAAATAACTAAAACAAAAGCTTACCCGGCTGTCAGCATGGAAGTCTCAAATGAGCTGCACTGTAAGGAAGGTTGCTACTTTATGGGAGACTTTTGCTGGGCTTCAAAGCAATAATGTCCTCTTAACTGAGATAAAAAGAGTATCTCTCAAGATGGCATTGGTTGGGCAGGGGTTGCCCTGTCAAAAGAACACACATCAACAGCACCACATTAGTGAGGATCATGAAAATATATTGAGGAAATAAGACTGGATGTGAATCCATCTTACCAGCTGAAGAAACTTGGATTACTTAACCTCATTAATGTCTCATTTAAAACTGGAAATAAATAGCATGAGACACGCAGGCTCCTAAGAAAGGACATTGTAGGAACTTAGTGCTGAGTCTGACACATCATTTAATTACCAGTGCTGCTTCTCAGCTGGGATGTCAGTGAGTACAAAGACAGTGTGTTGTGCTTGTGTGGAAATGTAAGTATAGCCTCTCCCAAACCCATAAAAGGAGAATTTCTGATTCCTCTTTTCCTTCTTCATTTTCTTCCTTTCTTCCTTTCTTCTGCTTTTAGAAAAATAAATACATGGTAAATTCTGACCAACCACTGTGACATATGAGAGACAGCTTTTCTATTGTCATCACAGTAAGACTGTAATTACATAACACAGAAAGTGTTATGAAGATTCAATATGTCTTCAATAAGGAAAACCATTTAGACTTTTATCCTATGACTGCCACTTCAGAATATATAGGAAACCCATTGCATAATACCATACTGCATGAATATAATCTCAACTCTATTGCCTACCTTGGTTAAATTAAGCACCCTTTAATTTTACATTATATTATTTTCTACATATTTTGGGTTTTATTTTGTCATTGATATTATGGAGACATTTTTGTATGTCAAGGGTAAATAGAATTTTATAAGACAAGCAAAAGGCCTGCAAGCTTAGAATAGTGAACTGTAGCTTTCCACGATGGATGTAATTGAACATATAATTGAACAATGGGAAAAATCTTGGGTCTTTGAAAGGAGGAGGAGACCTATTTCATTTATCCATAAATGGCCTAAAGCTCTAAACATACACACCTCTCTTTGAATATACATTTCAAGTAAACATGAACTTCAATACGCACACATAGATGTGCTGCAGAAGCCTGAGAAGCGAGATAAATGGAATATCACTCATTCATAGAACACACAGAATTTACCCACTGCAGCATGAGAGCCACATGGCCCTAGGTGATGGTAAGCTACGCTTTCCATAGCTTACCATCATGATAAAGGAGAGAAGACATATCACTCTTGTTCTCTCCATGCTATGAATTTCACACAACAAATTTCTCCCTGCTTTCCATTTTCTCCCCTACAAACCCTTGTGTGGGTCTACACACTGGCTTCATTCAGTTCTCCCCTTGACTTTGAGCTACCGGAATATTGTTAGAAAACCAGTGACCTAAAGTTATATAAGAGAGAACCGTGTAGCTTGCCACTGAATGTGTTCCTTTCAGATACATGTTTTATAGCTTTTATTAATTTTTGCACTGAGCAGCATTCAGCTATGAAAATAACCATTCTGCAAGTTAAAAAATGACTGACAGTATGATTACTCAAGATGGTGTGGGCTTTTCATAAAGCTGAATCAAAATGGACCCTAAATGTCTAAAAGATATTATCTGGTGGTATTTCTTAGCAAATAGCCATTCAGGTCTACAGACCATTATGGCTTGCCACTCATAACTGAAGCACTTGCTTTTGATGGCAATGACTGATGCTACTTCCTGTCAGTTGGCCAGTCTTTCACGCTGTGATTAACATTTGCCCTGGTAGAGATGCTAAACTCTCAAGAGTTTTTTTTTTGTTTTTGTTCTGTTTTCTTCTCACATGGAATTCTATTTACCCTTCCATTCAAGAACAATCCTACAGTTTTGATGATAGAAATAAAAACTAAATGAATAAAAGTGGATTAATATGCAAGTAGGGAGGGCTTAAGCATAATGTCTGGATGCTAAATTTCCCTGCCACTAATTAGAAATAAGAATGATTTGTCTCCATACCTCTTTTTAAACTCTTTCCATATTTAATGTCACCTTTGTCAAAGCCAATATCTTCTTCAGAACTTACAGTAAGACAATTCTGCCATAATACCCCCATTCTAAGTATTACTATCCAAAAAAGACTTAAAAGATATGAAAACAGCACCAGTATTTGTTTAACAGAATCATTATAACTATATGAAAATTAACAGCACGTTAAAATTCCATCTTTACATTACTTCATCACTGGGTGTTTGCTCATTTGCTTAAAGAATTTTTAGCATTCTCTGATTTTATAGAATCATGTGCCTGACAGTGCAAGAACCTAAAACCTTTATCAGTTTTCAAGAATGAATCAGATACTATGAGACAGTCTGAATGTGTCCAGTAAATAGAAGATGCTATTTTTTTTTAAATTTTAAAAGCTCTGTGTCACTCCTGAGATCTGACCCATGGCTTCAATTAACACCAGTGACTCAAACATTCTTAACACCAGGACAGACTTTTTCTCTGGGCTCTAGACCTTTCTACACATCTCTTCATCTAATATTGACTTCTGGTGTCTCAAGGCCATGTCAGATTCCAAACTGAAGCTGTGTCAGGAAGGGCTTAGTGTTTTGCAGTGGTCCAGCATGAGCACCCAGCTGCACAGCTGAAAACCCAGGAGCGATTATAACATCCTCAGCTTTCCTTCTCTCTCATCCCTCCTCTCAACCATCTCATTCCTTTTTCCAGCTCATTACCCCCTTGAAGCCCTCTCTCATCTTGCATACCTGTCTCTATGCCCCTGCTTCTGACTCGGAGCTCATTGCTTCAGTATTCCTGGCTGCTCCTAGCACTGATCCCAGCCTCCCCTCCAGGAGCAGTCCTGAGTTGCAGCCAAAGTCCCTTTTCATCTTAGCTGTACTGTGGGTTTATTTTTTGCTGTGTGTGGGAGGTTGTTTGTTTTGTTCTGCCCTACTGCACTGCCCTTCTCTGATTTCCTGATTAAAAGCAGTGGGAAATGGATACTCTCTTCTTGTCATTACTGCCTTCTGGCTTTCAGTGTCTTCTGTTCCCCTTAATGTCTGCCTGGACTATCTACTAAAATTTCAGCCATCTTTATTCAGTCTCTTTCCTCCCCTGTCCTCTGGGGTTTCTCTATATTTTGATCATCTATTGCTCCTCAAGTCATATGACAGATCTAGTGTTTCTTTACTGACCTCTGGAACAAATCTGATTCCTTCCTTCTGCCAAGTCCTGTCTGTCTGACTTTAAATTTTTTAACTCTGCAGCAATGTTACTAGATTCTCTCCCTCCATAGGATGTTCTCCTTATAATAAGGGTCCTCATTCTTTCTGTTAGTGAAATCCAGACCAACTCATGAATGATGCTGCATTTGGATCTCAGTAATCAAGACTCATCATAAGATTATGTGATGACTAAAGATAGACCCAACTGGAGACCATAATAATGTGGAGTTGTGAGGCAGAAGTTGTCCATGAGTGGTGGATCTGGGAGAAAGGGATGAGGTGCCTACAAGGCACTATAAGCCCTGTTTGCTGTTTGTGTTCCTGACAAACTCCTGAATCTCTGGTCCTAATTTTCCTTGCAAACCCTCAACTTTAAAATAATGGGGTGTTTTCACAGTGAGGCAACAATGTCCTAACCAAAAGTCAGTGCTAAGACTAACCCCAAACAAGGAGCAGTCTAAAGGGAGAAGGCAGCTTCTAGTTCAAACTGGCTCTGAACAAGCATACAGTAGGAAGGAAATATTTAAAATTCACTAGTAATGAGAAAGTTGACATAAGATAGATAAGAACAGACAGGATAGATGTAGGGGAACCCCCAGATAATATGGGCTCCTCCCTCCTATGGATCTCTCATAGCTTTTCAGAAATGCCATTGCTTTAGTATATCTTGAATTCTGCATTCTTCTTTTGTCTTGTTGAGTTTTTTTCTCTCGGAGCTCAAGAACCATAGACTCCTGTAGCAATGCCTTGAAGAGCTGTGTCCTTATGCTTCTAACTGAGCCCTTTTGTCGTCTCCTCTTTCAGTTATCATAGCAATTTAAAGCAAAAGATAAACAGAAATGGTTTCAACTGAACTAAAGGATTTGTCCTTGGGGGAACCAGTGTCATTGTGATTGAAAGAACCTGGCTTTCCATCTGCAGACTTGGGTGAAAAATACAATGACAACATGGATGATCCCAATTCCTCTACCCACCAGGTGGCAGGTGCCAGTAAAGTTCAAAGTCAAGCCTCAGTTGCCTGCACATCAAAACCAGTGTGAATAGTGCCCGCCATCACCCCCTGCTGTCTGTGTTCACAAACAGTTGGCCAGAACAGTTTTGCCAGGAGTGATTTGCCAAGCCACACACTGGGTCCACCTGCTGTTTGCTTAAGGTCAGGCATGGCCCACAGGCTTGCTCAGGCCACTCCCATACAAAATGAGTCCATCTGTCCACCCGTCAAATAGCCATAAGCTTTCAGAAGATACTGTGAAAATACTACAGGGCTCACGCACTGCTGTGTACGGATCCATTTGGACAGGCAAACAACTGTAGGAATGCCTCACATGATACCTGCAACCTCAAGTCAGAATGACCCAGTCTCTCCCCCAATCTCTCTCTCTCTCTCTCTCTGCATTCTTAGTTTTCTGTTATAATTCTTCACCTTGTCAGTATGCCTTGTGGCTCCTGGCCCCATACACTAGATTGTACCACCCTCTACAGGTGGACTTGTCTTCTAGTGAGTTGCAGATACACAGGACATTTGTTTGTAGAATTTCCTTCATGGAAACAGTATGTGCCCTTCTTCTTCTCAGGAGAAAGGGGTCCATCTATGAACCTGTGTTCACAGACATCAGTAATTCCTCCTTTTTGAGTGAACAAGAGACCAGTGAGAAATCACATTCACATAACTAATTCAGATACAGTAGGGGTAGAGCCATACTTCGACCCATGTTCAGCAAACACCTCCCTTGGGTATTTCCCATTTTTATTCAGACTGTCAGGGTTCCTGAACTGGCCAGAGTGTTAGCTCAGAAGAGTTAACTTTAGACCACAGGAAAATTATCAGCAGTAAGCTTATTGAGGCTTTGAAAGCACTCAGTGAAAGCTGGAACTGTAGTAATTCACTCTGACCCCTGAGGGACTACCATATAGTCACTAAAAAGGTGGCAGGGACCCCAGCAGCATTTCCTGACAGAAAAAAAGGGAAGTGCAAACCAGCTATGGAAACAGGTAGTTCACCATTGGGATTGGAGGTGTTGGATGAAGCCCACGAATGCCAAAGAAATGGTTAAAAACAGAACTCAACAGAAATGTTTTCAAAGATGCGCAGCTGCTCTTCTGTTTAACAGTGTCAAGCATTTATACAGTGTCTGTCATTTTGACCCCTATTCCTCTTTCTCTCATCTTCCTACTTTCCCAAGTTTAATTATATTTTCCTGCACAACCAAGGGTGGAAGGTTATTTACTGGAGTAAAGGCAGTTTACCAAGTCTATACCACTGAAAAAAAATGACACTTTCCCCAACAGCTTTTAATTGCTAATGGTTTCTAGAGGTGTGCAGGGCTCCACAACTCCCCCATTTGTGTGGAAACATTGAGGGGCTGTCCTGTGCAGATCTAGCAAAGGAAATCACAGTTGCACTCAGTCAGTACATGTGATGACTATGTCATATTCAAAAGGCATCGTTTGGTTGCAAATCCCCCCATCTTCTGCTTCTTGAATTCATTCTGGCCCTCTTCTGCGATGGCCCCCGAGTCTTGGAGGGGTGATTTTAGCATTCTGCCATCACTTATTGTCAGCGTGTTGGATAGTTACAGCTTTTGCATCAACCGCCACCCACTGCAGTAAGAAGCCTCCCTGATGAAGGCTGGATGCAGCACTAATATATGAGTAGAGTGACATAAAAACATGCATTTAGCCATCTGGTGAAACTAAATGAATAATCAAAGAATATTTTCGTAACAATATTGAGTGGATTGAAGAGAAGTTTCGCCAGATACCTTCCTTATTCCATCTTACCACAGACATAGCTTCCCAAAGAGAATAACCCTGAAAAATCTTTCCTTAAGTCAATAGACTGAATCACAGAAACCCTAAAATTTTTTCATCAGAGTGCTTCATATGATGAGTGTGTATGGATTCCAGCTGCAAGACCTATTCTGTATCATTGATATTCAGCAATGTTCAATAAATGTTTGTCAGAAACTGACAATAAGGACTTAAACCCAAACGTAGAGGTTAGAATGCATTTCGGGAGACAATTGCTCTAATTTTTAATAATGGTGCTGCAGTCATATGCTACAGGAATGGTCATAATTCTGGAGTATGTTTTCTATAATATAAAATAGTTGGTCGTTTTGATGTCTAATTTCTTGAGTTCCTTATATATTCTGAATATCAGTCCTCTGTCAGATGTGGGGTTGGTGAAGACCTTTTCCCATTCTGTAGGCTGTTGCTTTGCCTTGTTGACTGTATCCTTTGCTCTACAAAAGCTTCTAAGTTTCAAGAGGTCCCATTGATTGATTGTTTCTCTCAGTGTCTGTGCTACTGGTGTTATATTTAGGAAGTGATCTCCTATGCCAATGTGTTCAAGACTACTTCCTACTTTCTCTTCTAGGAGGTTCAGAGTAGCTGGATTTATGTTGAGGTCCTTGATCCGCTTGGACTTAAGTTTTGTACACGGTGACAGATATGGATCTATTTGCAGCCCTCTACACGTTGATATCCAGTTATGCCAGCACCATTTGTTGAAGATGCTTTCTTTTTTCCATTGTACACTTTTGGCTTCTTTGTCAAAAATTATATGCTCATAGGTGTGCAGGTTAATGTCAGGGTCTTCAATTTGATTCCATTGGTCCACATGTCAGTTTTTATGCCAATACCAAGCTGTTTTTATTACTGTAGCTCTATAGTAGAGCTTGAAGTCTGGGATCGTGATGCCTCCAGAGGTTGTTTTATTGTACAGGATTCTTTTGGCTATCCTGGGTTTTTTGTTTTTCCATATGAAGTTGAGTATTATTCTTTCCAGGTCTGTGAAGAATTGTGTTGGTATTTTGACGGGAATTGCATTGAATCTGTAGATTACTTTTGGTAAAATTGCCATTTTTACTATGTTAGTCCTGCCTATCCATGAGCATGGGAGATTTTTCCATTTTCTGACATCTTCTTCAATTTCTTTTTTCAGGGACTTAAAGTTCTTGTCATAATAGGTCCTTCACTTGCTTGGTTAGTGTTACCCCAAGGTATTTTATGTCATTTGTAGCTATTATAAAGGATGATGTATCTCTGATTTCCTTCTCAGCTTCTTTGTCCATTGTATATAAGAGGGCTACTGATTTTTTGAGTTGATCTTGTATCTTGCTATGTTGCTGAAGGTGTTTATAAGCTGTATCACTTCCTTGGTGGAATCTTTGGGGTCACTCAAGTATACTATCATGCCATCTGCAAATAGGGAAAGCTTGACTTCTTCCTTTCCAATTTGTATCCCCTTAATCTCCTTATGTTGTCTTATTGCTCAGGCTAGAACTTCAAGTACTATATTGAATAAGTATGGGGAGAGCAGACAGCCTTGCCTTGTTCCTGATTTTAGTGGAATCACTTTGAGTTTCTCTCCATTTAATTTGATGTTGGCTGTTGGCTTGCTGTAAATTGCCTTTATTATATTTAGGTATGTTCCCTGTATTCCTCATCGCTCCAAGACCTTTATCATGAAGAGGTGTTGGATTTTGTCAAATGCCTTTTCTGCATCTAGTGAGATGATAATGTGGTTTTTTTCTTTGAGTTTGTTTATATGGTGTATTACATTGACGGTCTTTCCTATGTTGAACCACCCTTGCATCCCTGGGATGAAGCCTACTTGATCATGGTGGATAATTGTTTTGATATGTTCTTGGAGTCTGTTTGCCAGTATTTTATTGAGTATTTTTGCATCAATGTTCATGAGTGAGATCGGTCTGTAGTTCTCTTTCTTTGTTGTATCCTTGTTTGGTTTAGGAATAAGGGTAATTGTAGCCTCAGAGAAGAAGTTTGGTAATGTTCCTTCTGTTTCTATTGTGTGGAACAATTTAGAGAGTATTGGTATTAGCTCTTCTTTGAAGATCTGGTAGAATTCTGCGCTGAAACCATCTGGTCCTGGGCTTTTTTTTGGTTGGGAGACTTTTAATGACTGTTTCTATTTCCTTAGGGGTTATTGGACTATTTAAATAGTTTATCTGGTTTTGATTTAACTTAGGTATGTGGTACCTATCCAGAAAATTATCCATTTCTTTTAGGTTTTCCAGTTTTGAGGAATAGAGGTTTAAGAAATGGGCTATAGAATTAAACAGAGAATTCTCAACAGAGGAAATTTAAATGGCTGAAAGACATTTAAGGAATTGCTCAACATCCCTAATCATCAGGGAAAAGTAAATCAAAACAACTCTGAGATACCACCTTCTGCATGTCAGAATAGCTAAGATCAAAAACACTGAAGACACCTTATGCTAGAGAGATGTGGAACTAGGGGAACTCTCCTCCATTGCTGGTGGGAATGCAAGCTTGTACAACCACGTTGGAAATCAATATGGTGCTTTCTTAGAAAATTGGGAATCAATCTCCCCCAAGATCCAGATATACCACTCTTGGGCATATACCCAAGAAATGCTCAATCATACCACAAGAGCACTTACTCAACTATGTTCATATCAGCATTGTTTGTAATAGCCAGAACCTGGAAACAACCTAGATGCCCTTCAACTGAAGAATGGATAAATAAAATGTGGCACATATACACAATGGAATACCACTCAGCAGAGAAAAACAATGACATCATGAGGTTTGCAGGCAAATGGATGGATCTAGAAAAAATCATCCTGAGTGAGGTAACCCAGACTCAGAAAGACAAATATGGTATGTACTCACTCATAGGAGGATACTAGATGTGGAACAAGGATGACTGGACTACCACTCACATCACCAGGGAGGCTACCTGGAAAACAGGACCCTAGGAAAGACATGGGGATCGCCTAATGACGGAGAAATGGCTGAGATCTACATGAACAGCCTGGACATGAGTGGGAGTAATGTCTCACTGTGGTGGTATTGTGTTCCCCCAAAATATTATGCATGCTAATAAACTTATCTGGGGTCAGAGAAGAGAACAGCCACAATATTAAACATAGAGGATAGGCAGTGGTAGCACATACCTTTAATCCTAGCATTCCAGAGGCAGAAATCCATGTGTTCAAGGATACAGCCAAGCATAGTGACTCACGCCTTTAATCCCAGAAAGCTAGCCTTTAATCCCAGGGAGTGGTGGTAGAAAGCAGAAAGGTATATAAGACGTAAGGACCAGAAACTAGAAGCATTTGTCTGGTTAAACATTTGGCAGGTTAAGCTTTTAGGTTTTGAGCAGCACAGTTCAGCTGAGAGCCATTCAGATATGAGGACACAGAGGCTTCCAGTCTGAGGAAACAAGATCAGCTGAGAAGTTGGCCAGGTGAGGCTAGCTGTGGCTTGTTCTGCCTCTCTGGTCTTCCAGCATTCACCCCAATAACTGGCCCCTGGATTTGATTTTATTAATAAGACTCTCTAAGATTCCTGCTACATCTCACTCCTTACTACTGCCCTAAGCTGGCCTTCTAATGGACTGATTTTTAATACAAAGCTGCTAACTGATACACTATATAGATGTCAATATACATGATTTTTTAGATAAAATCTGCTTGTTAATTCTGGTATTATTTCTGTCTTTTACATGTGCTTCTGCTAGGCAAAGTTAATTACTGTCTGAGTCAAGCACGACCATCTGGAACAAAGCAGCAAACCTCACCTGAGGAAAGTCGTAGCCACACACTTGCTAGTTCTGGTCAGAGTTCTCTTTCTAGGTAATTGTCATAGGGAAATCATATGGCAATCCTAGTTATGAACAGCATGTCCTGAATGTCCACTAGCCTCATATCCTGCACTAATTTGCAAGGGCAGAAAATGAATCTGTGTTGGCTTCTGTTTTGTCTTTTCATATGAACAATTTTGCAAGAAAAATAATCCCTTCTGGTTTCTAGAAATGCATTATGCCAGATGGAAAGAGAATTATTATTGATAGAAATGAACTATTCTTAGTGTTTACCAAGTGGGAGGATTATTTAATTGCATATCTTTGTGTTTGGAATATAAATAGCTAATATCACAAAATGTTACCCATCTGATCTCAGGCTTTCTACTGAAATATCTTAAGACTATGGTACTTTAAATAATTGAGAAAAATTGTATTTAATATTGTAAAATGAGTTTTTCTGGTAATGGAAGGAATATTCTGGAAACTGAAAATGTAGCTTGATGAAATTTGGCAAAAGCAGAAATATGTGGGCACTGCTTTGGCATTTGTAATTAATTTCACACAAATATTTGTTTAATCAGACAATGTGGTTAATCACTGAGGTAAAGTTGGAAGTTACCAACACTGCGTGCTGGTGTAAAAGCTAATAAATTCAGTTCATAATCATTATGTACATGCTAGTTGTAATAACTTACTGTCCATACCAAATCTTTATAAGCATTGTAATTAAATATAAAATGCACATTAGAATTATTATGAGTAATTAGGGCAACATAACAAGTATGCATGGAAGTCCCAAAGCTCATTAAAACATTAAAAGACAAAACCTGTTCTACCCAGTCTTCCTGCTTATTCTGTATAGATAAGCCAATGCTAGGTAATCTGAATTTCCTTTTTTTTTTTAAATGAAATATGCTTTTGGACATTTGGTTCCATTAGCAAATACAGGTTTATTTACACTTTGGAAGAAATAGAAGACATGTGTGGACATTTGTGTGCGCGCACACACACACACACAAGCAAGCATGTACATGCACACACAAAACACACACACACAAGCAAGCATGTACATGCACACACAAAACACACACACACAAGCAAGCATGTACATGCACACACAAAACACACACACACACACACACACACACACACACACACACCCCACACACTGCATTAGATCACAGTAAGATGTATTATTTGGTAACATGGCCAGTCCACCTCATATGATTCCCTCAGTATGAGGAATGTAAAATTAGGGCCTGGGAATATAGCTGAGCAGTTAAGGCTCTTTCTGCAGAAGACTGGACATAAGTTCTGGGCTACATGGCTCATACCTACCTGAAATTCCAGCTTCAGGTGGTCAATGCCTTCTTCTGACCTCCATCGGCACCCACACAGATGCACAAACACAGAAAGACATAATGTTCAACATTTAAAATAAAATATTTCTTAAGAAAAATAATGCAACACCTCCTTGGGCCACGAGGCTATGGGATGTACCACGGGACACACTGGAAAGTACTTGTGGATGAAGTCAGATATGAGCATCATCCAGTCCAACTTCACTGTCTTGTAACATGTCACACATGCCTCCCCCTGTGTGCTCCACACTAAAACAGTGAACTCCAACCCAGACAGAGCACCTACACTGGGGACATGAACAGAATCATGGGGGCAGGGCACCACAGCTCACACTGCTTCAAGATCCCCACCTGGGGACAAGCAAACAAATTGCTTCTAATATCCTCAAGGTACAGACAGGACTTAACTCCACCCCTTCAGTTTACACACAAGGTGAATAGATTACCCAAATGAAAATATAATTCAGATTCAGTTAATAAAAGGACTTTTTGGTCAAAATTAGATCTTTAACAAGCATATCCATTTATTTAATTATAACATTTCTCCCTGTGTCTATAATATGTAATGTCAGGAAAAGCTTTAGCTTTAGATGAAATTATAGGCTAATAATAATAAACGAATTCCATTTCTAGATCTTTACTAGTTAAACATCTTTGGGAAATGTACATTATTAGAAAGTGGCATTGTTATATATATTAAAGCATACAATAAAATGTATTTGATTATTATTTTACTCCTTGAACACAGTCCACAGTCATCAGAACTCTTTGGGGAACTGAGCTGCACTGAGGTGAAAAGATCTGTAAGGGGGCTGGTGAAATGGATCAGACAATGAAGACATGTGCTTATCAAGCCTGATAACCTGAATTCACACCTTAGACTCCACATGGAAGAAAAAGATTTGGCTCTTTTAAGTCGTCCTATGACCTCCACATACAGAGTGATGGCAAGGGGGCTTTTGGCATATGTGCATGTGTGGGCACTCATGCACCGCGCACACGCGCGCGCGTGCGCGCGCACGCGCGCGCGCGCGCGCACACACACACACACACGCACACCCACACACATGCACTCACATGTACACACACTTAAATGTAAAATAATTTTTAAAAGGAAAGTTCTGGAGGGGCTGAATTATAAAAAGGACCCAGAGTGGCAGACAGTACTTCATAGAGATGACACTTCCCTTCCTCATTCACTTATTCAGCAAAATTCTACCGTGTCTATAGCGTTACTTGCACTTCATGGCCTTGAAAGGCCCCGCAGCCATCACTCCACACCAGGAAGTTCCTCATTCCATTAGCACCTCAAGCTTCTCTACAGTCGCCATGGCTTTAGTTTTTTTACCACATAGGAAATAAGTGAAGAGAAGAAAACAATAAGAACAGGTATAATAAACATGGAGAGACTGGGTGACATGAGGCATAAAAGTCTGTTTAAGTTGCCAAGTGCAATGCACGTGGTCTTGTGCAGCTGAAGTTGTCCCATGATGGGTCTCATCAGGACGCCAAGAACCCCTTCCTCACCACCCCTGGTTTGCAAACCACACACTCGCTGCATTCCTGATGCCATTACCAGTCTGTTCTCTGTGTATATCTTCACTTACATGTTTCCCACCTAGAACTACTCTGGAATCTACTATTTCTTGTAGATGCTTCAATTTAACAGAAAATAAAGCAAACTCTGAGGGCAGACTCACACATCCCTTTGACTTTGATGTGGAAGAAATACTGAACATGAGTGACTTTGGAAACCTCTACCTACAGAAAACAGTATAGATAATTCCTTGGTAATTATTGTCCTTCCGCTCCCCTCCACACACACACAAACATGTAGGAATTGTTCTCTCTCCAGCTCCACAAATGATGAAATGACCATGCTACTGTGTTAGCTACAACATTACAGCAAAAGAGAACTGACACCCAATGAGAGAAGGATTCTGGTTATTATTTGCTACTAAAGTCACATTATTGTGACCATAACTGACTAAAGTCATCTTTAGCCACATCATTGTCTGAGATTCTTTTCTTCTTGAAATATATCGGTGGGGGCCACATATAAAAACTAAAATGTAAGAGTCTAGAATTTTGCTATCCAGCTGTGATGTTCTAACACCCACGTTGATAGTGCTCCATACAATACTATCTAAAACACAATAATGAGAGTCTAATGTCAGCTGTTCTGTTTCATATCATACCTAAATGCTATGTTCAATATGTTAAATTATGTACGTGTGTGTACATATGCGTGTGTGTGTGTGTGTGTGTGTGTGTGTGTGTGTGTGTAAAGAGATAAAAATGTAAGACATTATTGTACAGTAAAACTTACCAAAAATGTGAACATTGCATTGGTCCTTCCTGAGGCACACAATACTAGAGGATTTGAGAAATAATGGGTTTTTGTTTTTTTGTTTTGTTTAACACTAGATGCTTTAAGCACAGGATGCCACAGGAATGTCTGTCTCAGGCTAGAGGACTGGCATTAAGAAGTCTTCCATCTAGGTTCTTATGGCTTCTCATCTACCCCAAAGCTATCACAAAGGCCAACACTATTGTTTTTATTGAAAATTTATTTTATTTGACAAAAAATTGTGTTGTGAACTGGACACAGTATGCTGATAACTGCTCAATGCAACACAAATCCTAATTGGTCTTAATAATGAAAACCTGGAGTCTGATATAGGGGCAAATGCTGAAAGATCAGAGAGACAAAAGAGCAATCCACAGCCACCACCTCTTACCTCACCAACTCCTCAGCCTGAAAAGGGAGCCAAACTCCTGTCTCCTCCTGCCTTATATTCCTCTCTCCACCCAGCCATATCATTTCCTGTCTCCACCTCCCTAGTGTGGAGATTAAAGCTGTGAGATCCCAAGGGTTGGGTCAAAGCCATGCCCACCACTGCCTGGCTCTGTTTCCCTTTTAGACTGGATCAATCTTGTGTAGCCCACGGTGGCCTTGTACTCACAGAGATCCTTCTGCCTCAGCCTCCCAAGTGCTGGGATTAAAGGTGTGCGCCACCCACCGCCTGGCCTCTCTGGCTAACTAGTGGTTTAACTCTACACTTGATCTTCAGGCAAGCTTTATTTGTTGGATCACAAACAAAATATCACCACAGCTCCACATACACAGAGCGTAGTGACCCAGACATCACCATCCCCTCCGATATATTTTTGTTTCAGCTTGAGGGGCTAGCTTCTCACGGGCCTTCACACTTTTAACCTTGCTGTGTCTACATGTTGTTCTCAACACAACATCCCCAGTTTTTCTGTTAAAGCATGGCAAATTCTCCATGCCTGCAGAGCACAATCTTGTTCATGACTTCATGACATTACTCTGTTATTCAGACTCGGGTTTAATTCACCAGTGACCTGTGAAACCCTAGTGCTGTGGGTTGATACAGCATGGGTATCATCTTTCTTGCACCTTCTCCAAGGCTATTTAAACTATGATAAGCCCCCTTCAAGGCCTTTATTCTTGACACCCCTCAGTCTGAAATGTTGATTGTCTGCATCTCTGCATGGTGACTGACTTCCTCATTTCCTTGTAGCCCTGCTCTTTAAGAACCCTCACCCCCTATACAGAAAAAGAACCCCAATGACTTCTATCCGTGACCTCTTCTGTCTTAAAAGTCTTACTCCCCAAACCAATCATCACTGCATCACAGTTTGGTAATTATCACCCCTCATTAGAATAAGTAGTCCACAAGGGAGACCCTTCATTCAATCCCATGTCCTTATAGCAATGGTTGAAATCAAGCACTTGATAAAATCCTATTACATCATGATAGTTGGATTTTTTTAAAGTAACTATTCAGTTCTCCATACTATAAAATATTTGCTATGTTGATGTAGGCTGGGAAGATGTCCTAACTCGAGTTCTCTGACCTAAGAAGAACATTCCTGTGTCATTGCCATTGTGTGCTTAAAGCAGTTCTTGTATTTTAAAGACAAAATTGAGTCTCTCGGGACTTGGCAATGTTCTCTGAAGGCAGCCGTGGACTGGTTGTAGAGCTGCTGTTGAACAAGCTCTTCAGAGTGGGAGCTGTGAACACACAGGACCTAGGAATTTGCAGTGAGGGTACCGAGTGAGACTGAGACCAGGGAGAGGATGTTAGCTGTGTTAAATAGACACGTGTGTGGAGGGTGGAGCCTGGGTCTTCCTGGCAGCTTATTTGTGTGTTGTTCTTGCTGACATAGGGTTTCTTTTTGTTAGTCAGACCTTTTCTTTCTTGACACACTCTTCAGCTGCCAAATTACTTTGTCGTCAGGCAGTTTTTGTCATGTCATGTTTTTATTTAATCACTGTAGGAAGAGTGGTTTTATTCCTTGTGAAATACTCCTAGTCCCAAATAAACTCACACCACTTCTTTTGAAAATTCTAGTTTTCTTCCCCGCCATCCTCCTGCCTCTTCTGGTTTCCTGTGACTCACTATTTGTAGGTGGCATACCTGCTGCTTGTCTTCTGTCTTTTGGCTCCTCCTGAATTGATCACACTTCCTACTACATTCTTATCAGTGGGGTCATGACAGGTCTGCACACACATCTGTACCCTTGCTCCCTGAACATGTGGAGACACCACAGCACAGCTTCCCCAGAATACAAAGGCGGGCTGATGGACACTTTACACCTCAAAATACAGGAGTCAATGTGGTTCTGGTTAACAGGCACATTTTCTTACTGGGGGTAGATTTATGTGTCACTGTGGAGCTGACCTTGAGTTCATGCCTGCAATGTGCATGGTCTATGCCTGCTTCTGGATTCCTGCATGTGTGAGTGGTAGCTACCACCAGCAGCCAGACCATCACCTCCTTAATGAACGGTGCCCTTTTAAAACATGAACAAGAGACCTCCACTCCCTGGAGTGGCTTCTCGTCGGGTGTCTGATCACAGCAGTGAAGAAAGCAACCAATGCCCAAAGGAATTGGTGGGTTTTGTTTGGGGAGATGTTCTTCACGGGACGTATTTTCTGTAATCTTGTTAGACTTCTATCCTCTTCCCTCAGGCATTTGATATAGAGGTCAGAATGGAGAAATGAATAGTTTACAACCTCTTTCTATGATATAAATTACATTTTTCTTTAATTTCTCTTTTTCTTTTTAGATACTCAGAGGGTTTCTTTTCTCTTCCTGTAAGACTATGTGTGGAAGAAGATTCTTTAAAATGCATTAGCAGTATGAATTATTCATTTCTCAGAATTAAACAATTTAATAACTGAATTTTAATCAACTTCTTAATGTTCTATTTTAAGATTATTGAAGGCCACAGTAACCAGAGGAAATAATAAACCATTCAGTCAACCAAGAAACTGATTATATCCTTATTCTATGAGGGCAGAACCAGCTCCAGCCTATAGTTCCATTCCTAATTCTTTATGTTTACAGTCATGCTTTTGGGTAAAGCTGAGGTCAGATGGAAAACAAACCCAAGAGGAGCTCAAAGAAGGAGTCCACCTATCACCAATATTACTGGTGTCATTATTTAGACTGATAGCAAGAATCTTAGACATGTGAAGTCCAAAATAGCCACATTTTGAAACTAATATCAGTCTTTCTTTAAAAACATAGTATTATTTAGAACAATAAGCAGAAAATCTTTTTATAACATTTTTGTTAATTCTTAGGGAGTGTCATCCAATGTGTCTTGATAATATTCATCTCTGACTCATCCCCCCAGTCCTCAGAGATCATCCCTTTCCTTAGTGTCCTTTTGACTGTTTCTCGGCCAGTGTCCTGATCCTCTGGCTCTTCAAATCATTCCACATCTGTTGTGGGATGGTCTGTATGTCAAATCTGTTGCTCTGATTGGTCAATAAATAAAACACTGATTGGCCAGTGGCCAGGCAGGAGGAAGTATAGGTGGGATAAGGAGGAGAAGAATTCTGGGAAGTGGAAGGCTGAGTCAGAGAAACTGCTAGCCGCCACCATGACAAGCCGCATGTGAAGACACCGGTAAGCCACAAGCCACGTGGCAAGGTATAGATTTATGGAAATGGATTAATTAAGCTATAAAAAACAGTTAGCAAGAAGCCTGCCATGGCCATACAGTTTGTAAGCAATATAGGTCTCTGTGTTTACTTGGTTGGGTCTGAGCGGCTGTGGGACTGGCGGGTGACAGAGATTTGTCCTGACTGTGGGCAAGGCAGGAAAACTCTAGCTACACACATCCTCTTCCAGGATGTTCCCCAAAGCTTAAGTGTAGTGATTTTGTTGTAAATGTATTAATTAGTGCCAGAATTTTCTTCTGTGGAAAAGAAAATGACCTCATCAAATATTTAACTGAATCAATGCATTGATTTTGAAATGCCCAAGCATAGGATTCCCCAGTCCAATGCATGCCCTTCTAAAAGATGTACTCTTGTGCTACGTGTATTTTTCATGTTCCGTCTCATTTTGAAGCCCAGATCTCTTATTCCTTGGCCAGGCAAATGTAAGGCAAATCTACTCTGTCTGGCTTCTGAATAAACCATCTACTAAAAAGCAGAATGCATGTGGAAATCTGCATTAAAAAATAATATCCTAGACCAGCTTCCAGTTGAGTTAATTACTGGCCTCTAGTGTAAGGAAAACACACTTTTACAAATCAGCTTCGCTTTCCATCTGTATCTTGACAGACCGTGTGCAGGGAGAGTATGTGGCCATGGTGCTTGTTCCCCTGAGATAACTCCTGCTTTAGATGCTTTTATTGACTTCTAACTCAGTGCAAACCACTAGCTAAGCTCTTCAGGGACTGTCTTGTATTGCCTGGACAGCAGTTTGGGGAGGTAGATAGAACTTATTTTATAGATGAAGAAACTGAGATTTAGAAACATTTAACTTAGTGAGTGTTAGAGCCACACATGACTGCAAGTGGAGGCTTCTTGCCACACACTTCACCACTATCTATAAGTTTAATCTTGGAGAAAGCTGAAGGTGAATGCTGGCCAGAGATTGAACATAATGCTAGAGTCCTCAAATCATGCAGATAAAGATTCAACTCTATCTTGATTTGATGTTTATTGTCATTATGATGATATGAGTTCTTTACACCTTTTTCCCATCAGCAATTACATGTTCAGTTCTTGATTCCCCTTGAAGTTAAATTTGTTTATAAACCAAGGACATATTTTCTTTTGAAGTTTGCTGATCTGTCCTTTCTCTGTGAATCAATAAACTGAAATATTGTTGGTATTTGTGCACTGAGATTCTACTGTCTTCAGAGAAAATATTTTTAATTATCATTCTCCTCATCTGTGATTGTAATATAGTGATGGGCAATGATACGGTTGTGTTACAGCATGTTGCTAATTGTCCAAGTCTTCAGCTAGAATTCCACCATTGTGTGTATACATGAGTGAACACGGGCACACACACGCACGTGCACACACACACACACACACACACACACACACACACACACACACACACACGGGATTGACCTGTTGTCTTCTATTCTGTGATTTCTGGAAACTTTAATTTATTTCCAAAGACTGCTTTATTTTAATCCATAAATTCTGGAATCCAAGTCAAAGGCATCATTGTTTTCTTACCTACATAGCTTCTGTCAGGATGATTCTTCCTGTTGTCCTATTCTTTGGGAAACCTGCACTTCCCATTCCTCCTTGGGCATGTTTCCTTATTACAGTTATTTAATGCTCTGCCCTTATCACTGTTCATCATTCTGAGGTATGTGGATAGTTGTCAGCTTTTAATGAATGAGTCTCCCAAGTTGCATTTCACCTGCTTTGGCTTAGGAAATCTACTAAAGTGATTCTTTGGCATGTATGTATTTTTGATGACAAGGCTGTGAATAGCCAGACCGCCAACTAAGGATGGCAAAAGACAAGAAGGTCTTTGGGCTATTGTTGTGTCACCAGGAAAATGAGTCTGATTAGGCTTTTAAGTGCCAAGGAGAGCGTTTCTGCTGTCTGCACCTGCACAGCCTGGAGTTTTGACGAAGAACCTTTCATTACCATCTTCCTGAAATGACTGGCTACACAACACAAGGAACTAACCCCACCGAGACAAGAAAAGGAAAGACTCCTCTTTGCAGAACATCTAATCACACAAGTGTTGAATGGCCCCTGGTTGACTTTTGTGCTGGATTTCCCCAACATCTGCTTTTAGCACTTACCTAACATCTGTCTGATGACATTGTCTGAAATCAATTGTTTTTTACTGTGCTTCTGCTCCGTTCACAGGCAGGTATGACCTGGTAAAGAGCATTGTGCTCAACTGTGCTTAATGCACCCACAAGGAACACCATTGTACTCATAAAATTTGAGGGCTCAAGCACTAACTTTCTTTGCCATGTTAGTGTTTTAGAAATGTTGCATTTGAATGGATTCAAACAGTTTCTGTGAAAAGAAAAACAGTCTTCAAACACAAGTACTTGACAATATGTGTGTCCCATCTTTAGACAGTTTATATGGCTGGCACAGAGCAGAAACTCACAGAAAAGTCACTCCATTTAATCATTTTCCAGGACAGAGACTAATCCGTTTTTTTTTTTTTAATCTTAGAACATTTTAGTGTAGAATTGCTATTTTAGACAAGTTGGCCTAGCATATTTATGATTTCAACTGTTATAAGCTCAGTTGGAAATTTAATTGGGCATAATGGTTGTCAAGCAAGTGGGTGACCCTACCCCCTCAATGCAAATACTTGCAACTTCCTCCTTACTCAGAGTCACTAAAGGCCACATGGTTCATAAGCACCTGAAAGCCTGAGGAACTCAATTCTGCTACAAGTTGTGAGTCAAATGACAAAAGACATGGTATAGGCCTAGTAGACCAGATCATGTCTTAAGAAATATGAAACCCATAAATAGCCTATATAAAACCTTCTGGAATTATATGGTCATAATACTTGTGTTTCCAGTGTGTCCTCTGAGAAGCACTCTGGGGATGAACCCTTCCTGGCATCCTTAGAAATTTTTTGGGTCTAAACAAACGACTAGGGTTTGAAGCACTGTGAACCTGGAATTTCCCTAAATCATCCAGCTGCTACTGACCAACTAGTTAGGTCCAAATAGGCCAAAGATCTATTTAATTATTTTTCATAAATCCTACCTTCTCTATGGAGTGGCCTATGACTTTCTTGTCATTCTGAGGGATGTCAGGCTAGCTCCCAACAAGCCTGTCTGCTCTGTTCCTTTCCTTTGGCATGCTATTCCAGACAGCAGCCAATGTCTCTTCATGGATTAAAGGCAAATGCCACTCTTCTGCTAAAACATCTGCCATCCCTCACCTCCATGGCACAGCATCCAAAGCCACTATGCTGGCCTTTTGGATGCTGTGAAACCAGGCTCACAGAAGTATGCACACTATGTCCTCTCAAATATCCCATTGAAGCCATTGACCATCCTCTGGGCTTCGAGGACCTAGTTCTGGCTCTTAAGCCTGTTTCTCTTTTGTGTAGACCACACTCATGGCTACTTTTCCCACAGTTTGATTCTCCTCTCAACTCTTACCACAAAAGTAATGAACTCAGCTGTTGATCCACATAAAAGAGATCCTTCTTCCTTCAAACTGCTTCACATGCACCGGTTTGTGTCTAGCTGTACAGGGGACTTTTATTATTGTTTCAAGAATTTGGTACTTATGGAAAAATGAAAAATTAGCTGAATAATATTCCCCATAATGTCTTTGCAAAAGATGTACAATAGCATTAAAATGTAATATGAATTTTCATTTTCCTAAGAAAAATCAAGAGAGATGTTGGCTCACTTTATAGCTGTGGACATGGAATGGAATGTCCATGAGAAGCCCTCTCCACACTTAGGAGCCCACAGCCCTCACTTCTGTGTCTCTCTACCACACAATATGTACTTGGGACATTTTCTAATGCATATTTCTGTTAATTATTGATGCACTTTTGTCTACAATTCCATATGACATGGTATGTGTCTTTACAGTCACTGTCCTTCAGAGCTGCCTACATGCTCCCAAATATGGTACTGTCTCTTTAATGTTGACTGTCAAGCACCCAGTGCCCAGCCATCTGCACACTGGACTGTTATAAAAGCCTCTTAATGGTGAATTAGGTTTTTATTTTGGTTCATTACGCTTGGGTTTTCAGGCAATGTTTGGGATTTCATGCATTTGTTTGTAATGAGTCATGGCCCCCTTGACAAATGGGAGACTAATTTCACTAACCCTACCATCAGCAGAAGCTTCTGACAGAGGCCTGTTGCATATGGTTATTTTGTCTTCAATGATAGTTGGAAATCATAAGAGACTATACCCTGTTAGCATGATGAGGAGAGGATCAGGAAAGCCTCTCAGGACAGTAGGCAAGACGCCTAGCCTGCGCCTCTCTCAATTAGGCAGACACATAGCAACTTATGGGTGAGCGGCTGTGTGGTAGATGCCTCGTGTGTCTTTGGCTGCGTTCTCCAAGGCAGTATGAATCTCTATTCAAAATAAAAATTATGGATTATTGAATTCCTCCTTGTATTGTATTTCTGTCTCTATATGTACATTCATATATTTAATTACATGTACAACATTTTACTTCATATTATTTTCTCATTCAAACATTTCTGATAAACATTCTTTCATTATTTTCACTAAGTTATTAAAGCAATTAAAATTATTACCTTGCATTTTTTCCTTAGAGTATAACTTAAACTTTACTATTGAGAATAAAATTACTGCAGATAATAGAGGTGTTATTATTTCAAAATGAAGTGCCAGGAATAGAAAAATGATGAATTTAGCAGATACTTTTAAAGGATATACAATATTCTCTTGTAAGAATGGTTACTGTTTCCGTTGTTTTTCTCTGCTGAGTAGTATTCCATTGTGTATATGTGCCACAATTTATTTAGCCATTCTTCAGTTGAAGGGCATCTAGGTTGTTTCCAGGTTTTGGCTATTACAAACAATGCTGATATGAACATAGCTGAGCAAGTGCTCTTGTGGTATGACTGAGCATTTCTTGGGTATATGCCCAAGAGTGGTATATCTGGATCTTGGGGGAGATTGTTTCCCAATTTTCTATGAAAGCACCATATTGATTTCCAAAGTGGTTGTACAAGCTTGAATTCCCACCAGCAGTGGAGGAGAGTTCTCCTAGTTCCATATCCTCTCCAGCATTAAGTGTCTTCAGTGTTTTTTATCTTAGCCATTCTGACAGGCGTAAGGTGGTATCTCAGGGTTGTTTTGATTTGCATGGCTCAATCTGGGAGGAGAGGACTGGACCTGCCTGGACTGAGTCTATCAGGTCGATCTCAGTCCTCAGGGGAGGCCTTGCTCTGGAGGAGGTGGGAATGGGGAGTTGGCTGGGGGGAAGGGGAGGGGGCAGGAAGGGGGAGAACAAGGGAATCTGTGGCTGTTATGTAGAACTGAATAGTATTGTAAAATAATAATAATAATAATAATAATAATAATAATAATAATAAAAGAAGTCCTGATGGCCCCAACTTCCCGTGGATTCCAGCCACTTTGCACCAAACCCATTTCCCCCTCCTCGTGTGTCAGCACAGTTTGCCCCCTCACAGCAGTCCCCAAAGCCTCCCCCTGTTCCTTTCTGGCCTCAGACAGTCCTTTCCTCAGCACAGCATCCTATGATGCTTGTAAAGCTCAAGCCAAGTGATATACCTGTGTTATGGTGCATGATTTCTTTAGCTCCCCAAGGACCCTTAAGGTCCCTCCTGTTCTCCATCCTGCACCAGTTTTGTCACTATCCTCTCTTTGTTTCACCAAGATGAAAATTACTGTGGCTTCAGGGTCTCACAGCTTAGCTATTATCTCTACCTGGGAGGCTTTCTTCAGATATCCACAAAGCTAGCACACGATCCCCATCTATTCTTTCAGGATTCTTCATTCTCAGGGAAGACATACAGACCATACACACCAGAAAGAACACCTGAGATGTCTAAATGAAACTGCATTGCATTCCTTGATGTCTTTCTGGCAATACTGCTGTGAGGGTAAAACTTAGGGCCCAAGAAGTACGCTACATATACCACAGTCCATTTGTCACTTTCTAATGCTGGGCATTTTATTTAAGCAACTTAGCTATGACATTTGCTGTTTGTAGTCTATCTCCTGCTCACCCACCTCCATATGACTGGTGCTATATGCATATGTTGGGAATTTGGCCGTGTTGCTCTCTGGGAACTGCCTGCCACATGCTGGAGGCTCAACAGACGTTTGGTGACTAAAGTTTATGGTTTGATCCATCCCAGTAAATCACTCAGTGAAGAGAAACCTGCATTAGCTGGAGCCACAGTGAGGAGTAGGGAGGACATAGCATCCAAATCAGTCTTCAGAGCTTTGGAAATGGAGAGCATCTGTAGACACAAGACAATGTCACAAAGTCACTCATCACAAAAGACCAGGAAGGCCGGGCGGTGGTGGCGCACGCCTTTAATCCCAGCACTCGGGAGGCAGAGGCAGGCGGATCTCTGTGAGTTCGAGGCCAGCCTGGTCTACCAAGTGAGTTCCAGGAAAGGCGCAAAGCTACACAAAGAAACCCTGTCTCGAAAAAACAAAAAAAACAAAAACAAAACAAAAGACCAGGAAGGATCCTCAGCTTCATGCACCATTGTTGACTTCTAATTCTGTACCTAAGTAGCTGTTTCACCCTTATACAGTGTTTGATGTCTCTAACTTAGGTTTTCGTATTGGTAAAATAGGAATAATGTCCTCCAAGCTCAGAGTATCATGTGAGGAAATCAAGAACCTGAAGCAGCTGGCAAGTGCCAGCTGCTGTGATTGCTCAATAAAGGAGGGTTAGATGGAGCGCAGTTTGACCGGGATACAGATGAGGTGTTTGCCTCACTGTGCTATTTTTCCAATAGAAACCCAGCCAAAATGTATTGCATTTACTCTGTACTCCCCGAAAACATTCATCTATTGTCCAACTTGAAAAATGGAGCTCAAAGTGACTTGGTCTGGTGTTTGAAGCATAAAACACAGGGACTAGTCTGCACTGGACTGCCAGGCGTGAGATTGCTTTGAATGTAGAAGGAATAGACTTGTGTGTGTGTGTGTGTGTGTGTGTGTGTGTGTGTGTGTGTGGTGTGCCATCTCTGCTGAAGATTCCTTCTCTTTACCCACCATGGTGTTTTTGTTTCTTTTTCAGTTGCACCTACGATTCAGGAAATTAAATCTGGCACCGTGACCCCCGGACGCAGCGGGCTGATAAGATGCGAGGGTGCAGGTGTGCCGCCTCCGGCCTTCGAATGGTACAAAGGAGAGAAGAAGTAAGGGCTTTGTGAGCATCACTGTGTTTCAAGCACTTTGAGCTAATGTTTGTGTTCCAATACTAACTCTCAGAGGTTTCTGTAAGTGGCCTGAATGAGCCTCAGCATCCTCCTATGGGCAAGCAGGATGGAGGGCTCACACAGGGGCTGACGAGCTAATAACTTTGCAGAAGAAATGTCCACATTGGTTTCTGTAATCTCAGAGATGGCTGCAGATGCCCCAATGCTGATACCGCTCCCTTCTCTGTCTCTCTCTTCCTAGCAACCGTGTATACTTGAAAGGCAACATGCCTCTCAAGGGCTTGAGCACAGATTACACGAGAACACTTCAAAAGCAATGGGGCTGCAGTCTAAACTCTGCTTCCTCAATAAGCCAGAACCCTTCTCCTGCCTCACTCTGCCATGAGAAAGTTTAATGGTTTATTTTATAGGCTTGTGTGTTAATATTCCCTCGTTGTCAGGCTTGTAGAAGAGAAGTCATGCACAAAAACAGGACTAAGCGCGGGGATTTCAAAGCTTTTCTTTTACTTCTGCTTAGTATGGCTGTGCCCTCGGGATGTCCCAGAAATCTTGGCAAGAGCTACTGAGCAAAGGAAGATATGAGCCAACAGATTTCACTTTATTTCCCAGCAGTAGACTCATTCAAACCTCTCCAGTAGCTCTTACCAAGCCAGAAATGAAGACCACTGTGGGTTAACTGGAGGCTACAATACAGGGGGAGTGTGGATTATCTCTATAGATTTGTATTTCCTTCAAATATAAAGAATGTAGCCAACAAAAATGTCAAGTGTAACTTTGTAAAACTGCCTCTTTTAAGTCTAAACATTAAACTAAATACTGTCTGCAATTCTATTGAACAAATTGTGTGGGATTTATACACTCAGATCATAATCATAACTACTTTCATCTGATGTCTGTAAAGAAAGCCAGTGAAAGCACACAAGAGCTTGCATAGTGACTCACAATGAACGAGCATGGACATGATGTAATCAGGTGTCTCTGTTTTATTGTATTTGCACATGAATAGTGTATGCATGTGTGTGTATGTGTAGGCATGCTAAGCCCAGGAGTACATGTGGAGGTCAAAAATCCATGCCCAGGTTCATTCCCTCTCCACAGAACAGTCTGTATCTGTGAACTCTCCACCCTGTTTGCTGGGACATAACCTCTCACTGAACCAGAATTTGCCATTTTGGCTGGGCTGGTAAGGTCCTCCTACCTCTGTCTTCCCAGCTCCAAGATTACAGACATTTCCTGCCACTCCTCAATTTTCCTGGGGGAATGAGCATGGGCCCTAATGACCAGCAAGCACTTTACCCCTGAGCTGTTTCTTTATCCTTCTGCTTTTGAAATCGGAATCAGAAGTCAATATGCTGAAGACAGCCTCCCACACCAATAGAAGGTTTGTGATGAAGGTTGTCGACAGCATGCTTTGTTCTAAGTTACTATGGTTTTGCCTCAATGTTTGAAAGTGTTTTATATGCACTTCTTGAAACTGGGAAGGTTTCAGTTTCTCAATCATTTAGCTAATTAACTTATGCTATCCACAATTCTAAATCTTTTCCTTAATGACTTTATAGGAGACTTGGTTTAAACACAGTGGAGTTAGATGAGCTGGCATGTAGTTCCCCTTATTCCACTCACTAAGTTTGTGCATCCAGCAAGATAGTCTGTGTAAGGTTCTGGAAACCCAGGTTGGAAAGTTCTTTTGTGGTGATCTTTGTGAACATTATCCTGGGGAGTGCTGCTCCACTTTCTGAAAGTCACAAAACTTTCTGCTCAGATACATTCTTATCTGGTTGCCCAAGAAATATCTATGAGCATGAGGCACATCTTGGCAATATTTGTAGTAAATGGGGCCTCAAATCTTCCTTCCATTAAGACATCTCTGCAAGAGCCCTGAGTCTCCTGTTCCCCATAACAGGCAGTTAAACACTGATTAAGATTGTCTTACCTGTCTTTCAAACTCAGATTTTGATCTGTGGCATTTAGTTCCCAAAAGCTAACAGTAAGAATCACTTGTCCTCCAAATACAAGGTCCTTTGTTAGTGTCTACCTTATTTCCAATTGCCTGTAATGCTCTGGAGTCATACTCTCTCCTAAATCCTTTAAGCATTGCCAAAAGAGCTACAATGATCCTGGGGACCTTCGCAGCCTGCAGCACATGTAGCAATGGGGCAGTCAATGCAGGAAAGGAGCTTCAGTCCTTACTGGAGAAATGGGCTGCAGGACCACTTGCTGACAAGGAAGGTAAATTGATTCTCCCACCAATGTTTCCAAAACACACTCACACACCTGCAGAATATGTCGAAATCAGATGCATATATGAAGGGTAAGAACATGGTTAGTCCAGAGAGCAGTGTATCTATCATTGTTTGAGTTATAGCTGAAGAAATATCCAAACTCCCAAACACTGCTAGAATAATTTCCTCTCAAACTACCATAATGCAGTTCATATGTGGAGCTTGGGAGAGCCGAGGATCTGCACATAGGTGATCTGCCCTGATGGCCTAGGCTGTTCAGAGTGAAGCTCACCCATTGTTGTGCAGAGGTGGCACTCTGAGCTGTCAATAGATGCTAGTTCCTAAGACAGAGTGACAACAGGTGCTGATTCTCTTCCTTCTGCTCACAGAAAACAAAGTGTTTCCTAAGCATCTGCACAAGTTGAGGCAGTTGGTGGCAGAGCTGGGGTCTCATAAGTCTTCAGGCAGAGCCCATGGGGTCAACCCCTTTGCTCTGGCACTCAGGATAGCTCTGCAGCCTATCAAAAATGTCTCGAACAGTCACAACACCAAGAGCAATAGCGTTTCAGGTGGATCACTGACCACAGAGCAAAAGATGGCTCACAGAACCTCACTCATCACCCTAAGTGACTGTAGTGAAGGATGCAGAAACAAGATGGAATTAGGTACACATGCCACAGGGACACACACATCAAGTTTCAGAATTTCTTCTGAATCCCCAGGACCCTACCCAGGAGAAAGCTTCTGTCAGAGACCACATCAGGATGGGACAGTTCTGGCAAGCTCTTTGTTTCCCAGAGGGCTTTCATCTGTGACCCTTCCATAAGCATTCAGAAATAATCTCTACAAGACTTTACTTGTATTTAAGAAAATGCTTACAAATGTCCATGTCTTTTATACTAAGATTATCAAAGATAAATTTTCATTCAGATAAACACACATACATACATATACATACACACATGCACACACTTACAAACATGCACATACATGCACAAACACATGCACAGAGACATACACACATGCACTCACACATAGATGCACACATGCAGACACACACACATGAATACACAGACACATTCACACAGAGATATGCACATATGTAATTGCATACACACAGACATGTTACACACATGCACAAGCACACAAAAATGTACAAAGACACACATGCACTCACTCACACACACTCAGACACACACAGAGGCATATGAACACATATACACATGTACACATATATAGATACATACACACAAATACAAATTCAAACATGCAAATAGATACAGACACAGATGCAGATAAATACACAAAAACATGTACACTCACGCACATGTACACACGCACACACACACACATACACACACACACACTCGCATGGCCCGGGAGATGGTGTTGGTGGCAGTTCCTGGCAGATAGCATTAGTTATTTGCCATGTGGGTATCTCCACAGGACTACTTGAGTGACTTTCTGCCATGGCAACAGGCTTTCTCCAGAACCAGTGATCTAGGAGACTGCAGGATAGAAGCTGTGACACCACACTTCTCATGACCTTGTGTTAGACTTCACACTGTCATTTCTGCAGTGTTTTATTAGCTGCACGGGACAGCCCTACTCTCTATAGAAGGGAACTATTAGGCATATGGTAACAAGAGGTGAGATCATCAGATGCCATCTTCAAAGATGGCTCTCCCACACTGTGTCTTATTGATGATCTAATTGGGTTTTATACTAGAAATATTGCCAATTTAAATTAGCTTATTGCACTGTTTTTTTAGCAACCATCATGAGAGTGACTACATTTATACACTTTTGTTGAATCATTAGCCATTGGTATAAGGTAGTCATTTTTAAACAGCAGACTCTCAGCACACCTGCTAGGGACAATCCTAATAAGCTTAATTTTATTCTACATACATTTTAGTATTGGGAAAATTAGGGTTTGAGATAATTGATATAAAGCACCAAGCATTTAAGCTTTCTTGTCTTGATAGCATTAGCATCTTGTGTTAGATCATAATTTTTTGCATGATTGCATAGCATAATTTCTCCTCTTTTTCAAGATTTCCTGAAATTCAAGTCCAAAGCCCAGAAAGCCATGCTTTCTGATTTCTCTAGATCACTGAGACTGCCAGAGGCTTTTAGGTGGTAGGTATATTTATTAGTTCATTCTACATGTATAAATATGTCAAAATAGCTACTGTACTCAAATTGATAATTCATATTTATCAGAATGGTAAGTCAATAAATACATTTTAAAGATATAATTGTAGTCATTAGCACAAAGGTTAATTCTAGCCATGCTTTGGTAAAGTCTTTAATTCCAAGAGTGTGTCCTTCCTAACTGATCACCATAACTTAAGATAGGAATATAAAAGTTACAAATGAGCTCAAAACAAATTACTCTAACGAATTCAAAAGAAATTCACAGTAAAACATTTAAAACTATCAGTTGATAAGGTAAAAAAATAATGTACTGCTAAAATTGTACTATTTGGACTTGACACTGTAGGAACTATACCATTAAATCTTTTTAAGCAATACATTCCCAACTTAGTCTGTGTAGGTGTAAGTATTATTTATAACATCCCCACAACGAAGAAAAATGGCTATTGTGGCCAGTTTAGCATTTGTGTGAAGGACGAGTCACCTCCATGCACAAAACATGTGTACAGAGACTCACACAAAATGTACAGAGGTTCATATATATGTGAGCAGATGTCAGTGTAGAAAAATGCAGAAAATGAGCCTCATACATGATGACCTTATAGGATCAGTGTTTTATTTTTCTCTTGCTCTGATGAAACCCTGTGACCAAGGCAACTTATAAAAGAAAGTGTTTGACTTGTGGTTTCAGAGAGTCAGAGTCCATGAGTGAAAGGAGAGTTCACATTTTGATCCACAGCCACAAGGCAGAGAGAGACAGAGAGACAGACAGACAGACAGACAGACAGAGACAGAGAGACAGAGAGAGAGACAGAGAGACAGAGAGACAGAGACAGAGAGACAGAGAGACAGAGACAGAGACAGACAGACAGACAGAGAGACAGAGAGACAGAGACAGAGACAGAGCGCACATTGAGAATGCATGAGGAAACATTTTAGTAGACAGTTTGGTTGAAGAATAAAATGCAACGCTAAGCAGAGCTTCCTACCCAGATAACAGTGAAATACGGCATCATTATCTGAGGCTGGAACACAGGAAAGAGGTTTGTGAGTGGCGTGTGGGATGATGAGCGACAAGGTGGAACAAGGTGTCACTACTGTGCAGAGTCCACCATCCAACAAGTGTGTCTGTGCTCTCACAATTCGTCCCTGTCAACAAGTGTGTCAGTGCTCTCACAGTTCATCTCTGTCAACTCAGTCAAGCTCTGGTCTGACTCCTTTCTTCAATTTTCCCTCAACAAATTGCTGTCTCCACTACATGGCAGGCCATCCCATTCTGGCCTCACTTTACTTCCCTGATTACAAATCTCACACTTCTGCCTCCAACCACCTGAGCCAACACCACCCTTTCCTTTAGTTGATTCCTTTGCTGGTAAAGACCCTTGAATATACATGAACACACATGCATATGCACACATACACTCACAGATACACATATGCACACACAAACAGATGTACATACACTCATACACATGCATGTATCCATACACATACACACATAGGCACATATATACACACACTAACATGCTCTATCTCCTGATGCTCCTATGTGTTCCTTCTCACTACCCAGTCTCTTGCCTCATTGAAGATACCACTGTCCCCAGCAAAGCCTCTAGAGTCTTTCATTATTGGGATTTTGTAGGGTTTCTGAATGGAGCAGAATCCTCAAGGCCCAGTTGGGCATGACCCAAGGGCCCAAAATGCTGGACAAACAAGATAATCAAAGACAGGCTGGAAAGTATCTCCAAATTGATTGTGTTATGCCAAAGAAAATTAGTGACCTGGACCCTTATGAGAGACCCTTATGCAGAGCAAAAGCAGGCTTTAATAAGAATATTAAAGAAAAGAGAAAAATTGAGAGCAAGTAACAATAAGGACAAAAAGGAAAAGCGAGAGATGCTCCAAAGAGTTGTAAGGATTTTCCAAGGGAGAAAGGGACCATGAGACTCTTCTTATCTGTCTAGTTCAGTTATCATACACAGGGGTACAAGCCTTGTTTATACCTGTCTTAGGATTTCTACTGCTGTGTAGAGACATTATGACCATGACAACTCTTATAAAGGGAAACATTTAATTGGGGCTAGCTTACAGTTTCAGAAATTTAATCCGTTATCATCATGACTGGTGGCATGCAGGCAACATGGTGCTGAAGGACCTGGGAGTCCTACATTTTGATCCATAGCCAACAGGAAGTGAACTCTGTCACTGGGCATGGCTTGAGCATATATGAGACCTCAAAGCCCACTTCCATGATGACACACTTCTTCCAACAAGGCCATACCTACTCCAACAAAGTCACACCTAATAGTGCCATTCCCTACTGGGACCATTTTCTTTCAAACCACCACAACACTCAGGGCCTCTTATTGCATCTCTTATTGCTCAGACCTTACTGTGTTTTACTGTGAGTCATTTTCCCTTGATACCTCTGGAATGATACCTCCTGCCCCGGGAGGAGGTTCTTCAACTGGACTCTTGGATATTCACCCCATCCTCAGTTCCATCAGTGTATCCATTTCCCTTGCTAAGTTCTAGTCTGTACGAGTCAGGATCCTTTCATTGCCCTTTTCCCGGCACCTGACATGATGTTTATGTAACTATGTGTTGCATGAGTGAGTTATGGTCATAGTAATTCTAAGGTCACCACCCCACCCCTGTCTCTGTGCATCCAAGCTCACATTTGTGCACTTCTCCACACACAAGTGTGCACATGTGAGTGGAGAAGAGGTTACCTGGGTTGGTCACTGGAAATGAACTGTCCACGCTGTTTTTTGAAAGATAAGATGTCTTAGGGGTTTGGATCTTGTCAAATAGGCTAGTTTAGATGGCCATCAAGCCCCAGGAATCATCCTGTCTTCAGGTCCTCAGCACTGGGATTTTAAGTGTATGCCACCATGCCTGGTTTTATTTCTCTTTTGTTGTTGTTTGGTTTGTTGGTTTTATTTTTTAACATGGGTTTATGAGATCAGCCTCAAGACCTGGTGCTTATAAGCCAAGTACTTTACCCAGTGATCCATCTCCCCAAAGTCACTTGCAAATGGGAAAGGGGGAGTACATCCAACTGACCCTCTTGCCTTAATCAGCGTGAACCCAACCCCAACATGATGAGAAAAAGGAACGTAGTTTCTGTTGCTTACCTGTGGCTTCCTTCTATGTGATTGTCAGCTCAGCAGTATGTCTGTATTGTTATGCTTCAGTATAAAACTCAACATTAAACCCGTGGGCACCCAGTTATTAGGAAAACAGTTCAAACAGAGTGGAGAGATTCAGTCGTTGCCAAGGTTGTCAGGGGTACAGGACCCACTATTATTAGGAGGAGCTGGCCCTGCACTGTAGCCTTGACTATTTTATGTGGGACTTAAAGGGTCCCCCCAGTGTAAATGAAACTATCACTAGTAAGGCAGCCCCAAAGTCTCTGATCTAAAATTATTAATTTCATTAAAATTGATAGAGTAAACAAGGCATACATTTTAAATAGCTTAATAAAGTCTAAAATCATTAAAGTGCACTAATGTATTATAATAATATTAATTTATTCAAATGCACAACTAAAGATAGAGATCCCTTAGGGCTCCGCGACGCATGACAATCTTCAGAGTGCTCCCAGGAATAAGTGCTGCCCTCCTGTCCTCCAGTCTCCAGTGTCGAGCCACACAATAAACTAACAGGTTGCTACAGCAGCGCACACATGGGCTCACGTCCACACTTCAGCTCTCACTCCTCCTTTCGCTTTGGTTTCCTTTTCCTGCCCCGAGGACCCCCCCCCCCCAAGCCTGGATGAGATGGATAATGGGCATATGACCGATACGGAGTTCGGCATGTCTTGAAGTCACAGTGCTGTGATCTTTGTCATCACCCACCTTGCTTTAAAAATAGTTTACTGCCAGGTGGTGATGGCACATGCCTCTAATCCCAGCACTCGGGAGGCAGAGGCAGGTGAATCCGAGGCCAGCCTGGGCTACAGAGTGAGTTCCAGGAAAGGTACAAAGCTACACAGAGAAACCCTGTCTTAGAAAACCAAAAATAGTAATAATAAAATAACAATTTCCTTATTCAATATTTAATATTTTGCTGTGGCCTGAGAAGCAGTGTATCCATTCTAAGGAATAGACCCTATCACTGAACAATGGCTTCACCTGTCATAATCTAGTGCCTCTTCATTTGAAGTGCATATACTTAAAGAATATACATTATCATTTAAAAACCATTTTTATACCCATGGTTGGCTACTAGGTTAGTTTATCCCATTTCACAGATGAAAACATGAAGGCTTATAAGGATATAACAGCCTAATTAATGTAGCTGAGCATGTGGCAGTCACTGTGTGTCCATGCTTTAAGCTGTCAGCACTATTCTACAATGTGCTTAGGATACACTAAGTAACAAAGGCATGGGAAATGTTTTCACTAAACAGTTTCACATTCACAGGCAAGAGGGGCATGAACATGTGAAGATGTGCAACGTAATCCATGTTAGGAGATGTGATTGACCCGCCTGGGTCAGGCAGAGCTCAGCAACACCACAACTCCACTAGAACTTGGACTCTGGAGACAGTTTTATAACTAAAGAAGTCACATTTTTGGCCCATGGCTGATTTTCTGCCAGTCTTGACCATGTTGCACAGCTGAGATTGTTCCCCCTCTAACTATATAGTGGGCCAACAGATAAAACTACAAGCAGTGACTCCAGCCGGGGTGTGTGTGCTGGGGCACATTCAGGGGGAGCACATTCGCTGCCTCTCATCCCAGGCTATATGCAGCTGAGAGACTGACTCCAGGGGAGGCCAATGGCAGCTGTGTACCAAGCTTAACTCACAGCAGAACTAAGCCCCGGCATTAGTCATGAGGTCCAGAAAGATATTCAGGAAGCTCTCAGAATGAAAGCTTGCTGTTCAGTTGACTTTCTACCCCATTAGACTTACTGCCTGGATTGAGCCCAGCTTTCCTAGCATGGCTGCAGCATGTCAGCTAGATATTTAGTTCCGCTGGTGCTTTTCCATGGCCCAACTCAACTTTCCTGAAGCACCTGTCCGCAGATCCAACTCAACATCCAGTTTCTGCTTGAAGAGGTCAACACTAACCGCTATGCTGCCTGGACACCAGCAGTCAGAGGAGATCCAGATTTGAATAGAGGCTCTGTTAATTATTGGATGGTAGAAGATGAATTAGCTTAATTTTTCTAAACTTCTGCCTCCTCATCTCTAAACTAGGACTAATCACACCTATCTCCCAGGGCTGCTAAGAACATTCATTCATATTCTCACCAGGTGTTCACTGTATGAATGTCTTACTTAACACTACACATTCATGCACAAATACTGAAGAGTTTCAGTTATAAATGTATTAGAGAACAACTACCATCTTCCACATATATGTGTACAATGAGAATAGAAATACAGTCATGATTCTGGGGCTATGGCATTTATTGTTAATTCTGTTCTGGAAAGAAAGAGCCAGCAATAGTCCCAAAAGTGGAGTGAGGCCTGAGACTAAGCAAGGCACACTGCTGCTGCCCCAGTTACATTTGCAGTCTTAGCAATTGATGCTGACACTATGTTGTTGGGTTTTCTCTGGTGACTTTGCTACTGGTTCTCTTGGTCACCTTAGATAGCTATAGCCCAAAGGAAATGATGATTGCAATTTGTGATCATTTGATAGCTAAGCATCCCTGGTTTCCATGTGTTACCTTTGGTGCCAGAAAATACAGGACTCGGTTCTAATACAGTAATTCCCTGTGGGACTGTGCTCACGGTAGCTCAAGAAGATGCTGGTAAAGCAAACAGCCTGCCACTCACACATTTATGAGGCAAAGACAGAGGGAGAGTCAGAGCAATGGCCCTCAATTTGAAGCCAACTTCACCTGGGCCAGGAGGGAAGGACAGCAGGGTTTGCAGTTATTGAAGGACCTTACCCCCAAGTTCTCCCGGGAACAGTAAGCAAGGACCAATGGCCAGGTACGTCCTTGTAAAGCTCCACATGCTCCAGCTGCTCTTATAAAGAACAAGAAGCTGTGTGTATGGCATTAACTCCTAGTTTAGCAAAGATTCTCTTCAGACAGGATACAAGCAGCCAACAATCAGTCAATATAAAACAATATAAGAATGATTATCTAGCTATATTTCTATCTCTTTCTCCTTTCTTTCTTTCTTTCTTTCTTTCTTTCTTTCTTTCTTTCTTTCTTTCTTTCTTTCTTTCTTTCTTTCTTTCTTTCTTTCTTTCTTTTTCTGGATATCCTGGAACTCATTTTGTAGACCAGGTTGGCCTCAAACTCACAGAGATCTGCCTGCTTCTGCCTCTCAATGCTGGGATTAAGGGTGTGTGCCACCACTGTCCGGCTCTATCTCTGTATCTAAAGCACCTCATGTAGCCTAGGCTAGCCTCCAACTTCCTATGTGACTTCGGATGACCTTGAAGAATTAGAATGTTTGCCCTGTCTCCACCACCTAATTAGAAGTATATGCTATCACACTTATAAAATGTTTGGGATCAATTCTAGGTTTGCATTCTAGAGCAGTACTCTACCAAGTTACCTATGTCCCCTCACCCAAGAAAGTCTCTTCATAAACACACACAAACACACACACACACACACACACACACACACACACACACACACACACACACACACACATGTTTTGATCACATTAATGGCATACATGCTACAGCTTTTAGGCAGGCTCATATTTTGGCATTCAGTGACTAGGGGAGTGTTCTTTTCCTTGGTCTCAGCCTTCAGAAATCCAGAGTTTGTGGTAATTAAGTCTCTGACCACTTGACATAAGGCTCCCTCTCCCACCTCATAATGATTTAGTAAATGTTTTCAAAATTGATTGAATATTTGATAAAACTCTCAAGCCAAGATACATGTGATAAAAAGCACAGAGGCACATCCTCTGGACATACAAATCACTCCAGTAGTTGTACTCTTTCAAAGACAGCTTTGCAAAACACTCCAGGAGAAGAACATGTCTTAAAGGGTGTTTAAGGGATCAGCAGATCTCAAACTTTCAGCTGTTGAAGGAAGTTAGCTATAGACTTCATTAATTTCAGGAAAGTAGCTTCCCCTAGAGACAGTCTTGAGGAAAGACACTTCTCTCTGTCATTGCCCTCATCATCTCCTGGCTGTTGGGTTGGGTGCTCTGATGTGCTGCTGTGATAATGGTGCAGATGCTACTGCTGGGATGTTATAGCCCGAGCTGCATAGAGCGTAGGCACACTGCATGCATGACTTGGTGACATCTGCAGCTTCATCTCACTGAAGAGCGGAAAGTAGAAGCCAACTCACCCAGAGAGATAGCCGTGACAAAGTTAAACAACGGAGCCAGAGAGCTTCTGGATGTATTATTCCCTTGAGAACATCTCAGAGCTCAACCAGTGGAAGATTGTAGATCATTTCTTCTCAGTTCTGTAGCAACAAGACAGTTCTGGTTTGGGGCACATCAGGGATTCAGGAATCCAGGAAATTTCAGAGCCCTCACAAAATGTGTCTCTAACAGGTATGGCCACAGTGACTTAAACCCCAGTACCAAAGCAGGCAGGGAAATGAAACTGGTCTGTACATGTAGCATATGCAATCTTTTTAAAATAAAGAATTTAAGGGGATGCATGCAGATATTGCCCAGTTGATAGAGTGCTCACTTATCTCTGGGTTCAATCTCAGGCATCAAATTATATTACTTATTTAATTAATCAATTGGTTAAAGGTTATTAGTATGAGGCGTGAAGGTGTACAATAAGGCACTGGGAATTTAGCACACATGTTCATAGGTTTAAAATATTTTTGTCCTATTTTCTCATTTAGAATTGGGGACCATTATTACTGCTGAAGTTTAAATTTTGTTTAGTCTTTATTCTACTAAAGTTTTATTAATCTTTTTAAAATTTGCATTTTGAATAAGTCAAATTCAACCACTAAGGAAACTGAAATAATACCCAGAGTAATCATATCTCACTACTTCTGATTTTCATTACACGCAGAATGGTTTGTCATGATTCAGTGCAAGCTACAGAGCATAAGTCAATGCAGACTCCACAGAGGCCATGTATGAGCTTTTCATGATCAGACATGTATGGTACTAAAACAAACATACATGAGAGGAAAATCTAACTGGCCATTTGCAGGGTGAATTTACCCACCTTGTATTACTGTGTCTCTTTTACATAAATCTGAGATTAATCAAGCAGAAAGTAGAATCTGGTTTTATCCTCATTGAGACAGAATTTATGTTTATAGAGAAAATTTCTTCAATTTGGCTTCATCTCATGGTTAATCTGACTCCACTGACCTATATAATACTCCATGTACTTGGAACATCACTGTGAATGGCGCACAATTCCAACGTCGAAGAAAATATGTTCCTGTGATCTGGGCTCTTAGGAGATTCAAACAATTCGATCTGTCCAGAAAACCTCATATGTGTGCAAACTGACAGAACAATGCAAGAGTAGGTTACACAGGGAAGAGAGTCATTTGGAAGCAATAGCAAAATATGAACCAGATGGCAGGAGGTCTGGCTGACAGGAACAGCAGGATGTCAGAGCTAAGGGTCAAATCAGGAAGAGGCAGGAACAGGGAGAGATGTGACCTGTTTCTACAACATGGAGCCATGTTAGCTCACTTGAATGAGGGCCTCAGGGGCTGTGTCTGGAGAGAGACACTCATCAAGTCAGTAGTATCAAGTAGAAGTCATTCCTAAAATGGGACAGATGTACTGATGGCTTCTAAATACTGTCTTCACTTACTGTACTTCTCTCTCTTGGTTAAAGGGAGTCGTCTCTGCCTTGGTTGTCCATGGCAACAGCTACACGGCATTGACTTTTGACTTGAATTCTATCACAGTTGTAACATGATTTCAAAGGCGTTTCCCATGAATGCCATCCAAAGTGTCTTAGGCCCCTATAAACTAGCCAGCTTACACAGGAGCAATCAGCCCAGCTTTGGTCCAGTGTCTAAATCTAATTCCTTTTTCTTCTACCTGGGATTTGACAGATAAGAAGCATTTGCACTGCTGAATTAATTTGTACACTAGTAAGAACACACATGAAGACCATGGTCTGGCTTGTCATGTAGCAGGCTAATTCATCAGCTCAAGGGACAACTATCCAGAACTCAAATCCACCAGAGTCAGAGAAGTGTTACAGAACAGAATTAATTCCATTTTGCTGGGGTCCATGTAGACGTAGGTATACTGTAGACTGCAGGTTTCCATGGCAACTCTGCCTAAGCGGAACTTAAAACTGATGTTCAAGACCCATACTTACTAGAGTGTATTCTGTTTTCTAGGCTCTTCAATGGCCAACAAGGAATTATCATTCAGAATTTTAGCACAAGGTCCATCCTCACAGTGACCAATGTGACACAGGAGCACTTCGGCAACTATACTTGTGTGGCTGCCAATAAATTGGGCACAACCAACGCAAGCCTGCCCCTCAACCGTAAGTAACCAAGTCACAAAGCAGATTCCAGGACTTCCAAGCTTCTCTGCATGAGCAGAAATGAAGCCCCAGCATGGAGTATGCTCACCTTAGGACTTATCCTAATGTAATCAGTACATTAGAAACAGGAAGTTTGTTCTGAAATTATCTGGATGTTTGAGAACCTTATAATACCTGTAAACTTCTATATGTAAAAATGTCTTAGAGTTGCGTGCGTGGGGGACAGGGGGGTTGTTAGAGAAATGGCTGAAACACATCTTCTGATTGAAGATGGTTAGTGGAGCTTTGCCTTTGTTTTTGTTTTTGATTTTTTAAAGTTCTTTCTTGCAGCATGGAATAACCATGACTTGAGTTTACTCTTGGTTGTTCTTAGACACTCATCTTGGAGTCACCAAAAATTCGCATGCTATAAATGAAATGAAATAGTGAGTTAGTAAGCATGGGGGAAGTATTCTATCTACCTACATAGCATGTTTTCTCAAACCTATATCTAGAAATACTATGTAGAGATTGAGATAAATGCTACATTGTCAATGCATCCAAATGCAATGGGTTGTCTCTTGGTGAGTTTAAGCCAAGAGTAAGCAGAGCCAATCAGTCAAAAAGGGAGAAAGATGGATTCACTGCTGTAGATAGAGTGTGGGTTCGTTCACAAAGCGGCAGCATCTCCTATCTAACAAAGGAAGTGTGGGATTGTTATTTAAAGAGCCTATATTTATGTATATGGGTAAGAATTTGAGGATCACCATGTCTGAGCAGAATACTTTTGAGCATGTTCAGCTTGAGGTCATAGATTTTAAAGGAAACGTGGTAGGCCCATCGGGGATGTGCTTAGCTCGGGATCATGGGCTTCTGTTCCAAAGACTGAAAAGGCAGACATGAGCACCTTTGGGCATGATCCATTTTCTCTGAAAGTTTAGCAGATGAAAGGAAGGGATACTTTGAAACTATATTAGTGTATTTGCCCTCAAGGTGTCTGCCTGTCTTCAGAGCTCACACTAATGCATCTCAGGGACTAGAAGTGAATGACCAGCAGCCCTGGGGACCTACAGGAGGGGAAATCTACACTAATGCTCTTCTCAAAAATTACGATTAGTTCCTTTTGGAAGCTGAGTGACTTACAAATCGTTACAACCATAAAATACCACTCATTTTAAAATTGAGTCTTTTTCGAAATATTCAGAGAAGAATGCAGATGCACTGCTTCCTCAATTCCACAAGGTTGTCTGAGTTCTTCTCCCAAAGTTAACATTCTTACTGTAATGTGGCACACATACTCCTCTTAGCCTGTGGTGACAACTCACCTGGGAAATGCAGGTGCTGTGTCATTCACCACAGGCAGGGGCATTTCCCCTTTGTAGAAACCAAAATGGGATAAAGATGTTCCATCTCACCTAGACCCACACTTCAGTGTGTTTATGTTATGATTTATGAGCTTTGAATTGAGTTTATGTCAACCCTTTCATTATTTTAGCTCAATATTTTCTAGTATTTCTTAGCACTGATTTTTGAAAGGAAAACATTCTCTGCCATGTAAGGGCCTTCTGTGAAATCCTTCCTAAGTTTTTCTCCATATTTTATATGGCATCATGATTAGTAACAAAAGCCATTGAAAATATCAGGAGCAGTGTAATTCCAATTTAATGTGACTATTCACAGTTCTGTAGCATACTGTAAATGTTTTATATGACTTAAATATTCAGAAATCTGGAAGAATAAATGAATTTATAAAAAGCAAAGAAAATCTGAGGGTTAATAACATGTTAACTAGCTAGAAAATTTTTAAATCACAGCCTGTGTTCAAAAACGAAGTAATAATAGCCTGACAAATTAGAAACAAATGTCACTTATTTAAATGTATGTGATTTTAAAACGTGTTTCAAGATGTGAAAACGAGGCTAGACTCAATCTTCTCTCTCTCTCTCTCTCTCTCTCTCTCTCTCTCTCTCTCTCTCTCTCTCTCAAACACACACACACAAACACACACACATACACACACACAAACACATGTGCATGCACGCACACACACTCACACACAGTCTCTTGCTCACTCACTCTAACTATTAACATAGTTTTCATGATTTGTTAATTTAGACAGAAAGGACAGACTTTTCTATATCTGTGAACTGGTCCTGGATAGTTGATGATGTGTCTATATATGTAGAACTCTTCCCTATAATATCCAAAGCTCTTTTACACTAAGCATTTCTATTCTGTACTATAATTATTGTTTTTGTTTTAACTTTTATTTCATTTTTGTGGTGAGAGAGATCAAATCCATGATCCTTGCATACTAGGAAGCAACACTTCCAGCCACTATACTTATTTTTCACATGTCTTGTATCTTTCTATTGAGTCCTGTGGTCTTTCAAACTGCATCATTGACTCATCAATCACTTTAGCTGCCATGTCATCAAGCATAGTGCCTACTATTAATAGATAATTAGTAAATTTTTAGCAAATAAAGAAATTAAGCACTGAGTAGGAAAATGAATAGACTGATGAGTAAATGAAGGGTGAGCTGTTTTGTAACTGTGGGTCATCCTCATTAACCTCTGGAGACACCAGGTGATGCCCCAGGCATCAGAAATGACATTTACTGTTACTTTAGCCTAGGCCAGATTCTATCCTAAGTTCTTAAAGGAATTTGTTCATTTAATCCTCACATAACTCAAAGATGAGGTTCTCAAGTCCCCCCTTTGCAAATGAGGAAACTTAGAAAGAGTATGGTAGGTGGCAAAGACCATCAGATTCAACCATGATAAAGCCAAAGCTTGAGTCTCTGCTGTCTGGCTCTCAGGTTCAAGCTCTGAGCCACTCTCCCTCACTACCTAAATCTAAGAGCATAAAACCACCTGCAGAATGAAAGATGATCATGGTCACTTGAAACATAGTTTAGAAATAATCTCTGTTTATAACTGCCTCCCTCATAGGTTTGATCTGTAGTCTTTAAGATAAATCTCGCCACTATTTCAGTCTACTTTTGGTTAGCAAAAATCTCACATTTTTCAGATCATCAAAGTGATACAGGGCAATCTGTAAGTTCAGGGTGAGCCAAAGATAAGACTATGTATAAGGAAAGCCAGTGCACTGAGGTATGAACATGTGTGAGGGAGAGAGAGGAGGGAGAAACAGAACATGTGGGAATGTGTGTATGTCTGTTTTACATCATGGGAGTCAATCAGATCTTATTTGAAGCTAAGGTTTACTACACATCATCTATGTGTGTCTTTATGTGAGTTACATGGGTTTCAAATCCTTAGTTAATGCATTAGTAAACTGAGGGTAATCATAGTTCCCACCTCACAAGGTAGGAATTTGATAATGCCTTTAATACACCTCACTCTGGAGCAAAGGAGGTATTCAGAAAATGTAGTCATTGTTACTGTTTCCTTACATATATAACTCTTAGTTCAATGCATCTGAAAGAACACTATGGTATACTGGGGATAAATGACTTTATCTGATGGCTGTCTATCTACTGCTTGCCTGAGGGCTTCTCTGGTAAACAATCCACTTGCATGAAAGATGGAGGAAAACAGGCTTGAAATAATCTCCTAAATCTAACTCATAAGCTTGCCTCATACCTCTCTTACTGCAGTGACCAGGATTTGTGGATGTTAATTCCTCATTAAATGACCTGTCCACAGTGCAATGATTCAGGCATCTGGGATCTTCCAAATGTGAAGACGGAATGAACACACAGTTCCATGTGGCACTCATGTGACTGATTCAGTAGTAGCTCCCACTTTTCAAATATGTATGCTGATGGCCTGCAATGTTCAAAGCCATAGGCCATGTATTGGAGAAAGCAGAGTAAGTAGATAGGTCATGTCTCTTCAAGGAGCTCAGAAAAGTGAGAGTAAAGAACCAGGGGGATAAATGTGTCCAGTGCAGAATAGTCAACAATGCTGTTCTGGAGCAGGGAAGGGGCTCCCAATCCAGGTTCAAGGGCCCTGACGGGGCTGTCACCCTAGAAAAGCTGAAATCACTATTTAAATTTTAAGCAACCAATATGCATCTCAATACACCACCTGAGCTATCATTTTCTCATTCACTGAGGCAGAATTTTCAAAAGTTCAACTCAACGATAATCATGAGCACAGAGTACAATGGCCCAAATGATAGCATCATGACCAGAAGCCAGACAGGAGTCTGTATTCCCAGAGCGAGGGGCACAATTGGTTGGTCTTGGGTAGGAGGCAATGGTGAAAGATGAATAGTCATGTAGAACAGCTCATGTGATGGCAGGGAAGAATGGAACAACCAGACCCACTAGAGGACATGTTGTCCTTTCCTAGGGCTACAGTAAAGGGTAAGAAAAGTGAGATTGTGAAGAAAGTCTGGACTAATTGACAAGAATTGGAACAGGCTTGAATAGGTGTTTCAACTTTATGCTTGGAGTCATTGAATGGTTTTAAGGAAGGAATTATATGAGCAGATCTGGATTCTAAAGACTTTGTTAGACTGTGTGGGTTCGAAAGCCACATACAAACTTTAAATAACGTGGGTAAAGAAAAATAATGCAAAAAAAATTAGCCAAGATGAAAACTGAGAGGTGTGAAGTAGTAGCCAAATCTGCAGAGAATAGGAAAGGGAAGGGAGCAGCTGACTTCTGGTGGTTAGTGTGGTTGACATTAACCAGAAGAGGAACATTGACAGAGGACTCACTTTTAGCACTTGGGAAGATGAGTGGTTCATTTTCAGACATTTTAATTTGAGACAATGTACTGTAGACAGTTGGACATAGAGTTTAGGAAAGAGACACTCTGGAAGATATCAGGACAGGATGAAGATTGATAAGAACAGGTCATATTGCTCATAAAAACAGGAACAATGAAACACATGGAGGAAAGATATCCAGAGGAAGGCTAATGATGGGCCACTGTTGTTAGTGATTTCTCTAGAGCAATTTCTGTGGAAAACTGGGAGTGGATAGCAAGTTTCAATAGACTGAGGTTAAATAAAGATGAAGGAGTTAAGATATGGGTAAAGACCTCACTTCCTGGAGGTTAGGCTATATAAAGGAGAATCAGAGCTGTCATTCTGGATGCTTCCACAAAGCACCTGGTCTGCTTAGGCTAACAGGCTAGTGTCCATGTACCTGTAAGTCACTCCCTAGCCTGCCAAGCTGATGCCCTGGCCTCAGTTAGTTTCCTAGCCAGACATCAGTCCTATTTTATGCAGGCTACCCCCATCCACTTGAAGCTTCTTCTTCCTCCTATTTGGGCTCTGAAAGAAACCAAGAAGGGCTTTGATTTCCACATTTGGCCACCTTAGAACCCTTTCTCTTAAGGCTTTAGGTTGCAGTTGTAAAAGGAACTATAATTTTAAGCAGAGATTTTTAGTAATTTTTTCAATAAAATTACTTTAAATTGCTACAAGAGTACTCATTGTCAAGTGAGAGGGAAAATAGATGGTAGAAAGACAGTGAAAAGCAGGAGAGAGAGAGAGAGAGAGAGAGAGAGAGAGAGAGAGAGAGAGAGAGAGAGAGAGAGAGAGAGAGAGAGCGCTCTGCAGCCCCGTGTAGTTCAGGGCTTAGGAAAGATTCTTAATACAATTTATAAAGGATAGCACCATGATGACTACCAATAATAGAATTCCTTATTAAGTACAAACTCTGGGACTCAGAGCTTTATATTTTATTGTTGGTTTTTACCTGTGTTATGAGAAACGCAAGAATTATTCTGTGTCTGTTCCTTGAAGGAAGGAAACAGAGTGATCTCACCCTGCCATCTATGGGTCCCATTCCTCAAGTGCTGGCTGAATGTTAGAAGGGACTCCATCTTGACAATCCTATCTTTGTGTAGCAAAAACTACACATTGCAAGAACTTTGCTCCTTACTTTCTCACCAAAACCGTATGTTAACTTCAGGGTACATGTTTCCAAAAGTTCATCATCTATAGAGAAGTTGAGGAAGGAATTGATTGGAACAGAAGAAAGCTGCAGAAGCAAGTGTGCTTATAATCCACATAGCTTTACAATAGTGCAGCTTACTCCTGAGACCCAATGTGTGAACATGCATGGGGCAAGTCCGCCTGAAAACCAACAGAGAAACTGTTTACAGTTACAGAGTAGATAGGGACATCCCTGTGATATATGGATGCCAACCACCCTATAAATATAATCCCAAGTATCTTGTGGATCTTTTGCTGGAAGATAAGTCCTGACAATGTTATGGGGCCTTCTGGCCTATGTGCCTATATCTGTTCAAAGACACACAGTGTTCTCTTCAGCATTATACATTAAAACCTCAAATGACTCAACAAAACTCTTCCCTGCCTTTACTACCCTTCTGGAGACCAAAATGAATTTCCAATATTAAATGCTTTCACAAGAATTACTTTTTCACTCTCCAGAAAACCTCTAAGAGATTATTTATTCTCAGCCTATATAATTTGATGGAAAATGTCTTCATGTGAAATGAAAAGCTCAGTTGGTAGCTTCTCCATAGAAGTAATAAAGGTAAAAGGAGACAGAGTGTGACAACTAGGTCTAGACTGATGCAGGTAGCTACCCTTGTTGCCTGGTTTGCCAACTTCAGATTATTCTTTATTGGATAATAATGCTTCAGCTCTCTGCTTGCTTAAAATGTCCCCAAATGCCAATAAGCTACTGTGAGTTCCAATTGCTTTAGCCTGATGTAGGTGGTTGGTCCCACCTGGAAGACAATGACAATACCACCAGTTTAAAAGTTTTATATTCTAGATCAATATGATCTTTGCTTCTACAACTTAAAAAGGATAGGATTTCTTCTTTGCTGAAAGACTGTCATCAGTCTACCCTTGGAGACTACTGAGGACACACTGCAATGTATGACCCCAAAGGCCTTTATCCTTGTGGCTTTGAGATGTTAATAGGAAGGCTTTCCTAGGTGTTCTCAAAGTAAGTGTTGACAAGAATTAGTTTGGGGTTTGTTCACGGACTTTGATATAGCAACAGGAGTCTATGCAATGGCATCCTGTCTGGATCCATGCAGACAAGATCAACAGAGTGAGTGCAATAACTTTGTGAGAATGGAGAATAAAAAGCAAGAAGATCTTCTCTCCCCAACTGATGGCTAGAAATTGGGTAAATTCTCAAGAAGATGGGTAAATATAGCATTCCTGGACCACACAAAAAGAAGATGGCCTCTCATGAGCCAAGGCAACAGAAGAGACTGCTGGAGCTTGGGGTGCTCCAGGCTACCAGCTTGCCACCAGCAAAAGCAAGCACAGGTGCTGCCGGAATCTAGCCCTTTGTGCCAGGGGTAGAAGTGCAGAGCTGCAGACAGGGAGGATCGGACATGACAGATTCCACTTTGTGAAGCAAGAGGATCCTTCCTTCTCCCAAATGAAACCTTCTTCAATCTCTTGCTGTGTCCAGTAATGTACAACTTAATAATGGGGGTAAATTCTGAGAAATGCATCATATTTACCAACATCACAGGCTATATTCACACAAATATCAATCATATAAGGTGCTACATACCTAGGCTATGTAGTACATGTGTGATACAGCATGTTGTTCTAGAACTATGATAAATAGTACACGAGGTTAAATCGAGCCAAGCAAGGGAAAAATGAAGAAATTAAGACTGCCATCAAGACATAGTAATTGTGAGATGTATATGAGGTTACTGCCAGGCTAACGCTACAGAATACTTTATGTTAAGGTCATTTTTTTCTAAGTAGAGGGAGTCAATTCTAAGCAATGTTTAAGAAGCATAGACAGGAGCTAGAGGGATGGCTTAGCGGTGAAGACAGTGTCTGCTCTTGCAGAGGACTCAGCACTCCCATATAGTAAGTCACAACCATCAATTCCAGTCCCAGAGGAGCCAACAGCCTCTTCTGACCTCTGTGAGCACTGCATGCACATGGTGGACAGACACACATACAGGCAAAACTCCAATACACATTACATTTTTAAAGGGAAGAGAGCAGGATGCATAGTCACTCATTAAAATTCTCAAGGATTGGTTGGTTTTTGTCATTATACTGTGACACCTTTATACCACTTTGCAACAGGAGTCTTTCTGTCCATACTGCTAAGAGCCAGTGAGAATGCAAAGCTGTGATGATGCTATGATAGCCGTGATATCACTGGACTGTTATAGAACTATGGGACAATCATCTCCCTTATGGTCCAACACTAGAGGACAGGTTGCAGTGTTGAGTGTGTATAACAAAGAGAATTGGAGCGACTTTGCTTGGTCTGGAATGAAACCTGGGAGGTCTTTTCATTCTCTCTCACTATCACACGGCACTGTGACAGAGAAGCCTGCCAAAATGCCAGAAGTTCCTTTGATTTGAAAACTTGTGCTCTAGAACAAACCTTTGCTTTATAGAAGAGGAAACTGAAGCCAGAGCTCACACATAAGCATCCAACACTTACCCACTCTCTAAGTTCAGTATCTAAAGCTTTGAGTTAAGCAGATCTGAACTGGAGGATTTTGGACAGTTCTGTCAATCTTTGAGTCTTATACATCTCTCCTATGCAAGAGGAAGGAATACTTTGTTTTTATGGAGGGTTCTAAAGTTAAATAGAACAAGGCTGAGGGATGGCTCAGTTGATTGAATCTTGGTGTACAAACATGAGGACCTAAGGAAGCCACCTAAGGTCAACCTCTGACCTCTATAAACAAGTACATACATGCATATGCACACCTGCACACAGGCATATACACACACACACACACACACACACACACACACACACACACACACACATCACATGTCACAAAAATAAATAATAAAAGTAAATGGAACACACATAGTAGCCCCCACACTACCTGTTACAAAATAAGTGTACGTGAAACATCCACCTCCTTTTCCATTTTTTGTTATAGATTATACAAATGTGGAAGGATGATCATAAACAGACTAAAGTCCATGTAAACTGAACAGCTGTAACTTTGTCTCTCTGGGTACCCATGCAAACAAGCTGGTTCTTCACTTTGTTTCTTAATGAATCAATGCATATCATGATGATACCTTCCTTATTAGAATTATTAATTAATCAGCCATGCACATAAGCATTCACTTGTACTGAGTGGAGGGAGTGGGCAGGTTGATTAGAGAGGCTATAGGAGATTAATTACTCTACCGTTGTCTTTCTCCTGGGTTAATAGGCAGTTTGACAAGTGCATTTCAATCTGCTGTAAACAACACATGCTGCCCAGAACTGACCAAGGGTCAGGAGGAAGAGGGAGAAGGAACTTTGATATTTGCCGCTCTCATCAATGAACCATGAAAGGCTTCAAGCTTATGGGAATTAAGGACCTTAAAGTGTAAAAATTTATCCACACCATATACCCAGAGGTCCGTTATTGAGATCATTGATATTCTGCCCTAAAGTGAAGAGGTTTTTATCCTCACCTATGTGGTCTCAGTCTCCTCATCTATAAAATGAGAAGACTATGTAAATCCCAGCATTCATCAGACATAATGCTCTAAGGTCCTATGGATATTGTACATTATAGAGAAAGAGTAGAATGTATTGGTTAATTTGAAGGTATATTTATACTAATATTTTCTCTACTATTGTTATCAGTGAACTCAAAATTATTTTTATTGACTGAAAATATTTTACATTTCAATGTGTTAGATTTTGTGGTGAGTTTCAGAGTTTGTAGGGCAGCTTCCTCACTGACCTTGATGCTCTGCCCTCTCCAGGGAATTCTGTTCCCTGGGAAGTTTTCTTTATATTCAGAGTTTCCTTTCTGCTGACGTGTAGCATCTGAAAGGACCCTCTTTGGACCTAATGTTTTTCTATGTTATTTTACACAACTCTAGTCCTGCAATATAAATGAGACCCAAAAGCAGCCCTGTGAACATGAGGCCTGCAGCTATGAGGACTCTTGCAGAATGAAGTCATGGCAGCATTTGAGCCCACAGTCAATTTATGACCAGACCCTTCCCACAGCCAAGCACTTCCAGGTGTCCTTCTGGAGGATGCTGCCATATTCCTTTCTTGTTATTTCTGAGAGATCTCTGAGCACCACCCCACCACAACCCAAAATTCACCATGCTCCCTACAGCTGTGGCCAGATGTGAAGCATGATCTAAAGACCATGACAACACACAGTAGGCAGTAGACAAGCAGCTTGTCAACTTGGACCTGTGTGTTTTCATTTCTTTCTCTGAAAAAATGGAAATGTGGCGCCCTATTAAGAGACCCAGGCATGTATGCCAACAAAAGCATTGTCTGTGCCCCTGTAACCAAAACCACACTTTGGTTAGTATAAGGCACAATTGTTAGACATTCCTCAAAAAGACAGAGTGGAGTGAAATTGGATTTACTTTTTATTTTTTCTTTAGATGATTTTAATTTCCAGATAAAAGCAAGAAGGGGTAACTGCTGCCACAGTGATGGTAACTCCATAGAACACACTTTCTCCAAAGCACTGTGAATTCATTTGTAGTACCTTCAGCTGCTGGAGACCTCACTGCTCCTCACTGAGAGCCTATCCAGCCTGGCTGAGGCTTCCTTACACAAAGGTGTGCAATTGGAATTTCTCTACAGACACATGTTAGCTACCTGGCCAATGTGTGCTTCAGTGAGAGGTGATACATCAAGCAAGAAATATTATTTCATCTTTGCTATGACCAGCATTTATATAGCTTGGATTCTTTTCCAATTTTACCTTTAAAAGAAAAAAGAAAAGGCAAGCTTCAATGTTCAACAATTTTAATGCAAAGAAGCAACTGAGCTCCTATCTCAGAGATATGGTTTTAGATCGATTCATACTCTTCCTTCCTTTGATTTTGTTAAAGACTCAATCCAATTAGCACACATGTGGAACTGCCTAATTAGTGAGGCAGACCGAGATTCCTGCCAGAGCCAAGCAGGTCGCTGTCAGCCACATTGAAGGAATTAGTTTTCTGAAACTTTTAAAGGAAGAACTAACAACATATTCCTTGGAAACTCATAGGAATCTGGTCAGTGCTACAACTGCAGTGACATTTGTATTTTCTCTAAGACGCATGGTCCTTTAGGAGTGTTGCAGTGTGTGGATAGATGTGTGTTGTGCAGTATACACAAACTGCTGTCAGGGGATGGAGAGATGCTCAGCTGTCAAGAGTGTCGCTGGTTCTTCAGAGGACTTTGGTTCCCAGCACCAACATACAGCAGCCTGAAGCTCCAGCTCCAGAGGGTCCACTGCCCTCTTCTGGCTTCTACAGGCACCTGCACACATGTGAGCAGACACATACATGCCTATAAACAAAAACAAATTAATCTTATGCTGTACATTCAGTGGTGTATTATGAGTTGACACAAATTTGGCTTACCTAAAATTTTAGGAGATGTGAGCAACAGTTTACAAATTTCACTTGCCTGGAGGAATATGTTGAACGGGTTTATGTCTGTCTGGTGAGCAGGGCACCTGCTGACACTCCTCTTGGACACTGTTTGTTACACAGAACCACCTGCCAGCTACACCTGAAGAAACAGGATTGCTTTGCCAAAATCAATGTGTGTCAGTGTGTATCATCCTCTGGGACCCTCCCCTAGACTTTTCTTTGTTTCTATATTCCTTCACTTTTTCCTTCCCTTTATCCTCATTGTTTAAATTATCAAACAATGGGGTGAGGATGAAAACATCCCTCATTCTGATACCATTAGTAAAAGTTTCATCTATTTTGTCTTTTGTTTGTTTAATTTTGGTACATTTTGCATCTTCCCCATTGTTTTGCTTTTTCTCTTTTTCCCTCAACTCCAAGACCAAATCAACTCCAAAGAAGACAGGCAGGTGGACAACTGCCTCTGTATCCAACAATATAGATTTGGGACAGAACCAAACAGCTTCAGAATAGGCAAGCTTAAAATTGCTTTTGAAAGCTTCATCACTGAAAATGTAATCAAACTTGACTTACCCAAAATTGATTAAGTTACAGCCTAAGGGCCAACCTTTGACCAGGGACCTTCACACCTGCATCGATCCCACATGCAATTGAATTACACAAGCAATCCATGCATTTTCAGTGTTGGCCCTGGAGTGCAAATGGCCAATTTGAGAAGCGACTAGGTTTTATTTCAAATGTGTCAGAAGGTTTTCTCATAAGTTCCTGGGGGAAAATCAGGCTTACTTTTCAAAAATACTCACTTAGTCATGGAATTGGTTGCCCAGAGGGTATTTTGTTTGCTGATATCTAAGCTTGGTTTGAATGAATAAAACTTTTCTTCACCTAAGAATGTTTTCTGACTTTGAGAAGATGACTTCTAGTCCTTCCAGGTATGTGCCAAAATCTAAGAGAAAGAAGCTTTGTGGGAAAATAAGACAGTGCAGTTCTCACACAAGTGGAGATGCCACAGCAAACTGCGGTCGCAGGTCAAGAAGCAGGCTGCAGTTGTTCTTACCGTGATAGAAGCGAGAGCATCTCCCAGGAGTCTGCAGAATCCTGTCCCATGACAACACTCCACTCACGTCCTTTCCCAAACATTTAATGATATTGTCACAGGGAACAGTCACTTACATTCTTCCAAAGCAAAGCAGGCTTTAATTATGCATTCCAGTGTCTCAAGGCAGTGTCTTTTACCTGATAAATGTCACGTGTGTTTGTAGGATACCGTAGAATATTTTGAAACATAGATTTTCAATTGCATTAAGCATATTCTTCTCCCTGGTCACACATTGTTGTCTAGTGATAAGTTGAAGCTGTGTTTCCATAGTGTCCTGGAATACACACGTTGTCTCCATGGTCCTACTGTAAATTCTTGCTTCTCCTAGTCTATAACTTAGACCCACTGTTGGAACTTTGTGTCATTTACTCTCCCAGGCCTCTGGTGACCACTGCTCTACTCCCAACTCCTCTGCATGATGACCTCCAGGCCCATCCATGTGAGCACAGATGACAGATTCTACCTTTTATATGGCTGGATACTATTCTGTTGCATGTATGAAACATGTTTTCCTGAACTGTTTATCAGTTTGTTGGCATTTCTATTCATTTCTTTGCTGTAAGGGATGAAGCAGCAGTCAGAAAACCAGTAGAGTTCATTTAGGATATATACTTAGTGACTGTGAGACACCTGGATCATATGATGGCTTCTTTTTGGTCTTGTTCTCTCTGTGTGTCTCTCTGTCTCTGTGTGTGTGTCTCTCTGTCTCCCTGTCTCTTTGTCTCTGTCTCTCTCTGTCTCTCTCTCTCTCTTCCTGTCTTTCTCTTCCTCCCTCCATCCCTGTCCACCCATGTTTCTAGGTATGGAATCTATGGCCTCACACATTCTACTGCTACAAAGTTACTATCTAGTTTTTTCATATCACCCTACTAAGTTATCGTCTCACTGTATGTGGGGGCTACTCTGCATACTCTCTTCTGAAAATACCTTCTTCACTTTGTTAATACCTATTCTTACTGAGGGAGCTTGTGCATCATTATGTCTTGATTTTCATTTCCCTGGTGGTTAGTGATGTTGGGTATTTCCCCATGTTCCTCTTGGCCATTTAGATGTCTTTTTTTTTTGAAAATAATATCTACCACCATTTATCTTTATATCTGTTTGTGAAGTTTTGGGAGTTCATTATATATTGTAATGTTGGCCTCTTGTTAGAAGTGTGGTTTACAAACGCTTTCTCCCACTCTGTGGGTTTTCTCTTCACTCTCCTGTTTGCTTTCCAGTTCCTTAGTGTGACAATAGTCTATCTACTAACCTTTATTACAAGTGTAGTTTGCAAACACATTCATTTGTAGGTTGTCTCTCTATTCTGTTGGTTGTTTCTTTTGCTGACAGAAGGTTCTTCACTTGACAAAACCCCGTCTCTCTATTTTCCTTTCTTTTCTATGCTTTCAGGGTCCTGTCCAGAAATAGCCTTCCCCATTCCAGTGTCATGGTGATTTTCCTCTATAGGAGTGAATGACAGAAACCCCTGTGAGGCTGGAGCACGGCAGGGTTCTCACTAAATGTACACTAGCCATATCCCCAGGAGGAAGGAAGGCAGTGAATGACCTTGGGAGGAAATGATGCTTTTAACAATGTTATGAAAATGTTCACATCCCAAACATCTATTCATATACTATCAAGAGCTTTCAAACTGTGAGTGGCCATAGAGCAAAATATAATTGCTAGAATATTCTAATACTTTGGTTCCTAAGATATCCCCTGCTGTGATACTCCACAGCAGAATGTCTCTGCCTTCATTTCTCTCCCACGCTGGCAATCCTCTCTCACCTGTGCCACGCAGTGGTCTAGAAATGTGTATACCTTCATTGATTATTACTGAGAGTGGAACAGTCACTTCCCTCTTTTGTGAAATTAATTATATTACTCTTATGCTGATCAAAGAGTGATTTAATTAATGCTGCATTACTTAATGAGCTATGTAACCTTTCACTAATGTATGCTTCTTCAACTTTTTTGTACTCTACTGTTAATCTACTCACTAATTCATACTGTAATTGTTGGGGGCAATCTTTCTTGCTTTCAAATTATATAGGATGTGGCAAAAAGCCCTCCAGAGACACTTAAGCACAAAAGTCTTCATCTCTGAGTGATGTAATAAAATTAAATACTTTTGACCCCGAACAAATCAAGAGAGAACCTCAATATGTAGATTTATAACACCTTATCTTATGATTAAAGAATTCTCTGATTAATAATGACAAGAATATAGCTGATTAATAAATGTTATTTATATCTCTCAGAAAATAATCCATAAAGATAATTTATTATTTAGTTACGGTTTATTGTAGCCAAGGAATTCCCTGGCCTAGGTGTGCACTGCCACTAGATCCAGACCAAGAGAGACTTTTAAGTTGACAAAAGGGTGTTTGTTGTGTTGTTCCTTTTGCTTTGTTTTGTTAGTAAGTCTAATGCAGATGCCTGTGTGTACACACAAAGACAGGAAAAGTAAAGGCTCTGCTGGGGTGAGCTGGTTCAGAGTCAGCTTCACCATCTAAGCTCAGTTAGTGAATAATCATGACAGCCTGGACTCAGATCACCATGGCTTCAGGAGTTCAGAGAGTGCACATCCAAATGGGAGACAGATAGCTCCAGGGAAGGACTGTGAGTCAGCACTGCAGTACTCGCAACTTCACAGTAGCTGAACTCGGTAGGAGGTAACATGTTATGTTGTTGTCGTCAGTATTGTTGACAGAGGAGAGTGCAATGTCAGCTGGAAATGGGCCAATGGCCACACCGAGGGAAACAGTGTGTGTGTGCATATGCTTGTGAGAGTCCCTCATGTTGATTACAGCATTGTGTGCACTGATGACACCCCTTCTCACACCTCCTGACTTACTCATGCACCTTACCTCACAGGGGCTAGTTTGAGGACTGAGTGCAGACACAGCTCTCGGATGGTTGCGCCCATGCCATAGGCTTCTTCATGGGTGATCCTGTACAGCTTTAAAATTCTAACATTTGTCTTCTTTAAAATGATGTTAAAACTCTCACTGTCTAAACCAAAGGTCTAGGAATAAAGGCAAATTATTATGGATATTCTATTTTACCACTAAGATTCTATCAAAGTAAAGCAGAGGGCAGGGATTTTCCAAAACCTAATTCATCATTTTTATTCATTAATACTAAAGTCCTGAGAGATGAGGAAAGAACTGACAAAGTTAAAATTCAGTGAAGAACATTTTAGACCAGTTTTCTAACACATCTTTATTTCCTGAGACTAGCAAGAGTCTTAAGTCACAAAATGCAAAAGAAATAATGACCTAAGAAAACACAGCTCTGTGTCCCTCATGCATGAAAACATACAGTTGATAGCTGAATGCCAGAATATCATCACAGTATATAGTAGCTCCCATCTCCATGTTTCTATTCCATTAGTAAGCATGCCCTCCCAAGGTCACACCAAGGTCAAAGATGGCCATAGCCATCCAAATGTTGTTTCTATGTCTCTTGCTAAAGAGGGAAGAAGAGGGTTCCTTTTGTAAATTCTTCCTCCTTTTGTAAATACTTCTTAAAGTCTATATTCTCCAGTTAGCAATGATGCATCTCTAATCTTCAATGGCATGGCCAGGCTTAGCTGCATGGAAGTGCCTGGTGTCTTCCTCCCATCATTTCTGCTGTACTTTAGGACCACCATTAATTAAACTAGGGGCTACTGGATGACGGGCGCTTGAGGTCTGGTAACCAAGAGAATCTATGTGACTGATGAGCGGTTGGACATGATATGGACACTCCTTTAAGAAGATGGAGTGAAAGCACAAATTTAAGTAATTCTCTCAGGATTATATACAATGTAAAATGTGAGTGTGTCTTTCAATATTTTTCCATTCTAGAAATTCCTTTTCAGACCATGGGTGACTAGGGGGCGACTCAGAAAACAAAAATCTCAAAAAACAAAATCATGGATAATGGAGGTGGGGTAGGATGACTTTGGTCTTACCTGTGCCCTCAAAGCTCACAGAATTACAATGGAAATATATTGGTGTTATTTTACAGAAGTTTATGTGTTATGGACACTTCTTAATTGTTTTGATGGAGACAAAATAATTAGCGCTTTGATTGCTTCAATATATAAATTACTGGACTCCCCATGAGCATGGACTGTAGAGTGCAGTGGCATTGGCTTAGCAGAAAACATCTCTGAAGAACGCCCAGCGCTTAGCTTCTGATGTGGAAAGTGGAGTAGCTCAGGGAACACATCAGCCGTCTAAATTCTGTTTTTCTTTCTTCTTCAAAAATTATCACATCATAGACTTAATCTCAGAAGGATTTTGTGGTAAATAGAGGATATAGCTTATCTTCCAAATATGTCTGAATTATATAATTCTCCAAATATCAGGATATAAAAATTATCAAAATTGAACTAACCCTAGAGATACTCAAAATTAGTTCTGAATTTTGAACCTGGTGAGAAATTATCATCACTAAATAAGGCATCACACATACAGAGAACATATGCATATCCTTTGATATAAAATTGGACCATGCTAAGGAAAATAAATGATTAAAGTTTGCTAAAAGATTCCCAAGTCCCACAGGCTAAGTAGAATATAAATTTTATATTGCCAGTATTTACAAGATGTTCTGACTCTTAAAAGAAAGGATATTACAAAGACTTTGTAAGACAAGAATGCTGCCTATAAGATACTGTCCATAAAACCTCCATCATCTAGTTCACCTTCTAGATCCTTCCCTCATTTTAGATGTGGAGAAATTACTGCAGGAAGAATTAACAACCATTCTTGTTGTAACTCATCTATGGCAGAACTTGGTTAAGAACTCTTTTCTCCAAACACTTGGTTTTTTATAATTGTGTTTTAAGATGACCATATAACTCTGTGTCAGTGTCTCTGAAGTCTCTGAAGTGTTTTCCCTTCTCATACAGTGATGTCTTCTTGACACAGCCCCATAGATACTTAAGAAAGCACAACACCCTTGGGTCAGAGACACAAGACTGTATCTCACAGCAAAAGTAGTTGCAATAGAATGAGCCTATGGCATTAGTTTCAAATGCCATAGGAGCAGCAAGATTTCCTAGGTGAGCACCTGCCAGGCTGATGCTTCTCTTAGGTGACACAGCATCTAAAGAACCCAGAGCTGGGCAACAGCTAGAGTTTTCTCTTTGTCTTCAGGACATTACTTCATCCTACAAGAAGTAGCTTGAAAAACAGCATTTACTTTTTTACTTGACATTTCCAACAAAATATAGGAACAATAAAGCATTTAGCAGTTTCGGGAAGACAGGAAAGAATGGCTCCTGACCACCTGTAGTCAGAAGAGGTGAAGGTGGTGGCTATGTTCTCAAGACCTAATGTTCGTTCCAATGCACTGGAGCCTGAGGAAAAATGCAGACTAATGCTACAGTTCTTCATGGGAGCTGGAGGAGTCCTGAAGAAGGAAACACTGCAGATTCAAGAACCACACTGAGTTACACAGCCAGGCTCTTCAGGAAAGCTCTGCATCTCCATTCTGGATATCTTTGTCAAAAGTCCAAGGAGTCTATTTGTCGGCTCCCTAGGATTTAGGAGACAATAGTGGGCTGGCCCAGCCTAAAAAAGTCAACAAGAGCAAAGTATGCATGCAGAGAACCCCTAGAACACTGATTTAGTTGTTTGAAGCAGGTCAGGCCAAAGTATGATACACATATGAGCACCATTAGCTCATTCTGTCTGTAAAATGCCTACTGCAGAAGAAGTCATGCCATGGTGTGAAGTCAGTCTATGAATTCAGCATGAGAGGTCAGTCTCAGAGACAGAACTTGAACCCAAGACATCTGGTGCTCTTTCTTTGTAGATGACTATAACCAATGAAACACACCCAAATGTCCTTACATCAGAGGCATAATCACTATGTGATTTTATACATAGGAGAGTGAGACCTCAGGACTTGAGAATTGTCTGGAATCTCTTTCATTCTAAAAACATGGCCTCTGAGCATTCCTATCCCAGGCTTCCTCAAAGGTTCTTTCTTTGCCAGGCTTCTCAGTAATAGAAAACTGCTTTTAAGATGATATCAGCAAACAGACCAACATGGTCACTCTTTATCAGCTCTGCACTAGCTTCTCTTCTGGGGTCCCTCTGAGGATGTAACACAGCAAAAGCAAAAGGTGACGTTTCTATTCATTGACTAGTATCTGACACAGTGATACAAGAAGTCAGGCACAGTTATTAACTGGCAGTGTTTCCATAGCAATAACTTCAACCCTGAGGAAGCTTAATGTGCTTAGCATTTGCAAAACAAGCTTGAACACACAGATATTTTTCAACAACCATCCTCTCAAAAGCTTGCTATGTAAAGCAATCCGACCTCAAACACACATGCTCTGTGTTGGAAAAAATCAATGCATATGATTGGCAGCCATTTAGAACACCTGCTGGTAGAAAGCTCTGGAGGATTTGCTTTTCTCGATCATGAGAAAGAGTTAATGTATGAGGAAGAAGCTCTATGGACTGCTTCACCTCCTGTTCATAATGCTTAAGATATGTGTGTTGCAAGCTGGTCCTCAAATTACGAGTTACACACCTCAGAGGCTGCTCAGGTTGGGATCCAAGCAGAGTCTCACACTTTAAATGTTTACTGACTTTTTCCCCAGGAACAGTTAGAATCTCTCAGAATCTCAAAGGCTTGTTTTCGCCTTTGTTGAAGCTTGCTGCATGTCAGGAGCCTAATGGGCACTTTCAGTAGCTGTGATTAAGACTAAGGGATGGAGGTGGGAGAGGTCAGCAATGCGTTGATGGCTTCTGAGAGCTTTCAACTCTAATGAATAACTTGCAGTAGGACTAAAATCACATCTATTGAAACCTAGAAATGATCAATATTCAAATATAAAAGGAAAAGACTGATCCTTAGAGTTTATTTGTAAAAGTCTTGCCCCCTAAGTGTGGCTGAGACATGTTACTGTTATTCAGTGTGGGATGATCATCCACCCTGCCCTGTCCTGAATTGTGTGAGAATCAGCTGTGAGGCAGACAGATCAGCAGAGTTCCTGCTGTTTTCACACCATTGACTTTGGAAAATGTAAATGTATTATGCCATCTGTGCATAATGAGCGCCCACTTCAGATTCTGAAACTCACCATTGTTGGTAGTTTTGTGTGTTTTAGACAGTTACTTCAATATGGGTCTTGTCAGACTCAATTGATCAATCATATAGAAAACTCCTGCCGATTTTTTAACTTTATTTTTTAGAATGCCAAATTATGACACTATCTCAGAGTATGATTAACTGTGGATGGCCTTGTGCCTCAGAGGATTACAAAGTCAGAGTGCATCGACTAAAGGATGGGATGCCAAGCTACCTAACTGCTTTCCTCCACAACCAAACACACGATTCTCTCACCTTGACTTTCAGAAAACTTTAGATAAGTCTGTCTCAGAATATATTCATGAACAAGAAAGATGAGATGATATATTCTGTCCACAGAATGTATCCTATTTGCTGTTAATTTTCACAAGATATATGAGGCCATAACACAATAATCCATTTTATTTTATACATGCCTTAAAATGGATGCCTCCTTTGACTATTTGACATACCATCAGTTTAATCTAGCAATTAGGCCAACATACCTGCCCAGAATGACAGGGATTACAGCTCTGGGAATGATGCAGTATAGACTTTGCCCATCAAAGCCTTGGCCTGGGTTCAGCTGGTTTCCCAGCATCAAAAATTGATAGATAGAGGATAGATAGGTAGATAGATAGATAGATAGATAGATAGATAGATAGATAGATAGATAGATAGACAGATAAAAGAAAAATAGGCAATATATGTCACCTTGTGATATCTTTATCTAAATTATGAAAATGGGAACGATGGCATGGAGTTGCTTAGGTAGGGAGGTAGAGAGGTAGGGAGGAGATGAGGAAGGAGAAACTGTGAACAGAATATATTGTATGAAAATAATTATTTTCAAATAAAAAAGAAAAGAAAGGAAGAAAAGCAAAGCAAAGAGAACTGGGAAAATCACATAAACACATTGACAACAAAAGAATAATAACTAGAGTTTTAAACTGAGCTGTAGTACAAATATTCTGTTGGATCATCATCAGTCTGATTAAACTGTAGGTTAGTTTCTTTAGAGGCCCATAATGACTTGCTTATCAGACTTAACTATAACATCTTCATATATTTTTAAAAAGAAGTGGCTAAAGCTGTACACTAAGATCTCAGAGAGTTTTCACTGAAAAGTAGTAAACAACTTTATAAGCTTATAAGAGCCTTTAAAATATTTTACTGTATAATAAAAAATTAAACATAAGAAGCATGTGTTTTTAAATACAAAAGATGTTTGTATACTGATTTTATATTATATTTTATATAATAAGAGGATATTAAATTATTAGGAGGTAGCTTTATGTCATTTCCCAGTTTTTAAATGTAGGCAGTTGTATTTATTTTAAAGCCATATAGATATCAAACACCACTCTAGTTAATGGATGAGAGCTGGGGCATAAACTCAGACTGTTGACAAGCTGTGGTCTGAGGTGTTGAGAATGGACGTACCATTCCATGGGACCTGATGCCATTGGTGTCACCTGAAAAAGAAAGCCTGTGTCTAAAGAGCCCAGGTCTGCAACAGCAAACACAGCTTCCTGATCTGCAGAGGTAGCTCAGCTGGTAAAGTGTATGTCTTGCAAGCATGAAGGGCTGACAAACACTCAGAGCTCACATAAAAGGCTATGCATGGTAGCACATGCTTATAATCCCAGCCAGGAAGGCCAGCAAGCCTAGCAGTACCCTCCATATGAATAAGAGACACTGGAGGCTGATGTCTAACCACCACAAGTACACATGTGAACATAAACTATGAACAAGTGAACACACAGACACACAGACACAGACACAGACACAGACACACACACACACACACACACACACACACACACAAACACATACCACTACTTTTTAAGGAGTTGTCCATGTCCTGAAACTCATCAGCAGGAACTTGAAGTGGAAGCTTGTTTGGCGAATGTGATGCTCACTCCCCTCCCACTGGAAAAGAACCCTGTGGTAGTGTGCAAGGGAAGACCTCAGTGCTGACACCCACTGTGTCTTAGCTGTTTGCTCATCACTTAAAATGTGGATCAAGTCACCCATCTATATCCCTGCCAGGAGAGTCCCTCAGTGGCCTACCTTCAACAATACCTTCTGTGTCTTGTGCCGAAAGAGAGTGCTGCATCTTGTTCTTAATAACCAGAATCAATAAACAGATAGAATAAAGTTCAGGTACCATATATTTGTTGCTATGTCTCTGTATTTGGTGAGAGTGACAACAGTGTGTCACTCCAGCAAAGCTGGATTATTTTGATGTAATATATAAACATGAAAATCCTTAAACCACAATTTACTTCACTAGTGAAGTTTTTCAGGATGCATGAGTAATGCTAAGTTATCCTGACAACAGAAATAAATTTCACCTGTTTCCCTGCATTTACACCAATCCTTATTTCCATTCAGATATGGTTTTTTTCTCCCTCTTTCAGACTGAAGGGGTTTCCAGGCTCAATTACCCACTGCTTCCTTTTCACTCACTTCTCCCCTCACCACTAGATCATTGGAAGTTTTCACCAATCAATTCCTTTGTTATATGAAGGAATTCATTAACTTTTCTAGGATTCTAAAATGTGCATATTACCCTTTAACAATAGTTAACAAAGATATTCCATGCATATAACTATATACATATAATTTGAATATGCATGTACACATGTAAACATATGCATATCATGTATATATTTGCATAGGGGCTATATATGTATATACATTATTTTTTCTTATATTTATTATGGATGACTCACATCTCCACTTCCATGATGTATAACACTTGCTAGGGAATCGTCCTTTAATAACTTCAATAGGCATTAAATGACTAAATGAGCAAATTACGTATGTTCTGACTCTGCTCATCTGGGACACAGTGACTGTCAAGGCCCTCTGGTGCTCCTGGGAACCCAGGTCTGTTCCTCCTTTCCAGATTTTCTCAGGATATTGTTTCCAGACGGTCTCTCTAGAGTGAAAGAACAGGATGAGGGAAGTATAAACTGGACACAGAGCAGAAATGATTTAGATGCACATTCCCTCAAAGAGGCCCATTTCATAGGCCAGTAAAGAAAATGACTCCCCCTTCACACCTAAAGAAATCAATAATTCACCTGATAGTGAAGAAAAGAAATCTCTTCTTTAGGTATCCAGTGCAGGTAGACATGGGGGATGGAATACTATCATTTTGTGAGTCTTTGCAATTATATCTTATCTAAATTTATTACCTTTGTTTGAGCTGCTCTGTCAAAGATTGGGTGAGAAACAAGAGAAGGCCAGGACAGAGATGCTACACAGCTGGGTTCTGATGAAGTCCTTGCCTGCTTACAGACTCTTCTTTGAGCTGGGTCCTCACACAGCAGGAAGACAGAGAATTCTCCAAGGTCTCTTCTACAGAGACACAAATCTTGATTTCTAGGGCTGTAGAGTGCTTGCCTGGTGTAAATAAGTTCCTGGGTTTGGACTGTAGTACTCCAAAGACAAGGAAGACACTAATCGCATTCCTAAGACCCCATACTCATGACTTCATTATTAAACAAGCCAAACCTCTTAGTACCTCTGTATTGGGATGTGATGTTTCAACATATAAATGTGGAGGGATGCAAGCATTTGATGTTTATATTACTGATGCTTCTTATTGTGAAGTACTCAATAACAGAAGAATCTAGAAATCATAACACAGAATACTGAATTCCTACACAAAAATACATACATATAATATATAACATATATTCTCACCATGTGAAAATAGCAGTAGAGAAAGTACACAGTTTACTTGAAATTTGTTCTAAGTATCAAGAAACCAGAAAACAGTCACAAATAAACCAAAGAATTCAGCTGCTCAAAAGAAGTGCAGACCATTAGATTAAAGTATAGGCAATAGGAAGGCTTATCAATTTCTGTATCATTTCTGCCTTTTGCTAGGAATATTATTTTTAGAACAATCTTCCCTCAAGCTACTTTTCTAAAACTCAGCAACTACATTTAAAGCAGACTTTATAAAAACACACTTCTGAAATTGCACCAAACTCTGCAGTGCTCAATCAATTTTATCTCAAACTCATAGTTTGGGAATGTGATAGAAGTACAAATAAAAGGAGAAAAAGAAACAGAGAGTGAAGAATGATGGTATGGGTCTACATTGCCTAAATAAAATCAAGGTGTACTTTCTATCCCTTCAATTGTCCTCAAAGAACCAGAAAACTTATTCTAGACTAAGGTGATGTTTATGTCCCTCTAAAATTCATGTGTGAAAATCCCAGCTCCAAGGCACCAATATCAGGAGTCCTGGCCTTCAGCAGGCAATCAAATACCAAATGGAACCCATGCCCCTTTGAAAGAGGTTCTATATGCCCTCACCACAGTCAGGATTACCTGCCAGTATAACCCTTACAAGTCCTCTAAGTTTCCTTGCCCACTCATCTCCTAGTGAGATGGCAGTAAGTTGACCCTGCTGCTTATACAATGTCTAGTCTGTGGGGTTCTGTTCTGTCAGCCCAGTGGACTGAGACAACCCCTGATGCTTACCCCTTTAATGTCTTACTTCATCATGTTCTCTGTGTGTCTCAACTAAAAAGACTTACTGTGAGAATGATCATCTCATGGTTAAAGTTTTAAGTGTGATTGTAGTTAGTCCTGTTTTGATCCAAGTATGAATCATCAGAAAGGAAGGGGTGGTTCCTTCCTCCTGGAGGAGTGCCACCCCCTCATTTGTATTGTGGTGAAGATATTTTGAGGTCACAGCTCCATCCACTCTACACAGAAGCCTCCAACTTGCCTTTTCCTGTTTTTTCTCCAGCATCCACTCACCTTCTGTTTTCTAAACCTCTGTCTTTCTGTGCCCACAACTATGTCTTGATTTGTGGAGTGTAGGCTGTGCCTATGATATTCTCCCTGATGTGTATCCAAGCAGTTGTCCACTTTACAAAGCACATCTTGCAGAGGAGAGTGCCTTGGAAGCCATAAAAGGTGCAAGAATTCCTCCAGTGCAGTGAGATGGAGAACAGCATTAAGTACATGATTTTTAAAAGTAGCCTAAGAATGATCCAACCAGTTGCTGCTTTATTGGTGTCTAAGTTTGTAATACCTACAAAACCTTGCAGAATATTCTGCTCTATTTTGTTAATAACCTTTTTAAATGGTGAAATGCCATAATAAAAATTCAAAAACATTAAAATTCAGTGGCAGTGTTAGAAAGCACAGTTGGATCCTTTCTGAGCCCCAGGGAACTGGTCTAAACCCTCCTGGCTTATGGGGATCACCAGCAATCATTGTTGCTCTTTGGTTTGTGCCAAAACCAATCTTATCTCTGTGGCTCTCCTTGTACTGCCTTCTCTTCTGTGTCCCAGACACAAAGTGAACTCTCAGCAAATAGTTTTATAATTTATCACCTACGTGGGAACAGATCAGCAAAAGCAGATGATCAAATGATACAGAGCTTTTTAAATAAACATATAATTATTTGAAGAATTTTATAAACCCATCAATAATGATTCTCCTACCCCCAAAACCATTATCCCCACCAGCCTAACATGGCTCCTTCACACCACCATTATTTCCTGTTTCCAATCTTACTTCTAAGTCCTCTGCCATGCCCTGTGCACCACTGCTGAGCTCAGTCACTTCTGTCTGTCCTCTGCACCTGGGGAAGAATCTGAGCATTAGCGGCCACTCTGTGGGGTTCTGTCTGCATGCCCATGCTTGCGGCTCTGTCCTGTGCAGAAAGCCTGTGTTCTACAGAAAAGGAAAAGCCTGTACAGAGACCAACACAATTTGGGAAACCACAGGGAGAGATACTTACTTCCCCTATGGAAGCAAGTGGCTTATTCCTCAAACTGCTGAGTCTATTTACAAGAAATGACATGAATTATAAAAGTCTTAAACGATTGTGTCCACATACAGAGACGAATGCACAAGCACACACTCCAGCTGTTTATTTTCCCTTTCTTTCTTTTTTTTTTTTTTTCTAAATATGCCTTAATTCTCCAGTCACCCCAAGCCAAGGATTAAGTCAAGTGACAACACAGCAGAAATCTGATCCAACACTGTACGTGGATAAAACTCACTCACGGAAAAGCTCAAAACAGCAAAAGTACAGCTCCCCCCAGGACAGCCTCAAGTGCCTGGGCCAGTCCTTCCTGCTGCCTGTTTCCTTGCAATAAGAGCACTGTGGGCTGCTTTGAGAAGAGAAGTCCAGGAAGGTTCCTCACATTATAACAATATGCAAAGTAGCCGCTGATTGAGCTGCTCCTCAGAATTTTTAAATTTGATTGATTGGTTGCCTGATTGTGTGTGTGTATGTGTGTGTGTGTGTGTGTGCGCGCGCGCGTGCGCCACACAGCTCAGTTAGATGACAGCTTGCAAGAGTCAGTCCTCAATCCCAGGATCTAATGCAGGCCACTACCTTTTCTTTCTCTAGCCATCAATGCCAGATTGAAAGACTGAAAATATTGACAAAATTCTGCACTTTTTATGCTAGTCTGCATTTTCCATTAAAATTATTTTTTCTTTTTCTCAAACTTTCCTTTATTAAGAAAATATAACTGCAGAGACTGGAGAGAGACAACTCAATGTTTAAGGGCATTGACTGCTCCTGTAAAGGACCCAAAAGAGCACCCACTCCCACTCTAGCTCACTTTAGCTCCAGGGGATCTGGTACCCTCTTCTGGCCTCTGTGTGCACCCACACGTGTCTCACACATACACACACTCACACACACACACACACACACACACACACACACACACACACACACACACTAAAGCTTAAAGGAAATGTAACAATAAAAATTCCATTGCTACCATATCCATAATTTTACTACTTTTATCTTTCTCTTTTTCTAAATAATAGCAAAGACCTAACAACCATTTCTGTCAGTCAATAATTGATGATAAATTACTCTCCCTTGGTATGATTGGAGCATATTTTAAATTATCCATTTGCATTTAGTCTGCAATTAAAATTATGTGGCATTTAGGACATTATTCTGCAAAATGTTTCACAGATTCTCTGTGATCCAACACAGAGAGTCCAGCTGCAAAGCTGCACACGCTGATGGGAAATAATCCTCTGTGAGTTCACATACAGGCCATTTGTCTACCAGCTCCCTGGTGAGACCTGCAGAGAAGGATTTCCAGGGGATGTAGAATCTTCCAGACCTATCCTCTGGATAGATGGGAAGCCCCAGAGTATCTCTGTGAATGCTGTGAATGCAGTGCTTGGAGCACATGATGTACCCAAAAACAAAACAAACATATATGTTCTATGTGAGACTCTCTTACCCAACATGAATCACTTTATTTCTTGTAAGAGGAGGACTACATCTCCGCACACTTACAAACATAGACATGCCATCCTCCCATCTCAGGGAGGTCAGGGAACTTGTTTTGTCCAATGAAATGACAGAAGTGATGCATGCCACCTCTAAGCAGAAACCATCAGAACTCCTAACAGTGTGTGTCAGACTTCCCCTCTGTCATAAGAAGGATGCAACAAGGTGCATGTGTATCCAAAGCAAAATGACCAGAAATTGACAAAGCTGCACCTGACCAGTGATTAGTAAGGTGCATGAGGGCTGAAGACTGAGCTCTGTTGTAGAGCAGTTGAACAGGATGTGCGAAATCTTGAGTGCAATTGCCAGAACACAGACAGAGAGGGCGGGGATAGATGAACAAGAAATGTATTTTGTGGTTGGACCCACAGATTTTTGGTTGGCACCACAAAACAGTCTGGCTACAGATGGCCAATCAGTATTTGTCCACATACAACTGGCTTTACAGAAGGGAAGTGGAAGCCCTTCACCTGCAGCAAATAACAGTGAATTACTTAAATATTAAGTCATTCCCGACAGCCATTTTTAAAAGTAAATGAGAATCCCCAAGACACATTCTGGCTTCTGTGTGAGTAATTTAACATTCAGGAAAGGATATACATTTCATAAAAATATGAATGCACTTTGGATGGAAGAGCTCATGGATGGTGGGGTGGAGCAAACTATGGGTCAGTAGGAAGGACAGGGTGCTGGGGTAAAGGTGAATGTGTGTCAGTAGGTCAGGGTGCTGAGGTAGAGATGACTGTGTGTCAGTAGGAAGGACAGGGTGCTGAGGTAGAGATGACTGTGTGTCAGTAGGAAGGACAGGGTGCTGGGGTAGAGATGACTGTGTGTCAGTAGGTCAGGGTGCTGGGGTAGAGATGACTGTGGATCAGTAGGAAGGACAGGGTGCTGGGGTAGAGATGACTGTGGGTCAGTAGGAAGGACAGGGTGCTGGGGTAAAGGTGAATGTGTGTCAGTAGGTCAGGTTGCTGGGGTAGAGATGACTGTGTGTCAGTAGGTCAGGGTGCTGGGGTAAAGGTGACTGTGTGTCAGTAGGTCAGGGTGCTGGGGTAGAGATGAATGTGGGTCAGTAGGTCAGGGTACTGGGGTAGAGATGACTGTGTGTTAGTAGGTCAGGGTGCTGGGGTAGAGATGACTGTGTGTCAGTAGGTCAGGGTGCTGGGGTAGAGATGACTGTGGGTCAGTAGGTCAGGGTGCTGGGGCAGACCTCACTGTGTGTCAGTGCAGCAGGAAAAGAGCTTAATATCTGTGTGTCTGTGATGGGGTCATGGTAAATGCTGCAATATACTTGATGTCCTTGCCTTATATTCAAGAAAGGTCACAGGTAACATGATGCTGTGTGCACAATATTTTGAAGAAAGAAATAAGATCTCTCCATTGCTTCCTGCAATTCACACTGTGAAATGGGGGTCACGATAATGACAGGAAGGTGACACAGCAGGGCAAGTTCTACTGAAAAAGTGTTTCCTTTTACTGTCGCCCCTTATTCTTGTTATCTTACCAAATCCTGCCTGATGTTTATTAATAACATAAATCAAACTTTGGCATCTACCTGATCTCTGGAAGCTTTCCAGCCACAGAAAGAAACTCAAGGATTTGTCTTTCACACCTCCATTTCCCTTCCATTTATAATCCAGCAACACAACTGATCAAAACACATAACCTCAAAGATGAAAGTAAAACTGCTTAAATTCAAAAGTATGGTTACTCATGTGTTAAAAGACTCTAACAGAAATGCAATTAGTCTCCTACACTGGGTGATTCACAGTGCTATATTTATTCATATTCATGAAAGAAAGGCCTAAAAAGATTTTTTTGCACTGATTACCACCACTGCCCCATTTTTGATGTGGGAAGAACAGGAACTAAAAGCACACCAATGCCATCTGTGTAACACTGTAAACTCTGGGCTTCAGCCTCATTGGCCACACAAGGCTCAGAGCCCGTGCATCAGGGATTTCTGTCATGCAAAGGACCGTGATGCAAACATGCTCCAGCTTTAAATGCTTCTGTTTCAAGGGGCCATTACTCTAACAGTAGAATTTTCCTTAAACAAAACAAAAATGAGGATTATCCATTCAAGTTTGCTTAAGGTTGGTATTGTATAAATGTGAGCATGTATACAGCCTTATGCAGTAAGTTTTTTAATTTTCTTTTAAGAAGTTAAATTCAGTGGAGCTAGTGAGTTCAGGGTCAAAACATCCCCCTTTTAATTGCATTATCCTGTGGTTTACCATCCAAACTGGAAAGAATGTTGAAGGAAATGAGAATCCAACAAAATTTTTATGAGGAGAACAAAAATTCCACAGCCCCAACCCCAGACAAAGAATGAGTGATTGCTGGGAGAAGGAGAATTATGCTCTCCTGGGGCTAGGCTCCCTTATTGGTTGTTCCAATGCAGAATGATGGCCTTTAAACCATATACACAAACAACAAAAACAGATTCAGTAAATTGTGTTTATATATATATATATATATATATATATATATATATATATATATATATATATATATGTAACAATAATAATCAAAAGGAAGGAGGCCATCAATCTGAGACTGGAAGAGTAGGAGGCTTACAGGGAGCGGACCTGAGAGGGGCAGGAGGGAGGAAAGGTAAGGGAGAGAGTGATACAATTCTGTTTTAATTAAAAATGTATAAAATTGTATATGAGGCCAGTGAGATGGCTCACAGTTTAGAAGTGTTTGCCAGGAAGCCTGGAGACCCAACATGGAACTCCCATGATTGAAGGAGAGAACCAAATTATGCAAGTTGTTCTTTGACCATCACATGCATCATAGTGTGACCCCACTAATAAGTAAATTTACAATCAATTTACATGAGGATCATCTAAAGCAACCTAAGTGTGTGATGATACTGGTTGTGTATTATAATATAGGAGAATGTAGAATTTTAATGCTGAGTCAGAATTCATAGCACCAGCTTGGATGTACCTCAGCTGTGGAAAGTCTGCACAGCATGTTCAAGACCCATGCAAAACTCCTTAGGTCCCCTTGTGGGCCAACAGGAAGATAGAATGCGAGTCACTGCCCTCAGGTATGCTTTCATGATGGGGGCAGACATGCAATACAGACAACATGGGCATTGCTACTTAATCCTTCAGCTGTTACTGAAATAGGCTCTTTTTTTTTTGTTTTTTGGGGTTTTTTTTTTTGCATTAATTGAATTTTGAGCCTCAGAGCATTAAATGGCATGTTCAAATTAATACACTATACAAACAGGATGGGGATTCAAGTCTATTCCTCACTAAAACTCCCAAGATTGCCCCATTTGGGAGATTTCAGGGGCTGAAAGCAAATCTCAGGGCACTTCCCTGTGTCAGGGGAGATGGTGGGTTCCAAGCTCACTCTTCCCCTGGCAAGTCCACACTCAGCTGGTGAAGTTAGGATCTGGGTTGTGACTGCATGCATCAAACAGCACTGGCCTTGGAGATAAATACACTAAGCAAATTAACAAAAACCAAAATCGGGTTTATTGGAAAGAAGTTGACTTTGTTCTTAAATAGCAAAGTTCTGAAGCCTGGAGATATGAGAAGCAGTTCTGACTCTGAGTAGGTGTATGTTTTTCTTAAAGAATGACAGCAAATTTACTAAGAAATATAATGGGAAAATAACACCACCTAGGACATTTTAGGGGTCATAAGTGTGTTCTTCCTCCAAGAGCACTGAAAGCTTCAGCATACGTGATGGGCAGAGTAAGAAATTTGAAAGAGAAGATTGGATTTGAATCTAGCTCTGATATTTATTATATTTTTAGCCTTGACATAACCTGAGGCTCAATTTCCTCATCTTTCCCTTTAGAGATTATAATGTAAGAGCGCTTAGTGTCCTTTAAGATCACTGTAGCTATGATTGAAGGACTATAAAGGTATTTTATGACTGATGATTTTCAAACATAGATGTGATTGTATTTTCATCATCAATGAAATAGACCCTTAGTCACTAGGCTGTTAGCTGCATAGGTGACCACCATGCACACCAGACTTCAAGGGAGATGGTGCGGCTGGCGGGAGGAAAAGCTGGTGTTAGGAAAATACTGACAGTCCTGAGAGACTGGCCAGTGAGGGGTGGTGACGACACAAGAGGTTGGTAAAGTAGATTCAAAAATCTTTTGACTGTTTTGAGGATCAAAAAATAGACACATTTAGGTGATCTTATGATTTAAGATGTATTAGTGTTCACTGTGTATGGTAGAGTTTGGGGCTATTAAATTCTGTGTGGTTTGTGGGGTCAGTAAATAGTCAAATCACAGTGCTCCCTGGCAATGGTATCACATTCTTCACTCTTTCAGACTATGATGAAACCTCAAGGTACTGTTGTGGGTCTGTCTGCTTTGTCTCTCTCTCAGAAGTGTTTACTGAAAACTAAACAACCAATGCTGTAGTCTGCAGGTGGGCACACAAGACCCTGCATTGACAAACCTCACTGACACAGATGCCATGAAAGGCAAACCTTATTGCATGCAAATTTCAAAAAATCAAGCAGGATCTCAGAGTAATGCTGGTGGAATGCAGACCATGATAAATTTGCCCAGCTGTGTAGCACTAAGATAAAATGATGGGAGCTGACCTACACAACTTGATGAAATTGTCTTTATATTTGATATTGTCAAACTGAAGACAAAAAAATCACCACAGTTGATAATTCATTTTTATAGGATTAGGGATAGCAATTTTTAAAGATTTATTTTATTTTTATTTTATGTCTATGTATAAGTGCCTCTGTGTATGTCTGTGCACCACATGAATGCAGTGGCCACAAAAGACAGAAGAGGGCATAAGCGTGTGTGGTGAACCATTTTATATGTGGGTGCTGGGAATCAAACCCGTGGCCTTGGAAAGAGCAGTCAGTTCTCCAGCCCCATACCGGGCTTGATAGTAATATCAACTGTATATTAGGTTGAACAAATAAGTAACAAATAAGTAACTGACTATAGTATAAATAATATAGGACTAGTTTTTCTATTATGTTGAGTTATAAATAAGCAATGGAAGATGCTAGAATGAACCAAGGGAAACTTGATTGGAATTGGAAACAGAAATATGAAACCATATGAGTTTACACTTATATACATATGTCTGAGTAGTGATAAAAGGACATGTTTATTCATAGGCTAATGTTCATATATACCTTTCCTGACAGTTTTGCTGAAGCACCCAGAAACACTGTCACACCAAGAATGACTCAACCAACCAGCACCCTGGTATTGGGGTCTGATGTCACGTCATTTGATCAGCTCGACTCAACCAAATACACTAAATAAGAAGTACCAGCTTTGGATTTCTCCCTTTCTTTGATTATTTCCTTCAAATGCATGGGGGGACCTTTACTGTACTCTGTAAATCTTTCTGCACCTGATGCCCCTCCTCTCCACACTCTATAAAGCTAATTTTGTCTGGCGCTGAGCTGAATTTCCCTGGCTTCCCACAACCCCTGTGATTATCCTGTGTTATTCTTCATGTACGTCCTTGCCAAAAGCATTTGTGTCCCAAAAGTAAAATGAACTACATTTAAATTAAGTGACTAATTCTTTATAAACTGCCAGGCTTCAGAGTATTTGAGGGTCTGTATTCAGGAACATCTTTCCTAGGTTCTTTAAAGGAACCCATACAATGTTGTGCAAACCATTCCAAACCATGCCTTTCCTAATGCAAGGCATTTTTGTCGTTTGCTGCACTCTTCACATCCTGTTCATTAGAATAAAAGGCATGCATATTCTGCTTTCCTGCACATCTGCTGTCTCAAGGCCCTTCTTATTGGTTGTATTTATTACCATATGTAGTCACACACACACACACACACACACACACACACACACACACACCACACACACATACACACACCACACACCAGACACACAGAAACGGGGGAGGGGGGAACAGGTGAACTGAGCATTCATATCTACTTTCAAAGCAGAACACATCCTTCCTTCCACAACAAGGTTGGTTTTGGGATGCCACTCTACCTTTCTCTGCCTCTGTGCTTTGTTACTGGTACTTATGGTTGTGTGTGAGTGTGAATATGTCTGTGAACTTGTAGGCAATGGCTGGAAAGCCACTTCAAAACATTATAAGAACCCAAACAGAGTAATTCACACTTTCATGACCCTTATTAGAATGTTGTTTATACATGAGATAAAATGCATATAAAGTGCCGGGTGGTGATGGCGGTGGCGGTGGCGGTGGCGGCGGCGGCGGCGGCGGTGGCGGCGGCGGCGGTGGCGGCGGCGGCGGCGGCGGCGGCGGCGGCGCACGCCTTTAATCCCATATTCTCCGTATCTAACTAAACTAAATGCACCTGTCTTCAGTGCTTTGAACTTCTTGGTTAATCTCTTAACTGGGAAATGATCAGATGACTACAGACATTCATGGAAAGAAGGTTTGCAGTGTGTTTCATGGTCATACAAACTCTATGCTCCAAAACCTGAAGCCCAACAGAGAAAACACTTTCATCAGTGTGGGGTTGATAGCATGCACTAAAGCTTGATGCATCTGAGCTCTCAGAATTCATCCAAAAATATTTGATTTTCATTTAAAGACAAATGATGTAGAAAAATGGCATTTTATACTACACTTCATAATATTTTGTAAGCATGCCAGATTTTTTTATATGTCATGATCTACTCATTGCTTAACTGTCAATGTTCATGTTTTCTCACATTAGGTAACATCATAGAAAATGTATTTTCTTGCTTGTTTATTATTTATTTATGTAGCAGTGTTGGGAATGGAACCCAAAGCATCACACATGATGGACAAATACTCTACCATTATGCTGTATATGCTCCCTAGGACTTAAATCTTTCTGAGTTTCCTGGCTGATAGGTAAGAATATTATCAAATAAAAACACAACTATGGGGGGGGGGAGAAAAGAAAGAAAAAAGGCTTGCCTTCCTCAAGCCTGTCCATTGCTAATTCCTCAGTAAAAGAGGAGAATATTTGAAGATATTCTCATCTCCTAAGATTGAGAAGTAAGGGTCAGCTCTAGTGTGCTACCCAGACAGGGTGCAGAGCCTGCTCTCTTGTGTGCTGCAGCCAGGGAGGGTCAGGGCTAGCTCTCCCACTCTTGTGACCCCTAGGCCAGCTTTTTCACCTGCCACAGGTGGTAATGGGTAAGAGGGGAGGGCATCTTTCTCTCATTTTTATTGATTGCTTAGAAATCTGTGCTTCATGCCTGAGAACAAAGACCACATCTGTGTCATCTATATGTGTTTTCTATAAGTAGCAGTGTTTTAATTGTCTAGATTTAGCTTACAAATTATATCATGAAGCAAGTTCAGAGGACAGCGTGGGGACAGCCTCCTCCTGTACCTCAACCCAGGCAGATATTGCTAATCAACTTCTGAACTGTATGCTGCTTCACCCACTTGTCAATATTCACTACAAAGCAATCAAACCCTTGATCTTTGGAATGCCTATCTGTTTAGACAGCTTTGAAAGTAGCCGGGGCAGAGATACCATGTAAAACATAAACCATATGTAACTGGGGAGATGGAGGTGGCAAGATATCCAAATGGAGGCTCTGTGGTGGTTACCACTTAATAATAGTCTGAAATGAAATTCTAAGTGTCTGCCCTTAAAGAGATACGATGCCAAGTACTCACTTATTGGAGAGACAAGAAAAGATTCCTGTTAATATGTTTGCCTTGAGCAGGAGTGGAGAAAAGCAAGACAGCTGAGTATTTTGAGGCAGCCTCTTGGGCTTTTCCACTGGGAAAGAATCTCTGTTTAGCATTTGGTTTCATGGGACTTTTCTTTCTCCGGAGCACACAGCTTTTGCCATTGCAGTTTGATGTCATCTACAATGTGCTGGGCTTCTTGATAGCCACCCTGGATGGAGAGTTTGCAGGCCCAAAGCTTCCCCTTGAAATATGTAAATTGTTCCCACTCTGGCTTTTAGAAGGTTCTCCATCCACAGCCCTGGCAGCCTGTGTGTAACTGAGAAGAAGAAACCAAGAACTCGATGTTGTGGTCAGTTCTCAGATCCGCAGAAGTGGAAATCGGACCTGAAGTGTTGTTTCTAGATTCTCTAGATATTCTTAACAAAAGTAAACATGAGCACAGTGGGTCCTATGGTAATGTCTGTCCAGGAAGAGAGACTCGGTACCCAGTTCTGGGTCCTCCATACTTCGGGGCAAGAAGAGGGCACAGGGAGAAAACTTACAGCACAGCGCATGACTGTACTCACAAATTCCTCATCCGTGAGCCATCTGTGACTAGGTCTTGCTCCCTCTGCAGGTGTCCTCTGGAAGCAAAAGCTTCCTAAGCTGGACAGAACACCTCGTTTGGGATGTTTAAGTGTCGTCATTGCCTTTGAGAGTAATACCATTGTTTTATTTTTATATTCACATTCCACCCTAATAATAGTTGTATTTCATTACCAAAGTAATATTGTCTAATTAACAAAATAGTATATGCAATTAGCACTTGTTTGATACTTGTGTCGTTTATGCTTGTTTAATGCACAACTTTTTAATAATAAAAACTTATATTCTGAAAATGAAATTCCTTTACAGCTAAAACATTAACTAAAGTCATCTATATTATAATAAACCATTTTCCCTAGTACCTAATATAATTTAAGGTTTTAAAGAAGAAACTAAACAATGAACATATTTTTATTAATCCTCTGAAATATTAATTAAAACAACGAGTTTTCATATAGGATGCTGACTAAATTTGTACAGGGAAACACTCTTCTCTACAAGCCTAGCTTACTATTAAATAAACATCCTAAGATCAAGTTACTCTGTGTGACAGTTGTGTAGCTTGGTCTGTTTGTAAGACTCCTAGCAGTGAGATCAAGACCTGTCCTTGTGTTTAGCTGGCTTTTGGGAACCTGTTCTCCATGCTGGATTACCTTGTCCAGCCTTGGTGCAGAGGGAGGAGCTCAGTCCTGCCTCAAATTGATGCACCATGCTGTCCAAGCCCATGGGAGGCCTTTCTGAACGGAGATGGAGGAGGAGTGGATGGGGAGTGGGGTAGATAGGAAGTGGGGGAGGGGAGTGGAGGGAGGGGAAACTGGTCGGTATGTAAAATAAATGAAAAAATATTATTAAAAAATTTATTTAAAAGAAAAAAGAAAGATACTCAGTATTAACAAAAGTGAGATTGCTCACTACAAAAAGCCTTTTGAATTAATTAAGTATAATTATTTTTAATATGCTAAGTGCATTAAAAAACTTGGACCTAACTACACTCAGATAAACTGTAAGTTCAGTTAAAAGGTTGTTTTAAAAATCATTAAGTTAGAAAATATTTTTTGTTTTTACAGACTGCTTGAGTGCTGTCAGAGCCCTGGGTATAAAGAGACACCAAGCCTCACCTATGTTTAATTCTAGGAAATAGATGGAAGCTCTGACAGCAATCTATTTCAGATGAGTAATGTCTCAGCTACTAATTTAAAATACCTCCACTGTATCATTCCTTTTGAGAACTTTCATCTAAAGGGTTTATCTTTAAGTCGGATTCCCCGCCTAGGACACATTCTGGTAGCGTCTGGCCTACTTCTGCAGCTTAAAAGTGTTCATTAAAATGAAATACATTAACATATAAGCCCCAGACAGGGAAGATGAAATTGCCTTAAATAACTACTAAGGAAGTAGGTGTAAATGAAAACAGTTATAAGCTGAAAATTAATTCAGGCGTTAATACTTTGGTACTAGACAGATTCCAGGCTAGGTGATTAATTTTTCATTCAAACATGCTTTAAACAGCCTTATTATTTAAAGACAGAAAAACATAGAGATGAGACTGGTCATTCTAAGGATAATAAGTAAAAATTATAACTTAACATGCTCTGGTACATAAGTTGATAAACATACAATATTGGAAAAGAATTTTTCTTATAATATAGTCTGATTTCTAGAAAGTATATACTAAGTAGAATTTTTAGTAATAGGTGAAAAAGGAAAAGAGAAATTACATTGTAAGTACATGGAGTTTAAGCTGGCTGACATGATTCTCATGTGGGAATATATATACTAAGTAAATAAAATGTTATGTTATACAAACCTAAGAAGGCCAACACATATCCCATATTCAGGTCAAATGCAATGAACTGCCTCTTTCTGGCAATGTGATTCTTGCTGTGTGGGGAGATTTGGGGGCTTCGATGCTAAATTCTCCTGAGAATTTGCTGTAAAGCAAAATGCATTTTTGCTTACGTATACATCAAAGGAGAAAAAACAGAGCTGGCAGTTGCTGAAGCACTGAAAACAGATTTCGTTCAGGCAGTATAGTAAAGGCCTCAGTATGGAACTGGGTAGCTGCTGAGCACAGCAAGGACTCTTGGGCATTTAAATGGGGCATCATAGTAATGGTTGGAAATTATCAGGGGAAAGCAGCTGGGCCAGGAGACCTCACAGAATGCATGGTAAAAGTAGACAGGGTAGTCAGATAACACCAGAGTTTGAGGAATTTGGCCAGATATGGACAGACTTTAGATATCAACAGATACCTTCAGTACTGCCCAAGAGTCTTGCTACCAATGCAGCTGCAACAAGGATAGATGCCAAGGTGGATACCTGAAGGTGTCAGAAGCCAGACTAGAAAGGGTCAGCCAGAGAACTCGTGGCTGTGTGCTATATTCTAAAGTGAGAAGAAAAATGAAGGCAGCAAATAGTTTGCACTCTTGTTCTGTTGTTCAGCAAATGGAGTTTGCACACTTGTTCTGTTGTTCTGCACATGGGTGGTAATGGGTCCTTCCAGGCTCTAAATTCTTTGGGTATCAATGTGTATTCTTAAGAGAGAGCTTGAGGAAAACACCCAACTAGCTGATGAACTTTAGGTCAGGGTGAAATCACTCCTGTGGAGGCAGCACTGGCAGGTGGGTAGCTGGAGCTCACTGGCCAACCTAGCTGAATAGGTGAAACCCAGATCAGTGAGAAACTCCTTCTCAAAAAGGAAGTGAATCGTGACTAATGAGGACACCCAGTGTTGACCTCTGTCCTTACATACCGCATCGATACACAACACACATGCACATAAAGTTATAGTAACAAAAACTCCAATCAGTTGAAGTACCTGTCTAAAGTCTAAAGTTCAGAAACATTTTGAGAACAATATCCAAGCCATTGGGAATGAGTACTCTGACTGATTATTGCCATGGTAGTTTTATTCAACAAACGTATTTCTCCCTGATTAACTTTCAATAGCTGGCTATACAAAGTCATTTGGTTAAGAACTTGAATAAAAGCATTCAGAAAGTAAAGACCCTGAGGTACCTGATTTACAATCTTTCTCCTGTATACCACACCAAAACTGCCTAAACTGTCTTTATACACAAACCTATGCTCCAGGAACGTGCGTGCACATACATGTGTACCTATCAGTATATGGAGTAACATTTTGCATATTATAAAAGAATGATACTTGTAGTTTCTCTTTCAAGGTAGAAGTTTCTGCTGGCAGTGATGGTGGGGAGTGCAATATTATTCAGTGAAGAACCTATAAACACTATATATGAAGACTCTCCGGGGTATGAAATATAGAGCACAACACTGAGGGACAATAGTTTCCCTTATAACACTGGGCTTTGGGACAGAATAAATGCCCATGATGTCACTATTTTATGTCACGCTCAGAGAGCTGTACTGTCCATATAGACAAACAGGTACAACTCATCATCAGGTGGTACAATTCCATATCACATGAAGAACCAGCTTCTCTAATCCTGTCCAACAAGCAGATTGCTGCTCTGTGGTCTGAATTCTGGGGTGGCATCCCTTACACAAGGTCTACACTGCAATCTGAAAATATAGTTGGTAGACACTCCTTTACAGGAAGGGGTAAGACATTGTAAGCTGTGTGTCTCAGCCTGGACTTCAGTGTGGATGCCCCATACCTGTGGTCACAACCCTTCTGCCTGGAGAGTCAGGTTCAATAAAATTCCACAGCAGTAAATAGGAAAAGGTCGATAATTGAAATAGGAAGCAAGAGGGAGTTGGAAAGGGTCCTTTGCAGGCATAATGACTCCAGGAAGAGACCACACCAGGACCTAGAGGAACAGAGGGCTCTTCAACTGCGTGTTTAAAATCTTATGTCACCTATATATTAATGTAAATGAAAAAGATCTGTGAAAGGCTGCAAGGTAAGCATGTCAGTGAAAAGGACTGAAAATGTCACAGATGGGTAAACTCAACACCGAGCACAGAGGCTGCAAACACCATTCACGGGTGGTTCAGATTGCGACTCTGCCATCTTGCCTGGGACAGTACAGATGATTGTGTCACCATGCATTCATAAGGAGAATGGTTTGTCATACAGGTTGGCTTTACAGCTTGTACCATGTAAGTGAGAAATGAAATGGGTGTCATTAAAAACACCCTGACTGTCCACAAAGAGACTGTGTACCCTGGACCACGCTGAACACGGTACTACAAAATAACACTATAAAAGGGCCAACTTCAACCAGATTCACCAAACACTTGATAAAGTCCAGGCACTACCTTGGGAGCTGGAGTTTCCTGTGGTAGCCAAATAGACCTTGTCCTCATTCAGTGAGGGCTGCGAAATAAGAACACAAGAGACTCTCGGAGAGCACGTGTTCAGGCCCAGTAGATATGTTGGGGCCCACCACACCCCAGAAGTCAGGGATCCTGTCCACTGTATGCACTTTGCTCTTGAAAGCATGAAGAAGAAGGATTATTTAAGGGCAGGATGAAGAAGGAGGAATTTGGGAGTGGGTACCACAAGAATATGAACAGAGTATAATATGTCTGTTTGAAATGTCATAGAAACCCACTATTTCAAAAACAACTAAAACAATTAGTAACAACAAATCAATCAGGGTATTGGAGAATGTGGGATTTGGACATTTTTTAAAATATTTTTGAACCATGTTCAACTTGTTTTTTAAGATTTATTTATTTGTCTATCATGGTATCTCCCTTCCTGCCCTCCCACTCTGTCCCTGTTCCAGCTTGACCCTCCCATTTCCCTATGTTCTCATGCCCCACTCCTCGCCCTCCGCCACCCCTCCACACCCAGTCCACTCATGTAGATCTCATCCAATTCTCCTTCACTGAGCCATCCATGTGTTTCTCCTAGAGTCTTTCCCTGTTAGCTAGCCTCTCTGGAGCTGTGGGTTACAGTCTGGTCATCCCTTCCCTCACATCTAGTATCCACTTATGAGTGAATACATACCATGTTTGTCCTTCTGAGTCTGGGTTACCTCACTCAAGATGATATTTTCTAGTTCCATCCATTTGCCTGCAAATTTCATGATATCATTATTTTTTACTGCTGAGTAGTACTAAATTGTGTATAAGTGCCACATTTTCTTTAACCATTCTTCAGTTGAGGGGCATCTAGGTTTTTTCCAAGTTCTTGCTATTATGAATAATGCTGATATGAACATAGTTGAACATGTGTCCTTGTGGTAAGATTGAGCATTCCTTGGGTATATGCCCAAGAGTGGTATAGCTGGGTCTTGAGGAAGACTTATTCTCAATTTTCTAAGAAACCGCCATGCTTATATCCAGAGTGAGGACATCATGGGAATAGGAAGAAGCAGGGTGCCTGGGAGGCTCTCAGGATTCCATCTTGGAGTGCTGGCAGTGGTATAGGGGGTGCCTGGACTAGTCTACTCTGGTGACCAATCTAGTGAATACCCTAACCGTCATCATAGAGCTTTGTCCAGTGACTGATGGAGGCAGATGCAGAGATCCACATTCAGGCGCCAGGCTGAGATCCAGGAATCTAATTGATGAGAGAAAGGAGGGATTCTGCAGGCGGGGGATGTCAAGATCATAATGGAAAGACGTGCAGAGATGACTGGCCACACGAGTGGAAGCCCATGAACTGTAGACTAGTGGCTGTGGAACCTCCATGGGACTGGACTAGGCCTTTTGGATATGGAAGACTGTTGTTTGGCTTGAACTGTTTGGGAGGCACCCAGACAGGGGGATCAGGATCCATCCTGGGTGCATGGGCAGGCTTTTCAGAGCCTGGTGCCTGTAGTGTGATGCCTTGCGCAACCTTGGTGCAGTGGGGAGGGCCTTGGACCAGCCTAGGCTCAGTGTGCCAGGTTCTGCTGACTCCTCATGGGAGACCTTGATTTGGGGGATGTGGGGATGTGGAGTGGCTTGGGAGGGAGGGCTGGGGTGGGAGGAGGGAGGAGGTGGGATCTGTGGGTGATATGTAGAGTGAGTAGAAAATTTTATAGTAAAGAAAAGTGAAAAATATATTTCTTTGTTATGTATAGTGTTCTGCCTGCAAGTATGCCTGCATACCAAAAGAGGGCACCAGATCCCATTACAGATGGTTGTGAGCCACCATGTGGTTGCTGGGAATTGAACTCAGGACCTCTGGAAGGGCAGCCAGTGCTCTTAACCTCTGAGCCATTTCTCCAGCCCTAGATTTGGAGATTTTTAAAGTTGTAATTTATTAATGGGGGGGGGGTGCATGTAAGTTTGTGAACACGTGTACAGATGCCCATCAAGGCTAGAAGAGGGCATCAGATGCCCTGGAGCTGGAGTGGCAGGCCTTTATGAGCCACCTGATGTGGGTGCTAGGAAATGAACTTGGGTCCTCTGCCAGAGCAGCCCACACTCTTAACTGCTGACCTTGTGTTTTAGGTTAATACAGTTCTAGCACATGTCAGTTAAAAAGGGGTGTTAGTTACTCTCCTTGCTTTGACCAAATACCCAACAAGCAGCTTAGGAGAAGAGGTTTATTTTGGTTCATAGTTCAAAGGAATAAAGTCTATCACAGCTGGGAAAGCCTGGAGCTCTGTCCATGACTGGTCACATCTGAGCAGACCCGGAGCCCCACGTCTGCCAACAGAAATCACCTCCTAAGGTTCCACAGCATCCCACAAAGAGCCCCAGCTGGGGACCTGTGGGGCAGGTCACACCAAACAGCGGTAATGGCCTTGAGACTCACTTTACCTCTGCCCCACAGCAGCAGCACTTGCAAAAGAATCTATTTAAAGAATCCTACAGACCCTCCATTCTCTGGTTGCTCTTGTCTTCCAGGCCTTGGGAAAGATTTTAGGTAAGATCCAGTGACCTCTTTTGACCAATAATGCTTTGAGCAATTCTGACATGGGGGATTTCTAGACAGAAACATGAAAGAGCCATGGCATGGGCCTTCTTACTCTCCCACACAAGACAGGAACTTGACATCTTCCACAGGAGACAGTAGCAATGTGGCCTACCTGGCCTCTGAAGGGAGATCTGTGTATAAGTAAATGTCTGCTCGGTTAATTCCCGAAAATGTGGGATCCTTTTTGTCTAATTTATGGTAATATAGGCTAAATTAGATACACCATTTGAAGTTTCAGTGCCTTCTCTAGAAGGACCTAACTTGTGTCGGAGAATGGAGGTTTAGACACTTCTCTCAGTGTCCATGCTCTCCTGCTCTGGGTACACAGACACTGTCTACTTAGATCTGCAGACATATGTGAAATGACTAGCTACTTCTTTTATTTAAATCACTGTACGTTGACAATATTTGCTGTACCGAAGGGGCTCATGTTATTCAGCTCAACAAAGTCGCAAATAATATATATTTGAAAACAAGTGGTAGCTGATGTAAGCACCAGATGCTCAAACATAAAATCAAGAGCTGCTTTTAGCTCTACCCCAGGGCTCTTAAAGCCGCCTTCTCAGGGCGCCTTTATGTGTTGTGGTTTATTTCTGAAGTGACAATAAAATCGGGAACAGCAGAATGAAGGGAGCACCCAGCCTGGGCATGTTTAACAATCTGCTCTGCATATGAGGGGAAGCGTTGCCATCACTAGAATCAACAACATCTTGACACATGATTCAAACGTCAAAAATATCCAGGAATGTAAGATGCCTTTGCAACAGCGACAGAAAGCTGAAGTCAAACCCAGACTGGAGCCCGATCCCTGAAAAGCTGTCATCTTCTCCGAAAGTCTGGATTTGCAGGGCACAATGTGGGGCTTGGAAACTGAGGTCCTAAGACCTCCATATTGCAATCCCCTACACACTGTGGCACTTGGATGGTGACCAGGGGCAGGGGAGTATCAGGCATAGGGCCACAGAATGCCAATACTCGGAGACGCCCCTGCTATAGAAAAACCAGTGGGGTCCATAGATGCAGTCCAAACTCCAGGAAAGAGATGTTAAAATATATTTGTGGTGGGGTTATTTTTGTTTTGTGTACATGTCTGCATGTGCATATGTTTATGTTTATGTATGTCTGTGTGCGTGTGTGTTTATGTATGTCTTTGTGCATGTGTTTATGTATGTTTATGTATGTTTGTATGTGTGTGTTTATGTATGTTTATGTATGTCTGTGATTGTGAATGTTTGTGTATGTTTATGTATGTCTGTGCACATGTGTTTATATATGTCTGTGTGTGTGTGTGTTCATGCAGGTTCATGTACACGTGTGTACATATGCACATGGAAGCAGAGGTCAATGTTAGGCATCTTGCTTTGTCACTCTCCACCTTATTTCTTGAGGTAGGGTCTCTTCCTGAACCCAAAACTCACTGATTTGGCAAAATTTGCTCCACCACAACCAGTCAAGTGTAGTTTGGGCCTGAGCTGAGGCCCACAAGGCCACAGGCAAGCAGCTTTTTCACGAATTTGTACCACGAACGTTGGGTGCCAGATATAGCAGAAATCTTAGAAAGCCTTATTAATAAAATCAAACCTGAGGCCAGTTATTGGGGTGAATGCTGGAAGATCAGAGAGACAGAACAAGCCACAGCTTCCTCAGCTCGCTGGATCCTCAGTTGGTCCTGTTTCCTCAGACTGGAGGCCTCTGAGTCCTCATCCAGAATGGGTCTCAGATGAACTGCTGCTCAAAAGCCTGAAGCTTAACCAGCCAAATGCTGCTAGTTTCTGGTCCTCACGCCTTATATACCTTTCTGCTTTCTACCACCACTCCCTGGGATTAAAGGATGGCTTTCTGGGATTAAAGGTGTGAGTCACCATGCTTGGCTATATCCTTGAATACATGGATTTCTGCCTCTGGAATGCTAGGATTAAAGGCATGAGTACCACCCTTTTCTAGCCTTTGTATCTAGTGGCTGTTCTGTCTCTGACCCCAGATAAATTTATTAGGGTGCACAATATTTTGGGGAACACAATACCATCACAATTTGCCTTTGGTAGTTTACCTCTTGTGTACTTAAAAGACTTAAATTCCTCTTCACAGATACAATTAATCATTGAAGTCATGGTCTAACAATATTTCTAGGTTGGACTACCATATACTCAACTTGGTAGGAGCACAGCAAATGAAACCAGACTCAAATGCATGGTTAAAATACAAAATGAAAAATGTGTACATGGAGAAGTGACAAATCCCATCCTTATCCACTGTGAAACAAGAACTTGCTGCACTGGCCTCTGTGTACAGCTCAGGTTTTTTTCTCCAGGGTCTGGGCTTCCCTGCTCCATGCCATTCATCTCCTCCACATGACATGTGAATATGGACAGATTCATCATGAGAGAGTTTCTGCAAAGCATTATAACCCACATAAAATTTTAAATAAAAATAAGAATATTACTAAAGAAGAAGATAAAGATAAGAGAGAACAAGAGAAGAAAATTAAAGAGAGGAAGGGAGGAGCTTGAGGAGCAATGGAGGTGGAATGGGAAATTGTACAGAATGAAGGCAGTGTGTTACTTGTGAAAATGAGGTTATAAGCTGGGATGTTCGCTCCCCTGGTAAAGTGCTTGCTATGGAGATGTGAGGACCTGAGTATGATCAGTTGCACCCACATTAAAGAGCAAGACATGAAGGCTTATATCACAGCACAGGGGATGTGGGAATAGACAGGATCCTGGAACCTGCAAGCCAGGCAAGGTTGGTTGGCAAATTTCAGACCAATGAAAACTCCTGTCTCAAAAAAACAGGTAGTGAGAAATAGCACCCATCATTGACCTCTAGCCTTCATTGGTATGCATGAGCGTACACACACACACACACACACATACACACACACACACACACATACACACACACACACACACACACACACACACGACTATTTCCTCATTACTTTGCTTTAATAGATTTTTTTTCTTGTCCTGGGCAAAATTACATTGGGAAACAACAACAACAAAAATAGTCTTATTTTCCAAGACCCTTCATTTTTCTATATAACTGTCTAAAATGCTTGATTTGGTAATGAGTAACTAAAATGAGACACCTAGCACAGTAACTGAATGATATAGCATGTGCACACACATACACAGACACACAGACAGGCTGAATGTGCAGCCATCTCCAGGTATCATTTGGGATGTAGAACTATAGATGACTAAGGAATAAAAACAAATGCTCAAAACTAGAAATAAGTGGCATTTTAAGAATCATCATAGTTTTTTTCCAAATAGTGGGAATTACTTTTAATTGTGTTCCATTTATTCCTGGTTCCTTTTCACACTGTAACTATGGCATCCCCTTCTTCTGATGCTTCTATCTCATATTCTCAGAGCACCTCCAGGGCAGTTGTGTTAACAAGAGGAGGTCCCGTATCCAGGGTGTGGAGTCTGGCAGGAGCTGACTGAATTGGACTAATTGAATCCTGGATGGGGGTGGGGGATGGTGAAGAGAGGAAATTATTTTTTTTTTTTTAAGTAGCCACAGTGTGCTGTTTCACTTAACATCTGGTTAGAACACCCAGGACCACTCGTGGAGTGTGAAGGAGAGGTGAGTACCACGTGTGAGCATTTTTGTTTTATGGTCGATTTAATATTTCTAGGCTTACAATTTTGAAAGGATCAGATCCTCAGACTGTGACCTTGTGAATTCCAGACCTTTCTTTTGTTACTTCTTCTTGGCAGATCCATCCCCTTTTGTCTGTACATTTATATGTACTCTCACAATCTAAGTGATATTTCAGGTTCTGGATCTACCTCATGTACTGCAAAATACAGTGTGAAAAGCAAGTAAAACTAAGCTTATGCCATCCATTAAAAATTGTAAACAGGATTGCCCTGTTTAAAAAAATCTATAAAATATAATTAGGGGACAAACAGTATGTACTAGTATTATAAATTAGGAAATTATTGTTTATTGTGTTAGGTGCAATGTTGATAGTTGTTTGCAAGGCAGGTCTTTAATTTTTGGACAAATGTGCAGATGCATTTCATTATATAACATGACAGCTGTAATTTTGTTTGAAGTGATTCTAGATAGGTAGATAGATAAGTGTGCAGACATATATGTACTGAAATGCCATTTTATAAATGGAAATGAGGTAATGATTTTCAAACATGTGGTTAGTACATGTGTCAGTCAGGTTTCTATGATAACAGATACGGGAGATAATCATCTTTCAAAGAAAAAAAAGGCTATTTTGACTCACAGTTTTAGAAGTTCTAGTCCATGGCAAGTTGGTCTTGTTTTGGGGTCTGTGGTGAGGTATTAGGAGGTATTTGGGGTTTGTGGTGAAGTATCGTCTTATGGTAGTACATGACAAGTCAGCTTATGGCCGATGTGATGGCTAATCTTGACTGTCAACTTAATGGGATTTAGAATCAACCTAGACTTAACTTTCTGAGCATGTCTGCTTCCTGACAGTGAATATAGTCTCTTCCTGAATCATGGGCCATACCCCATATTGCTATAAATCAAAATAAACCCAATATCCCAGACGCCCTTTCCACTGTGAAAAGCAAGTCTAGTTCCTGGCCAGTGTGAGACTGGGTGGCGAACTCTCTTACCAAAGACAGGATACAAGGACATATAGGTTCAGAGCAGAAAGTTCGGCTCCATCATGGAAAGTGTCTGTGAGCCAAGAGAAGGAGAGATTCCAGGAGGAACCCTGGGAACAGGACAAGCTGGCAAGTTTGTATCACTTCAGGCCTCCTGGGGCTCTTGTTGAAGCAATGGGGCCATGACACAGCATGCAGGAGCCAGGTCTGCCAAGGACAGCTGTTCTCTTGGCTTAGTTAAGGAAAAACAACAAAGTCCCCAGGCAGTAGGGTGACTAAGGGGTGGGGGTGGGGGTGTGTATGGCCACAGAGACTTTGGATCTCTGTTCCTTTCGATGCACATCATCCCAACACTGTGCTAGAGAAGTGCCTAGGACTCGTCCTCTGATCTCCATAAAGAGAAAGGCACCAACTGCAAAGAATAAAGCAGTGACATAATTGTCTTCAGTCAGAACTGTGGGAAATGGCTTCAGGGCACTCCAGGGTAAGAGGCTACAGGTTAGGGAAACTTTTCCAAACTGATCCTCCTATATCATAGTGCCTGTGTTTGAATAATATGCTTGTCTGCACTGACAGACAGCAGAAGGCAGACTCATGCTGGTTGGGTGTTATTCAGACCTATTGAAAAGTTGGGCTTCAGCTATTCTGCACTGGTAAGAGCTCTGGAGTGTATGGGGTACTGAGAGGCAGGAGGCAACATGCTGTTTGATCAGTGATGTGCCAAAGGTATTTTAGAGGCTCTTGTGAGCATACCAATTCCTCTGACAAATGATAATAGTGAGGTTTGGGCAGATGCAGTTACATCTTGTGCATTCAGAAAGCCACAGGAATGAATTAGAAACACTGTTTCCCCATTCCTAGGCTGGTGGCAACAGAAAGGAAGAGGACACATGTTACATGATACGACTCAGCCTAACTATGAAGTCAACTAGTCCCAGTCCCCTTGGTAAAACACCAGGGCCAATGAGTTCACTGCCCCTCTCCACAATGCCATTGGTTCCTCCCAGGTCCTGGAAGGACAGCGGATGACAGTCGTGGATGACAGTCCAGGACTCTACTGACCCACTGACCCAGTGACTGGAAAATACCTAACTACAGGGCAGTGTTCTCTTTCACTTCTATTGCACCAGCACACTGTGCATGCACCTCTCCACCAGTGTGGAAGGTAACCATGTTCTGTGTACCTGAAATCCTAGGCAAATGTTATCACTTTGGCTTTTATTATTCTGTTTCTCACAACATGTAAACTTCATAGTCAGGAACTTAGCTCCACAATCTCAGGGGCTAAAATATTCCTGGGACACAGTAATACTTGATGACTACTTATTAGATGAACATGTGAGAATACATGTGTGCCACCATGTACATATATGTGAGCATCTCTTAAGAGCCTTTTAAAAGTAAGGACCTGAATAAATCAGTTTTTACTTTGCAAATTCTTATGGTAACATCTAGCCGAGATAATTGCTGCTCTGACCAACCATAATTTTTCCATTCTCCTTCAGTTAATTATAAAATGATTTGCTATAACAGAGAAAAGGCAGATAATATGGGGGAGGCATAAAGATTGAACATAAACTTGGCCTAATTGCAAAGCTACTATAGGGACCCACAGACAACACACATGAGCTCAGACAAGCTGGACCCCAGAGAACCAAGCTCCATCAAATACAGCACCTCTACATTTTCCTTGGTCTGGATCCTTTCAAGAAGCCATAAATTCCAGGACCTTTAATCATCCCAGAAACAATTTACTGGAACAAAATATCAGTTATGATTTATTCTTACCCAAAGTACGTATTTCAAAGAAGCAAGTTTTTCTTATGCACACAAAATTAAACTCCTGGAGCCTGAGGGCAAGTGGATAAATTAAATGTAATGTTTAGAATACCATGAGATTGGGCTGGAGAGATGGCTCAGCCATTAAAAGACTAGGCTCACAACTAAAATACCATCCATGAGATCTTAGATCTTATAAGAAGTCAAAGCAGTTTGTGTGTGTGTGTGTGTGTGTGTGTGTGTGTGTGTGTGTGTGTGTGCAAGGGTACATGTGTGCACAGGGGCTTGTGTGTATATACGCCCAGCCCAGGCATGCATGTTTATGTGCGTGTGGCAGCCAAAGGCTAATCTCAGTGTCATTCTTCAGGAACTGTCCACCTTGATTGTTTTCCTTTTTTTTTTTTTTTGAGATTATAATTTAATTACAACATTTCTCCTTTCCCTTTTCTCTCTCCAAGTCCTTGCATACAACCCCCACCACTCTCCTTCAAATTCATAGCCTTGTCTTTTTAATAATTGTTATTGTATGTATAGAAGTATAAATGTATATACATATGTGTTCCTAAATATAACTTGTTCAGTCTGTAAAATTTTCCTTGTGTATGTGCTTTGAGGACTGATAATTTGATACTGGATAATCAATAAGTATGCTCTTCCTTGGAGAAGACCACCTCCCTCAGTCCCAGCTTCCCGCAGTTACCCAGTTCTCTGTGGTGTTGCAGCCTTGTTGGCTTTTCTCTGTCCACTTGGTCATGCCTGTTGTTGTCCTTGTTGAGCTCAGGTTTGGATGGACATGCTGGGAATACTTTATGATGTAGGTCCTGATTTCTGTAGGAGACATAGTCTCACAGTAAACTTCCTCATCCTCTGGCTTTTACAGTCTCTCTGCTCCCTCTTCCACAATGTTCCCTGAGCCTTAGGTATGGGAATGTTTTGTATGTATCTCCATTGGGACTGGGCTCCACAACTCAACATTTTGATTGGTTATTGTTTTCTGTAGTGGTCTCTGTTGCAAAGAGAAGTTTTCTTGTTGGGGGTGAAGACTATACTAAGGATAAACACTTACAGATTGCTGTTAGGGATTATACTGGTTTAGTAAGTTAGTGGTTGTAGATTCCCCTCCAAAACCCTGATTTCATTAGCACTGAGTAGTTAGCCCTACTAACTACTTTTCCTCTTGTTGAGTTAGCCCTAAATCCAATTAGAGAGCAGTTGGTTACCACCAAGATATGGGTGCAAGTCCTGAACCTTTAAGGTTATTGTGCCATGCTGCTCATTGATGTGGCTTATAGGAATCATGGATGGGTAGAACTGGTGTTGCCATAATCCTTTGAAAGCTTGCATGTAACTTTCTAGTACTATGAAAGCTAGTCCTCAGAAAGAAGGCATTCAGGTTAGATCCAGCTCAGGGGCTACTGGACCCTGTTTCTGAAATGTCTTCATCAATAGGGACTTACCTTCTGCCTCTGAGGAGTAAGCAAGGGCTACAGCAATAGGCTGTATGGTTTTAGGGTCTCATGGACAACTTTGACCAACAACTCAAAAGAGGGCTTCTCATGTCTTCTATTTGGGTTTTGTTAGGTGGGTTTTGGCTCATGTAGGGAGCACTGTTGGCCCAGATATCATTAAAACTATAAATATGCATTTACATGTCAAGTTACACATATTATAGGGTTGATTTTGTTGTTGTTGTTGTTTTCTTTTGTTTTGCTAATAGTTAATAGATGATTCCTTGTGACTTTCTCAGATGTCCTTACTGTTATTTTATCCACCCCTCCTTACTCTATATGTATTTCTCTCCCTTTTCCCTAAATACCCTCTTCTCCCATCCTCTGTCAGATCACTTGTGTCCTGTCATTCCCCTTTGCCCTCCTCCCATCTTTTTCTGTATCAACCTCAAATTTTTTAAACAGAGTCTCTCTCAAGCCTAGAACTCGCTGAGAGGTTGGCTCAATGACCCCTGGCACTGTGGCTGCCAGTACCTACCACCATACTCAACTTCATGTGTAGATTTGGGGTTCAAACTCAAGTCTTAATGCTTGAAAGACATCACCATACAGACTGAGCTGATATTCAGAATCCCTTAAAGCAGGTTCTTTACCACTGTGGGTGTTGAAAATCCCCTTTTCCTATTGGGTGTACCTGTTGAGGCTCCAACTGTTGAACCAACTTTTTCTGTACAGTTTCTGCCCAAACTGGAGACTCATCAAGGTTCCTCTAACCACAGACTGACTCTCTTCTCCTGTGTTGTTAAATATTTCAACCATATATCCTTTAGGTAAATGATATTTTCCTAATGTTCATTTTTTCCTGAACCATTTAATAGTGTGTATTTTGCTAAATTAACGTCAGCTTTGATTCAAATGTATCTAGAGGTCATAGGTGGTAAAAAATAAAATTTATACTAGGAGGAAGGCTACTTGGCAGTGAGTACTGTCCAAGCACCCTTCATTCAGCAACTCGTGTCCTCATTAGCCAAGCATCTGTATGTGCCTGTGATTCAGCTGCTTGTGTGGTGTCTTGCATGGATGTTTCTGTGTATGAGTGTACCTTGCATGCTCACTTGCTTAGCATAACTGGCCAAGTCACACATGCTTTGAGCCTTGTCTTGTCACCCCACATAAAGAAGAAAAACACATTCTAGCTGCTTACTTTATGCTGCAGTGGTGACACTGGGCAGATTAAACTCCTCTGAACGTAAGTTTACCCAGTTGCAAAGAAGGAAAAATAACATCTTACCTTATAAGGTGATTGTAAAAACAAGATAATCTCTCTAAAGATCTGAGTACAGTCCCTGGTACATGATGGACATCTTAAAGATAGTTAATGTAATGGATTGCGTGTATATTGTGTACCAAAGATTGCAATCGTTATTGTCTTCTACCTAGTGACAGCCAAGAATGTAAGATTTGGGGGGATGTAAGTGGGAAGAAGTCTGAATAGATAAGGCTGACATGGCATCAAGAATAGTTTTTAATTCCACCAAAGTTCAGTTTGCTCTGTAATAGCACACAGGAAGGTACAGTGGGGAGAACATTCCCCTCCAAGGCTGTGTCTTCCCACACATCCAATAGAACATCAAGTAGCCAACCAACCAGTCACTACAAAGGGAGCTGGATGAGCACTGAGATAAGGGTTCAGAGTTCTGTGTACCAGGTCTGATCTCCTGTATGAGCAGATGACTGTCATCTGGCTCCATCTGCAGCCTTTGTTCGTTAGCACACTGTAGCATGAATCTTAAAGGTTCTTATTGATAAAATCAAACCTAAGGCGAGTTATTGGGGTCAATGCTGGTAGATCAGAGAAACAGAACAAGCCACAGCTATCTCACCTCGCTGGATCCTCAGCTGGTCTTGTCTCCTCAGACTGGAGGCCTCTGAGTCCTCATCCGGAATGGGTCTCAGCTCAATTACTGCTCAAAAGCCTGAAGCTTAACCAGGCCAAATGCTTAACCAGTCAAATGCTGCTAGTATCTGGTCCTCATGCCTTATATATCTTTCTGCTTTCTACCACCACTCTTTGGGATTAAAGGCTGGCTTTCTGGGATTAAAGGTGTGTGTCACCATGCGTGGCTGTTTCCAATGTGGCCTTGAACTCACAGAGATCCAGAGGGATTTCTATCTCTGGAATGCTAGGATTAAAGGTGTGTGCTATCACTGCCTAACTAGTGGCTTTTCTCTGACTCCAGATAAGGTTATTAAGGTACACAATATTTTGGGGAACACAATACTACCACAGCACACACCACCAAGACTACTGGTTATTAGATGTCAGAGACAGAACACAGCGAAAGGATGCAGCCAGTGCCCAGTGCAGCCTGGGCTCTGCAGGGAGGAGTGATAAGGACCCTGCTGCGTTTGCAGGGCCTCAGCTGAGCGCCATCGCTGGAAGGCCTGTCTGCAGAAGGATTTTGCTGGCTTCCACAGTTACTGTCAAATAAGTTTTATGGAAAAGAAATTCTCTCTGATTTCTTCTAGATTAGAAAGAATTATATTCCTTTGCAACCCAATTTTCTGTGCTGATTTCAGTGTCAATATTCCTTTTAAATCTCAGGGAACCCCCCCCCCCCGTGTGTGTGTGTGTGTGTGTGTGTGTGTGTGTGTGTGTGTGAAGCTATAATGAAACTCTGGTAGCTGAGTGCAGCTGATAGTGACACAGAGGCTTTGTTACTTTGGTGATACTTTGTCTTTCATTAATAGAAATTGTTTTCTTGTGAAAAAGTACTTTTAAGGTTGAATTTGTGTGCAACTCATTTATAACAACATAAAGTGTTAATAGTGCTACAATGATTTTAAAGATATCTATTATCATTTGAATTTTAGAAATAATAACCTAAAGGGCTGGAGAGATGGCTCAGCAACCATGAGGACCATAGGAGTTCAGATCCCCAGAGTTTACATAAAATCCAGATTGACGCAGTGGCTGTCTATAACCCTGTCACTATGGAGACAGAGACAGCTGTCTGGCAAGCTACAAGTCCAGTGAGAGTCTCTGCTTCAATACATAAGGTGGAGCATGGTGGAGGAAGACACTTGACATCCATCCCAAAGTTCCATACACATGCACCTGCATGCACTCATGCATACACAGGCATGCATACTACACACACACACACACACACACACACACACACACACACACACACACAACGTACACACGTAGAAAGTAAACAAATAAACTACCATTTATAATGACATAACTATTTGCAGTCAATGTGCTCTGTGGCTTGTGTTTGCTCTTGTTTACTTTTCCCACTGAGGCTGGGTGGAAAATGGCTCCACCTATGCTTGTAAATATGCAAACCTACAGTGGAAGCTTCTGAGTGCTGGATCTAGGACTTGGCTATAGGTCAGTTCCCTCAAATGTCCATCCTTAATTGCCTTGAGTTAGAAACAAAGCCACCTGGGGAAATAGGTAGGCCAGCTATTAGAAGCTGGTATTGATATATCAGAACTAAGCAATGCAGAGCTGGTGTGGTGTCACACCCTCAGGGTTCCAAAGATGAAAGCTACATCTCCTGGCTGCCTGGAAACTGTAGTCTGTACCGGAAAGAGGCTCCTGCCATCAGACATCAGCTATACCACGTGAATGTGGATCACTCACGCATTTCTTTTCGGAGGCAAAGATGTGGCTCCAATACCATCTCTGCTTCTCTGTCAAGCCTGCTGATGTTTTACAGACATGTGTGTGTAAAGGGAAAATCCCAGAGCTCACATTGGGTCCCGATGGTTGTTCGGTCTTCTGTGTCCAGCTTGCAGCCTGTCTTCTGTAGTCAGTGCTAACCTTGGCTGTGACAGAGCTGCATGCTCTTCTTCCTACTGCCTCAGCACCACAGTGAACAGCAATCAGATCTTTCAGTGAAACCATGGCAACCAGAAGGATTAATTTCTGCCTTGTCTCTGTAGCTCAGTCTTGTTATCTCTCCACAGTCCAAAAGATAGCGCACACATGTATCACCACTACATCACAGTATAAGCGTAAAATAACATCCTAGGATCAAAATAGGACCTAAAATAAGTAGACATGAAGGTACCAGAGAATCTGGTACTAGGCCATGTAGTGAACAATAATTAGCATAGTCTACAGAAGGGTTCATTGTCAGTGGCTCACTGGTTCTCTGTGCTTTCTTAATTAAGATTTCTTCTTGTCCTGAACAAAATTACATTTAATAAAGAAAAATTTCCTGTTTTTACACCATGTCTTGTTTTCCACACAACTGTCTAAACTGTCTGTCTGGGTGAACTTATCTTCACCCTGTTTTATGTACAATCAAAACTGTCCCTCTGCCACAGCCGATCCCATAGTTTCTCAATGACTTTGATGATACATGCAGCCCTTAACCCCCCCAGGCTCACTCTGATGCTGCAGCTAATGAGCTGAAAGAAGACCCCTGGGGCCTCTGCAGCTCATCAGGAGAGTGCACTCTACACCTTGAGAAAGATATTTTTCTGCTCACAAGTTGATGACTAAGATGCAGAATGGTGGCTCCCACCTGATCCCCATAAAAACAGCGACATTCTTGAAAGCTAAGCACTCTCTGTAAACCACTGTTAGCTGGGTGGAGGCTTGTAAGTGCAAAGACCTTACTCAGCCGTGTGCTTATGTTTTGATAACATTCTCTACACTAGCTGAACATTCTTTCTATGGCACTGAGCCTTACACCAACTATATAAGCCTCAGCAACTGTAAAAAGGAAAATCGTGGTAAATCCTTCTGTTGGTTAAAAGCCTTCTATTATAGAAGCCTCCTGAAATGGCAGTGGGTGAATCTGCCTGTTTTTCAGGTTGGTGAACAAAAGTCATTGGTACAAAGGCCCTAGTGGTGGCCTAATCCTTGCTTTGAACTCTCTACTGCAGTAATTACAGATGCAGCTGAATGTTGCAAACAGAAAACCAAGACACAATGTCTCCTGTCTCTATCTCATTAGGTTCTGACTACAACCCGACTTTTAACCTCTCTAAGGTCCTTTTCCTCACCTGGGTATGCACCTGGGACAGCATCTGCCTCAGAAATGTTGGGAGAGTGGAACGTTATACTACATGTCAAGTATTTATGCCTGTTCTATACTAAGAATTTATAATTTTTCCAATTTTAATTAATAAAACAGTAATTACTGTTGCTGTAACAGATGCAGAATAAATAATTGCTGAAATATTGAATCAATAGCCCATAAGAAAATCTATTGAATATAGATTTAATAGAGGTAGTCAATTCAACTATTACTCAACAAGATTCTCTAAACTATTGTTTCCCTTTTAAAAACAGCAGCTAGTTATCATAAACTAGAGATATAAAGGAGAATATCAGGTTTTTTGTTTGTTTGTTTATTTGTTTGTTTGTTTTGTTTTTTTAATTTATTTTATTTTACAATACTATTCAGTTCTACATAACAGCCACCGATTCCCTTGTTCTCCCCCTTCCTGCCTCCCTCCCCTTCTCCCCAGCCCACCCCCCTTTCCCACCACCTCCAGACCAAGGCCACCCCCGAGGACTGAGATCGACCTGATAGACTCAATCCAGGCAGGTCCAGTCCCCTCCTCCCAGATTGAGCCAAGCGTCCCTGCATAAGTCCCAGGTTTCAAACAGCTATCTCATGCAGCGAGCCCAGGACCTGGTACCACCGCCTAGATGCCTCCCAAACAGATCATTCCAATCAACTGTCTCACCTATTCAGAGGGCCTGATCCAGTTGGGGGCCCCTCAGCCTTTGGTTCATAGTTCATGTTTTTCCATTCGTTTGGCTATTTGTCCCTGTGCTTTATCTAACCTTGGTTTCAACAATTCTCACTCATATAAACCCTCCTCTTTCTCGCTAATTAGACTCCCAGCACTCCCCCTGGGGCCTAGCCATGGATGTCTGCATCCAGATTCCGTAGCACTTGGATGGGGTTTCTGGCACAACTATTAGGGTGTTTGGCCATCCAATCACCAGAGTAGGTCAGTCCCGGCTGTCTCTCGGCCATTGCCAGCAGTCTAAATGGAGAGAAACTCAAAGCAATTCCACTAAAATGAGGAACGAGGCAAGGCTGTCCACTCTCCCCATACTTATTCAATATAGTACTTGAAGTTCTAGCCAGAGCAATAAGACAACATAAGGAGATTAAGGGGATACAAATTGGAAAGGAAGAAGTCAAGCTTTCCCTATTTGCAGATGACATGATAGTATACTTGAGTGACCCCAAAGATTCCACCCAGGAACTGATAAAGCTTATAAACACCTTCAGCAACATAGCAGGATACAAGATCAACTCAAAAAAATCAGTAGCCCTCTTATATACAATGGACAAAGAAGCTGAGAAGGAAATCAGAGATACATCACCCTTTACAATAACCCAAATGACATAAAATACCTTGGGGTAACACTAACCAAGCAAGTGAAGGACCTATATGACAAGAACTTTAAGTCCCTGAAAAAAGAAATTGAAGAAGATGTCAGAAAATGGAAAGATCTCCCATGCTCATGGATAGGCAGGACTAACATAGTAAAAATGGCAATTTTACCAAAAGCAATCTACAGATTCAATGCAATCCCCATCAAAATACCAACACAATTCTTCACAGACCTGGAAAGAATAATACTCAACTTCATATGGAAAAACAAAAAACCCAGGATAGCCAAAAGAATCCTGCACAATAAAACAACCTCTGGAGGCATCACGATCCCAGACTTCAAGCTCTACTATAGAGCTACAGTAATAAAAACAGCTTGGTATTGGCATAAAAACTGACATGTGGACCAATGGAATCAAATTGAAGACCCTGACATTAACCCACACACCTATGAACATATAATTTTTGACAAAGAAGCCAAAAGTGTACAATGGAAAAAAGAAAGCATCTTCAACAAATGGTGCTGGCATAACTGGATATCAACATGTAGAAGGCTGCAAATAGATCCATATCTGTCACCATGCACAAAACTTAAGTCCAAGTGGATCAAGGACCTCAACATAAATCCAGCTACTCTGAACCTTCTAGAAGAGAAAGTAGGAAGTAGTCTTGAACACATTGGCATAGGAGATCACTTTCTATATATAACACCAGTAGTACAGGCACCGAGAGAAACAATCAATCAATGGGACCTCTTGAAACTGAGAAGCTTGTTTTGGTTTTTTGAGACAGGGTTTCTCTGTGTAGTTTTGGTGCCTATCCTGGATCTCGCTCTGTAGACTAGGCTGGCCTCAAACTCACAGAGAGCCGCCTGGCTCTGCCTCCCAAGTGCTGGGATTAAAGGCATGTACCACCACCACCCAGCTGAAAGTATCATTTTGAATCATTTTTATATGTGTTGAAATGTATGCCTATAACTTGACACAAAACTTCCATTTTAGCGTTAAAGCATATGTTTCTTTTTAAAAACAATGATTAGATCTCGATCTATAAATTTATAATGTAAACTTTACCTCAGTCAAAACTGTTAAAATGCCCAGGTCCATTGGCTTAATTGGGAATAGTAACACCTACATACTTTCTGAGTAGACTATATTTATGTAGTTCTCAGAGCTCAGGTTCTCCAGCTTGTCTTCTGTGTAGCAAATACATTCCCCTAAGTTCCAGAACGTCAAAACACTTTACTTATTCCCAGTCATTTCCCCACTCCTTTCTAACAGTGACACATCCCCCACCCTGCCCACCTTGCTTGGTCGTTTATTCAGTGCCCATTGTCATCTCCCACAACCTACAAAACAGGGACGTTTAGCTAAATTTCACAAATGATACATTTGGGCTCAGAGTTTCATTAACTTCTGGTCGTCACACAGAAGAATGGAGGCAGGTGAGAGAACTGTTTCTAGCTGAGCTGAGTCTTTTGTAACTCATGGACTTTCTCACACCTAGGAACTACCCAAGGTCTCACCAGCCACAGACTGGGCACCACGGTTTCCCTCTCCTAGCACTTTGTCTCACCCTGGTTTCTCTTTGGTTTTATGATGCCCAGACATACATGTGACCTCTAGATTTTTACACTCAAGTAAATTCTCTGTTTATATTTTTTTTTTCATAAACTCAGCTCAGAAGGGAATCTAACCTGTATGACTCTATTTGAGAACAAACAAATCTCAAATTGGCTGTGAAGCAGAATCCACAGTTTAGAGCTGGCCTGTAGCACTATTTTGTGTACTAAATTCCTCTGTTCTTTGACCACCCACTCTGTGAGACAATGTGGCTTTATATAAGCAATTTGGTTCCACACAGGCAAACATGGCAAAGGGGGGGGGGGTTCAGCAGCTCCTTGTTTCTCCCATCCTCTCATTGAGATGAAGTCTTTGCTGTGTATCTGTCACTAGTCTTTCTCAGGGAATTTACAGATCAGCATTACACACTCAGAACAAGAGAGAAAGTGAAGTTCACCTGACCAAATCACTGAACATGGAAGCCTCTTCTACTGTCCCACTGAATGTAGTTTGCCATGAAGACTTCTTTAGGCCTGTTGTCTGATCCATGTAACATTTGCCTTATCTTTTGACTTAAAGAATTATTTCATCTGAGTGTATACAATAAGTTTCTATTGATGAATTTATTTTATTGCATTAAACTAATATTTCCAAGATGTCATAGGAGAATATTTTAAATTTAAAAGCATAATAATCATGAAAATATTCTAATTTTTATCATATCACCTAAAAAGCAATCTCCCCTAAAACATCTTTCCTCTATTATGATTTTTATATAAGATTTTGTTAATTTCTATGATCAATAGAATTTTAATGAAATTGTTATACGTTCTTATTTTTCAAAACTTCTCAGTAACATGGCTCCCACTGTCAGACAGATGGCTAGAATTCCACACTTTAACTGTAGCTTACGATCTTTCACCATCTGAGAACACCTCTGGTGAAGGGTGTGAATACTCCCAGATCTGGTTGTCATCTGCTTTAACTGTCTGAATTTCCTATAGGATCTATTGGCGCAGAAACAGAAAATGGCCCATGGCCTGGGAGAATCATCCTGCTCATGGGGCAAAAACTAGGTTTACTCAAGTAACTAAACCTCAAAAATGTTTTCTTTGGAAGGCTGACTTTATAGCTTCTGCCACATGAGGTTTTTATTATTAAAATTAACAGTCAAAGTAGACTAGTAGAAATTGTCCATTTTAATGTGATTGCTGTGAATGGAATTGCAGATTGATTTGCTTTGACCTATAAGAAAAAGACAGTCCACAAACAGTGGCAGATCAAAAACACACACATGCATGCATATGTACACATACACACATGTACATTAAACACACACACACCTATACACATGTATGCATATACACACACACACACACACACACGCATGCACAGACACTACTTTTCCTCTGCTCAGCAGCATTTCCCATGGGCCCTTCACAACTGTCCTCAGCTATAAGGTCTTGAATGTGGGTCTCTGCTTTTACTCTCACAGTTATTTTCAATGTATTCAGTTGAACATTAATGCTGTCTTCTTGATACTGTGGAAAATTTGTGTTCTATGGTGGAAATAAAACATGGCTAATTCCTCAGGCCACAGTTCCTCAAAAATGCAAGATGTCCTAATATTTGAGTTCTGCATCTTTAGCAATAGTCACTAAGGATCTATTGCTATCATTTAGATTACCAGTGACAGCACTGACCTTTGAATAACTATTTTCATTATCACCAACACATGCCAACTGAAAAGACTTTCTTCAAAAGAAGATTAAAAGAGGAAAATCTACCCCTCAGCATTCCCCCCAACCCACCCCTCATTTCCACCTCCTCCAAGCCAAGGTTTCCCCTGGGGAGTCAGCCCAGCCTGGTACATTCAGTTGAGGCAGGTCCAGCCCCCTCCTCCCTGCACCAAGGCTGAGCAAAATATCTCAGCATAGGCCCTGCATTCCAAAAAGCCAGCTCGTGCACCAAAGACAGGTCAGAGGAATCCATGGCCCATAAGTAAAATTAAATTAATTATAAAATAAAAATATTTATTTAAAAAAGAGGAAAATCTAGAGTGAAGGTATAGCAATGATTATAAAGCTATACAGTTTGTTAGCCACTTGCAAGAAGGTTGCATTGTAATCTATCTGTGCATCCAGCCACAGGACCATGGGATTCGGGCACTCTGTGTGTGTGTGTGTTTTATGTGTATGTGCACATTGTATGGGTGTCTTATTCTTGTTTCTGTTGCTGTGATAAAATGCTGACAAAAACAACTCAAGGAATAGGGGATTTATTTGGTCCACAATTCCAGATTATAGCGCATGAAGGTGAAGTCAAGGTGGTAAGAATTTGAAGGAGCTAAACATATCCATGGTCAAGAGCAGGAGAGCCATAGATCAATGCATGCCTGCTAGTACTCAGCTCAGATTCTCTGCTCTTATACAGTTCAGGATCCACTGTCTAGGGGATGATACTACCCACAGTGGCCTCAATTAATATGATTAAGACCATAGCAATAGACATGCCTATAAGCAACTTAATCTAGACAATCCCTCACTAAGATTCTCTTCCCTTCTGGTTTGAATCAAGTGGACAGCACTGACCACCACAATGGGTATGTGTAGCTGGAGAGTTTCTCTCTGGGTCCCGCCAAGCCCCTGTAGTCCCGCAACCCACGTATAAAATAAACATACAGATGCTTATATTATTTAAACTGTTTGGCCTAATGGCTCAGGCTTCTTGCTATCTAGTTCTTGTATCTTAAAGTAACCTATATCTAGCCGGGCGTTGGTGGCGCACGCCTTTAATCCCAGCACTCGGGAGGCAGAGGCAGGCGGATCTCTGTGAGTTCGAGGCCAGCCTGGGCTACCAAGTGAGCTCCAGGAAAGGCGCAAAGCTACACAGAGAAACCCTGTCTCGAAAAACCAAAAAAAAAAAAAAAAAAAAGGTAACCTATATCTATTAATCTATAAGTTGCCACATAGCTCATGGCTTACCAGTACTTTACATTTCACTTTTCATAGCCATGGCTGGCAGCATCTCCCTGCCTCAGACTTCCATCTCCCAGAATTTTCCTCCTCCTTGTCCCACCTACACTATCCTTCCTGCCTGGCTACAGGCCAATCAGCATTTTATTTATCAATCAATCATAGCAACATATATTTATAGCATACAGGACATCCCACAGCAGGTATATGTGTAAATGCCTACTTTTTACTTCAAAACATAAATGCAGACATGACTGGGCAGCTAGGTAGTCATGTTCTTTGCTTGTAAATGATGAGGTTTAATCTTTAAAATGACAAGCTGGGATCATTTGGAAATTTCCCATGACTTGAGTTTTTAGCTCATGCTAAGTAAATCTTGACTGAACGCTGTGTAGGAGCCAGTGTCCCCTGTCAGAACATGACATGTGTGTGTCATTTTTAGCATTTTAGTAGAAGAAAAGCCTTCAAACTTCATTGCCTGAAAACTCTAAGGGCAGATCCTGAACCTTGGCATGGTAAACATGATTCTGTAAAGTGAACTAGAAATGTCTCCTAATGTTAGCTCAGCACAGGAAATGCTAACAGTACATGCATCACAGGGCTTTGTAAGCCGCAGACACAAGGTTTCGTCAGTTGTATGCACTCAAGGAAGCTGCACATCAGAGTCCTGCTGAGTACCTGTTGCATGCTTGCTGATTGTCTTCATGGGTGTTTGTCTCTATGTATGATTAATACACACAATGTTTTTCTTTTCTTTCCTTTTCCCTTTTTGTAGAAATTATTGAGCCTACTACCTCTAGTCCTGTCACAAGTCCAGGTCAGTATCCACATACATTTACAAAGTATGTCTGGGTACTTTTTCCATCAACCAAGATTTCTACATTGTCACAAAAACACAACCAGTTGTTTCTGGGCCACAGGCACGGGCGTGGCTCTGGTGTCTATCACCTGTTCTGTCTCTCTGTGATGTGTTCTCACTCTGGGTCCTGTGTGTGGTGTCTGACCTGGTTGGCGGTGTACATTGTTACTTCATGTTGTAGGGTTTGTGTCACATTTGAAGCCTTACAAGCTAATTAGCTACACTGCCTTCACAAACAGAGCTGCAGAGAGTTTACAAGGGTTTATGAGTAGCTATTTAAAAACTATTTACTTTAGCTTAATATTACATTATTATAAAATCATTATGAGACAAGAAACCATTTAGTGTTTCCACAAAGAATCCTCTGGGAAGGCAAGTTCTCCCACTCTCTCTACATTCCAGTAGGAGACTTTGATCTCTTGAACTGTCAAGGCAAAGGACTGATTTTGGCTATTGGCTTTTATTTTCAGATTGTTCCCAATTCAACTGCAAACATTCATCTGTGAAGATAAGCCATTGCTATAAGAGTGTTTTTAAGAGTTGTTTTCGACTGGGAACATTTCTGAGTGACACACACACAAAAAAATCAAGATAAAAGCTATTGATATTAGAAACAACCTTTATCTTGTTACATAGAAATTTAGTGGCCCATTCTGAACATTGTCTGCCAGCTATTTAAAGAAGAAAGTCAAATCTACTGAAGCCATTTAGCTTTGAAAAACTTATATGGACTTCTATAACAGCTGAGTAAAAGGGTTTTGGATGCCGCCTACCATGAGGAGGTGTAAGTTAGTTAAATAGTTGTTTGTCTCTTGTTCCATAAACGGCACCGAATTTTAGTCTAAAATGGGATTTGCTGATCTGAGAAACTGAGAGGTTTAGAAAGGAAAAAAAATGTATCTCAAATTGTAATCAATCAAAAACGCTTTAAATTGGCTTGGGTGATTATGAATGCCCCACCCCCACAGTGAGACAAGCTAGATCAGGCTTATGATTAAGTATTTAAAGAGTCTCACAGTGCAACACTTTTTGCTCAGATTATAAGACACATTTTCATAACCTCTCAAAATGAAGCATATTTGGATAGACCATCTGAAACTATTTTACCACTGATGTAGGCAAAGTTTACATGACACCATTAATCACAGTGTTCTGTTTTGGATGAGACTAATAACCCCTGAAGTTTGAGCATAACATTCTTAGTAAATGCAAGCCTGACTGTCCCATTACCTTATAACAATTTATGAAACATCTGATTCCATGGGTACCCATAACCTTCACAGGGTGACATGTTCCCAAGGTATATGAGGTCTTAGAATTAATTGTATGAATGAACCTTTTGATCTCCTTTTCTCTATCAATTCTAAAAGATGTTAAGTAATACCCATACGTTTTAGCCAGCTACTGGGTAGATAAACCATGCACCTGCTTCCTTCCTAAGCCATGGCCTTATTTCTTGGATAAAAACTTGCTAATTTAAAAGTTTAAGGTACTTTTCTCAGTTACTCAAGTAAAGAGTGGGATGAAAACTCTTTTGAAAAGTGGTGTCTAGTAGCATTTAAGTACACACTTGCTCCTATGTTTGCGGGTGGAAACTGCACAAGACTAATGAACCGAGATTCTTTCTCAGCAGACACTTTGTATCACATGCTCTGTCTGTAGTAGGGATTCATTTTTTAAAAGGCCTATTTTAAGTAAACAAGGAAATTGTTTCTATCTGTTTAAAGATTCCTATCTCTCAGTATAATGCTGAAGAACATCAAATTTCAACCAGCTGCCTGGGTTTAAACCATTGCCGTAAAATTGAATTCCCCCACAGTATGACCTTTGAAAGTATAATGTAAGCTTTAAAAAAATTCATTATAGGGAAAGTTAATAAATACATGTTGAATTGAATTGAATTAATGAACTGAAGGACAGAAAACAAGTACAGCTATCAGTGAAACTTGGTCTCCATTAATTGCTCCTTTATTAAAGGCCTCCTAGGACCAGTGTGGTTGGGCAGGGATTTAAAAAGTGTGTGGCTTAAGCAGGATTGGCAGGGTGTTAAGAATAAACAAATGATCTTAAAAGTATGGGCATGTGCTGAGCATCGTGTGGGAAGGTTGGTGACAAGTGCTCTCAGCAAACGTCCAGTAAAGATTTTCACAAATGAACCCGAATGTGGAGAATCCCAGCCATCTGAAACAAGCTTTAAGAAATGCCATCCAAAGAACAATAGACAGTGGAAATTCTCACTTTAGGATTCAGCAGAAATATCCAATTTGCTGCTTCTACATAAGTAGAGGAAAGAATAGCAACAGAATTGAAGCAGATCTCATAATTCCTGATATCACTGCGAGAGAGTTAAAGCAGAGATAAAGTGGATGTAGTTGCAGGAACACGAGGATAGATTGGAGAGAACAGATTTATATCGGTCATGTTCAGAACAGTCTAAAGAAATGAAGGTCTTGAAGTCATAACTTATATTTTTATATATTCTTGAAAAGTCAAAATGTGTCACAATTGAAGGGAGTGGAAACTGAATTATTAACATCATTATTCAAGAAAAGGCCACAAAAGAGAGGATGCAATAAGAACAAAAGAAAACTCTTCTTTGATCCACCTCAGCCTCAGCGTCGGAGAGGTAAAGGCCATTTTTCATGATGAGGGAGACGTGTGGTGAATTTGAGAATTCAGTCTCCTTTTATGATAATTGCCTGGCTGGAATGTGTTATTCTGGGTAATGGTCCAGGCTAACACATGCCCATCATTAGGCAGAGAAGAGCGGCATCCTATTCAAACACACATACCACTTCTATTTAATTTTCTTAAAGCACACACATATCTTGTGATTATCTTTGTAGTATATTTTGATAGTAGAACTTTATTTTTTTTAAAGAAAGGAGAAGATGGAGTGCAGTGAATAAGGCTGCCGTCCCTGACGCTAAGATCGATTTGCCAGTGCAGCCTGAATATCTAAGCCCACACTGCTCTCTGCTGTGACTTCAGTTCTGACAGCTCAAGGCTGAAGTTCCTAGCCCAGAACCAAAACACCATGAGTTCTTGACACTGGCTATACACTTACTAGTCATGCCTGCCCAGCCTCACAGTCACCCTTCAAAAATTAAATTTCAGTCAGACCAGCATCCACTTGGCTTTGTGTATCTTTCAAAACAATCACTTAGATGAGAAATAAAAGAACAAAGTAGTGTTTGTTCAAGGCACCAGTGAGGTCCCACATGAAAACTGTCCTTACTTGGCTCCAGGAAATAATACTTAGCAGTCATCAAATGGATACCATTATTATGGAAATCATTTAATTGTTAAGTGCATGCCATTGATAGTAAAATTAATTTACTTATTCCTAGAGAAATGGGAGAGTGTAAAAATATGATTTTTCCATGCAATGATCAGCCACTTGGTATTTTTAGCAACACAATCCTCCCACTACCTTTGTAAAGTGCCACCATTTAAAAATGACTATTATTAAACTTAATGTATTTTGGTACTTAAATATGAATTTATATCCATTAATGAAAGCTAGTTCTATTTGACAGCCAAGGAGAGAAAGAAAACATTTACCAAAGGGAACTCAGCAGATATGTGGCAGAACCAAACTCTGCCATTAAGTATGCGTGCTTGCATCTAAACAATGGCAAGTATTTGTGAAAACATCAAAAGTGATGTTTGTAAACAGAATTGCTTTGACTCACAGGGAGATGCCAGGTTGTGTAAACTCCCAAACTGAATAATTCCTGTTTGATTCATCTACTTGGCAAATCAACCTTCACTTTGCTGGCTGAGTTTTCTTAAAAGAGAAAATGCCTTTATTCATTACCCCAGGAATTCCCATTTCCCATTTCCTCTGAACAACACAGTCCAACATTTAGCAAACATTCATTGAATAACAACTGTATTGGGCACCAAGTAAGTGCGGAGAGCATAAGGATAACCTAAGTAGTTAAGAGACAACACATTATTGACTATTAGTATAATATATTCCATAATTTCAGTGTAGAGAGAGAAGCATACAATTTTGCCTGGAGAGAGTTGTCACATGTGTGAGCTGTCCTCACAAATTAGGAATGGGTGTGCAGAGCATGGGTATTACTAGACACAGCAAACAGGATGTTTAAAGTCAATGGCTAGTAACTGTAGAAGACAGAGGGTGGTGGATAATTGAATTCTTCATCCATATGAGCTAATTCCATGCTCTGTCCTCTACAAACACCAGATGGTGTCAATGAAAGCACTGAGTGAGCCACTTTAATGGTGCATTTGAGCTAACACATGATCATAGACATCACAGGTTTCCTTGCAGTGGCCTACCAAACACCTTTAGCTTCACAGTGGGTGATACCTAACTTTTTCCATTTAAAAACTCATCTGAAAAGTAGTCATTACAACAAAAGTTGAAGTTAATTCATTACCAGCCTAACCAACACTCACTTTCTTGTATTAGCTCCTAAAATACTGTTTATGCTAGAATTTTATATGCATTTATAGTAGGATATTAAATAAACTTATAAAGTACAACATCAAACTCTATACGCAAAAAACAAATATCAATAAATTATCATTCCTTGAGAAATAAACAAATGAATAAGTTGCTTATATAAGCTAAAGTTAGTGCATGGAAAGAATCTCATGGGAGTCTCGGTAAAAAAACATCCAGAGGTAGAGAGCAGCAAAAACTTTCCATCAAAAATAAACCTAGCAAGAAAATTGAGTAATTTGTCCATTTCATTATTAACATAAAAGTTAGAAATTGCAATGACTCTATTGAATGTGTGTGCCTCACCAGCCATGGAAGACAATATGGATGGGAGCCCAATGACAAAAGTGGATGGATGGATGGATGGATGGATGGATGGATGGATGGATGGATGGATGGATGGATAAAATGATGAATGGATACGTGAATAGATGGATAAATAGATGAGTAGATAGATTCACGAATATAAAAATGATGGGTGAGTGGATGGATGGATAAATGATGGGTGAGTGGAAGGACAGGTGGGTAGATGGAAGGATGGATGGTGGATGTATGTGTGGATAGATGGTAGATAGGTGAGTAAATAGGTGATACATAGATGGTGGATGGTTGGTTGAATAGATGAAAATAGGACAGATTTCCATGTGGAGTATAGGGCTGGGCCATGTAACTGATAGAAACAGAAATCAGGTCAGCTTGTGTTTCTTCCACTTCCCAAGAATTTACTGAGCATCTGAGCAAGGCACACGTCACTCCTTGCAGTAGATATGCAAAGGTAACTTGCCTGCTACTAACATTTCATTTTCACACTTTAGTAGGTGAGTGAGATAGGGATGTAAAAGAAGATTGTATAATGAGTGAGTGATATAATAGAAAGAACTAACATGAACTGGGAACTCTGATCCTGCCTGAAGAATATCAGAAAAAGCTTTCTAAGCAAAGTCATTCCTGACTTCGGTAAAGTGTGGAGGCAAGGGAGGAAAGCCATGTATGCAGAGCACTCAACACAGTCATGTGGTATTGTATTTCTCCAAATATTGTGCACCCTAATAAACTTATCTGGGGCAGAGACAGAGCAGCCACAATATTAAACATAGAGGATAGGCAGTGGTAGCACACGCCTTTAATCCTAGCATTCCAGAGGCAGAAATCCATGTGTTCAAGGATACAGCCAAGCATGGTGATTCATGCCTTTAATCCCAGAAAGCGAGCCTTTAATCCCAGGGAGTGATGGTAGAAAGGAGAAAGGTATATAAGGCGTGAGGACCAGAAACTAGAAGCATTTGGCTGGTTAAGCATTTGGCTGGTTAAGCATTCAGGCTTGGGAGCAGCAATTCAGTTGAGACCCATTCTGGATGAGGACTGAGGCCTCCAGTCTGAGGAGACAAGACCAGCTGAGGATCCAGTGAGGTGAGGTAGCTGTGGCTTGTTCTGTCTCTCTAATCTACCAGCATTGACCCCAATAACTGGCCTCGGGTTTGATTTTATTAATAAGACTCTCTAAGATTCCTGCTACACAGTCACAGGAGACATAAACCAGTACAATATGCTTGGATGGAACTACAAGAATACTCAGAGTGTAAACTGATCAGAGAGCTTAGTGGCACTCAGAAAGTCCATGACACTGCATGCAGAGGGTGTTGTACACCTTGCCTGGAACCTTAGTCTATTAAACCTCAGGCACAGACTGATTGTTGGATTGCTCAATATATCGATGGTGAGGCAAAGGCTTGATGTGTGGTATGAGCCAGTGCAAGAAGGAAGGAGGGAACAGAAGCAGTTCAGAGTTGTCAGATGAGAAACCTGCGTGGTGCTGATGAGGTCTGGAGGACAGGGTGAACCAGGATGATTCGCAGCTCTCTCTGAAGATGGTGAAAATACAATACAGACAGCTCCAACATCATGTGGGTGCTTTGACTCTATCCTTCAGTTTTGGGAAAGGCTGTTGTTTTTCTTTGTCTTTCTTTAAACCAGCAGTTGCTTCTCAACCTGGGGATTGAACAGACCCTTTCACGGGGTCACCTAAGACCATCTGCATATCAGATATTTACATTACAATTCATAACAGTAGCAAAATTACAGGTAAGAAATAATTTTATGGTTTGGAGTCACCACAACATGAGGAACTGTATTAAAGAGTTGCAGCATTAGGAAGGTTGAGAACCACTGCCTTAAACAGAGGGATAGTGTCATGTGTTTTGTAAATATAGTTCTGCACACATAAGAAAATGAAGGATGAGGATGAGGAGCAATGAGGCCCATGGAAGTAAAATGAATCAGATTGATGCTATCTCCTAGGAATATGGCCATTTATGAAGAGGCACCTCCCTACAAGCTGAGCTGGATTCTTACAGCATCATTAACAAACATAGTGTTGTTTTGAAATTTATTTTAAGATTTGTGGAAGTTTTTTCCTAATTTGAAACAATCAAGCTTCCATTATTGAAGCTGATTGTTAGCATGAGAGAAATTTAAGACAACTCAGAATATATTTCAAATTCCAATTAATATGCTTCAAAATAATGAATTCAGATATTAATTATAATTATCCATAATTAGTTGATTAATTTCCAGATAGAAGTACAGCAAAAAAATCTTAGTATATAATTTAGCACATGATGGCTTTTAAAGAAGATGAAAAACTAGGGTGCTTGCTAACTTATGCTTCTCACCACAGTGTCCTGCCTTGTTGGCATACCTTCAGCTCTGTCTCAAAACATGATTTAAGCTATTGGTCTTTTAATATATCTGTAGTGGTAGATTTCTACAGTCCCACCCAGTCCCATGGCCCCTCCTGCTTATAAAATAATCATTCAGAGGCTTAATATTATTTACAAACTGTATGGCCTATGCAGGCTTCTTGCTAGCTAGCTCTTTCATCTTAAATTAACCCATTTCTATTAATCTATGTTTTGCCACATGGTTGTGGTGTTACCAGTCTGCTGGCATCTTGCTACTCCTTGGGCGGTGGCTAGGTGTATCTCTCTCCTCTCCTTTCTTCTCTCCATATCTCTGCTTGGATTTTCTGCCTGCCTCTAAGCTGCCTTGCCATAGGCCAAAACAGCTTTATTTATTAGCTAATGTGAACAACACATTCACAGTATACAAAAAGACATCCCACAGCATATGTCTAGATTCCAATATTAAGTACCACCAACATTATGAATCAATGTATTATCAATCACCATGAAGTATGCTATGTTCTGATCACGTGTTCTTAGTGTGTTAAACCACTGTTGTATGTAGAGAGGGTTAAGCCACAGTTGCAAGGGATTGGAGTATCTGCTTTCTTTACAGGAACTACACACAGTTGTGATGATGAATATCAATGAAGTGCTTACCAGGTACCCTGAGATCTGGGATAAATTGTGCACATCCAACATACTCTTCACATCTTGTATGTGGAAGCAGAGGTCCTGCCACACCCCTAGATTGCAAGACCCTTTACGGGTTTGTACATTCGTCACTTCTTGTCTTTCTCATGATGACATCTGACAGGCTGATGGGAATGTAACAAGGACGAACTCGCTGCCTGATACATTGATAAGTGAGCAGGTTAATGTGAGGAATTAGAACAGTTGAAATTCATGTCTCTGTATTTTACGTAAGTTCATGACTTGGTACTTCACATTGTACTTTACTTTTAGCGTAGATCCACATCCAGCAAAGAGTGCAGCTTACACCAGAAGGGTGATTTCATGATGATCCTCCTCAAAAGGGACCAGAGGTGGAAAACAGAATTTTTCCAAAACTCTCTGAGGAAGAAACAGTTTATTCATTACATTAACATTTCTACTTTGCTGTAAAGATAAACAAAAGACAGCTCTCCTAGGCTAACACTGACTAGATATTTAATGTGTGACCAAGATAATTCTCCATCCAGGGTAGCCAAGAAGCCAACAGGAGGAGCATCCCTGTAGATGAAATGTGCCTAACATTTACAAAATATACAAGGGTTTCTTTGGAAGGGAGGCGAAGGGAATCAATGAATGGATAAATGAACAAGTGATTTTACAAATGTATGAGTTTTCCATCAGTTATATAAGAAATGATTGTATCCATAGAAACATCCAACAACACAGATTTACAATCTCACAGTCTTGTAGATTAGAAGTCCCAAATGGACCTATCATTCTTCTCCACCACCCAAGGCAGAGAAACCACAGACTCCAGAAGTCAGGCCCTCAGCCTCTGGCAACTGCAGCTCTGCCTTTCATAACAGGACAGTTACTCAGCTCTAGTTCTAAAATTTGGCCTCAGAACTTACCCAATCCTCCTTGGACTTTTGCAGTATTTAGGTAATGAGTTTTGAGATCCCAGATTATTTATGTGTTTAGTTTTATATTCTCTATTTAGGATCAACCATTTCACTGCAGAAAATGAAACACATTAGAAAGATCATGTTTGTAATACTACATTATTTTCAATAATATTTCAACATTTCATAAACTAAATAAGCTTATATTATACACAAACACACATGCACGCGCACGCATGCGTAAACACACACACACACACACACACACACACACACACACACACACACGTGTATGCCCATATTAAGATAGAAACACAAAATCAATTAGAGAAAGGAACCAGAAACCAAACTAATTTTAAGAGGATTGGAGCTGATGACTTTTTAGTTCATTTTTCAATAGAACATGTAGGAAACAGTTGCTTTTCCAGACTTGGGATTCTAAAACACCAGTGAGCAGACGCCTGTCTGTAGCTGTTCTAAGTAGAAATGCAGAGATCCTAAAATTGGCTTTAACTGTGAAAATACCAAAAGCAAACTAAAAAGGGAAAAATATGTTCTAACTGAAATTTTACATTTAAAAAATAAGACCAGGTGAGCCCTTGCGTGTTTGCTTTCGACTACCATGTTGAGGTGATTTCGGGGGATGGTACGCAGTCTTCCAGATCACACTGCAGTGCAGGGAATCCCAGATGGTGCCTGTGGCCAGAACTGAGCAATGCTTACCTAGTTCCCAGCTGATCACTTGTTAAACAGCTGCTTCAGCAGCAGCCCTAGTGACAATCGCCCTGTGTGCACCTGCCGAGGGGTATTCATGTTTTCAATAAGTTACCTATTTATCCCCCAAGTTATTCCCAAAGGTGGGGGTCACACTGTTGAACTAGGTAGTTTGAGGTGAGAGATTATTTGTCAGGGGGGAATCTCCATTGCCGTCAATCACCAGGTGCTCTTGTCCTCATCCTTCACCTGTAAGGAGTAACTGCATCTACCCTGTTGATGTTTCTAAACAGACTATAGTGACATTAAAGGGGCAACTAGACAGGACAGACCTGTGCTTTGCTTGAAGGTGATAGAATCTGTGCCCATATTTCAAGTTGAATTACAGTTTTAAATTATTTTGAATATTTAAAATACTTCTCAAAAACAACCCCCGACACATCAATCAGTAGTTTCTCAACAAACAGACAGAACCTACTATCATTAGGGTCACACCTTGTACCCTAGATGTTTTAAAGAGACATTTAGTGATTTTCAGAAAAACGCTGGCTGATCAGTGGCTCATGGACCTTCTGTCTGTGCTCAATGGCTGTCCCAACCCACCTAAGCAGCACCCATCACTTCAGTAGCAAGCTGCCACCACTGTTCAACCACATGCATTCATGGGAGTGTGCATCTTTACTGCTGTGTTGCTTGGGTGTTAGGGACAGTCTTTGGTTCCCAGGTCACCAGTGATGATGACAACGTGACTGTGTTCCATATGATACTGAATGCACCTATGAATTCAGTTTCTGCTGCCAGGTGCAAAGGGGAATCTATTTCACTTCTTCATACATGGTAGCATGTGGTTCTTGGTTTGTGTATTTCTCTACCCTCTCTTCCACTTGAGCCACCAAACCCCCTTGATTTCAGATTTCCCCCAGGTTTTAAAATGAGACTGTAATCAGACAGTCTTCTTGTATGGCTTATAGGTAGTGAGGGTAATTTGAGAGTGTCCACTATCCAAATTAACACCTTCTCTTGAAATTCCTTAAATTGAGGGAAACACACAGTATCTATTCATCACTGCACACACACAGCATTTACGATGTGCTTAGTGATGGGCTGTGTAGTGCTTTGAATGAGAACGGCCCCATAGCCTCATATGTTTGAATATTTGATTACTAGTTGGTGGAACTGTTTAGGAAGGATTAGGGGGCCTTGTTGGAGAAGGTGTGTCACTTGGAGTTTCATTTGAACTTCAGGTTTCAAATAAAAGTTTGAAACATGCCATTCCCAGTTAGCTCGCTCTTTTAGCCTGGTGGTTGTATCTCATAAAGTAAGCTCTCAGCTACTGCTCCAATGCCATGCTTGCCTGCCTACTGCCATGCTCCCTGCCATAATGGTTGTAGATGTGCCCTCTGAAACTGCAAAGGCACATAAACTCTGATTTCTGCAAGTTGCCTTGGCCATGGTGTTTCTTTACAGCAATAGAAAAGTCACCACAACATGGGCCATAAAAAATAATCTGAAGATGTGATTGTGGAGTCAGGAATGTTTTGTCTCCTTTTGGTCATCACGTATGTAGAAGTGGTGTTTGCTGTATTTATTCAGAACTGAAGAGATATGAGCAGGTGAGGAGCAAAGCCCTCAGTGAGCAGCCTGTGGGGTTAGTTGTTGCCCATGTGTCTTTCAAACGCTGGTAGTCTCTTGCTCACTGTGTCCTCTGAATCTGGTCAGGCGGAGGAAGCTGTGAAATCCTGTTAGTATTATGCCCTTGACTCAGGCCTGAAGTATACACAAGCCTCATTCTCTGCTAAGGTATCTCTCTGCTTTTCACTGCCAGAAGACTAGAGTCACTAGGTGGCGCCTCTGAGCTGTCTCCTGCTGAAGACTCACAAGCAACCTTTCTGTGTAAGTACTGGTTTGCTTTAGGATCTGGTAACATCTCGGCTTCTGCAGCTACATTTATTTTACCAGCCTGTGATTTGCACTAATCCCTTGAGAGAGGATCACTTCTATAAATGTAATAGTGACATACTGAAACTGTTCAAACTCGCTGCCAAACGAAAACTGAAAGATCAGTCCTCCTCCCTGACTGTGGAGGCAGCTGCCCCCACAGTCTGTTTGTATTTAATATTTCATTTGTATTGGTCTCAGTGAAATAGGATGCTGTACTTGGGCAATACAGCACAGAGAGTAGGACTGCTAGTCATCCAAACGTTCTGAGGTCTGTCAGTCTTGTTTGGACTTCAGGCATGCCACAACTTATTCAAACTCATTAGAACAAAGTGTAAAACTTTCATCATCAGCAAACCCCTATTCCTCTGGGAACACAGCATCATAAAGTGGAATGAGAGGCTAGATAATCTTAAAGTTTGCTTTCAACTCTTAATTTCTATGAGAGCCCTATAAACCAGGTGTAAAAGCTCTGTGAGCCTAAATCAGCTGTGAAATTGCCTCGGTATCCCTTATGAGCTTACTAAAATTGACTGTTTCCAGTCAGATGGGTGTGAACACTTTGGTGCCCTAAGGGATTTGCATGGAATCTAGGATTTTGGAATGACACAAGTATCTGACCCCCACACACACAATCAAAGGCCCTGGAATCAAGCTCACAAGAGAAGAAAGAATTCTGCAAACTCCCATGTTACAGGGTTGCTAACTAAAATATACACAAATAACAAATCACAACTAAATTGTCTTCTAATCTGGCATGTTTTCAGAAGCCCGTGTCTCGATCGCACGTGGACATTCGCAGTAGATCCATCTGAGCACGGGTCAGTGAGTCCTTCAACTCCAGCCAAGCTGGCATGAAATGGCTGCAAAAGCATGGTGAAAATGAAAGCTGGCTGGCTTCTTCCTTCCACAGTCATATCTGACCACCTTCCCACTTCCCCATCTGTGCTTTGTTCCTGTCACACTCATGCATGTGACACTGATGGGGAGCTGGCAGGTACACGGAGATGCTCACCATTCTGTGAGCTATTCCTTGTGGCTCACATTCTTTGATGGGTGGGGTAAGTTTATGTACAAGTCCAATAGAATGAAAACCACTCAGCAGCTGGCAAACTGAATATACCCAGTCACAGCAGAGGCAGAAGACCTGCAGAGCTCAGTCAACATATAAAGTCTACAAAGTAATACAGCAGATTCCCACAAAATTCATTTGACTTCAGAGGGTCTAAATTGTATATTTTAATTGAATTTATAAACTCATTTATCAAAATAAATTAGTCTGTGATATTTATTAGTGTATAATATGTATGTGATATTTCTCATCTGAGTTTAAATACATAAGTAACGTGACTAATTTATTGATAATCATGTCAAATGTTAGCATCCATACATTTACTCCCAGAGTTTTATTTATACAATTTTTACATTAATATTCTAGGTAGAGATTATTTACATCAGCGAAGCTACATTTTAGTGTAATCAAAAACTATTTTAACACTTGATTATACCCAGAAAAGGAATATGTCTGTATTTTAAGAGGGAAATCACCATTTGGGTCTGAGAATAAAGAACAACAGTGGTACCTTAGCTAGCTATTACTGAGTTCCTCTCTATATCACTTGCTTTCATCTAAAATTTCAATAATGCCAACTTTTTACACATTTCCAATAACTTAACTATATTGGCAGAATATACCATACTGTGGAGTTATAATATGAACCCTAATAATCTAGCCAGTTTAAGTTTGAGGGTATAGGAAGAAGGGGAATCCTTATTAATTTTCTCACTGTGTTGTTATTGAATAGTGGGTTGATAGGCCTCTGTCTCCTCTGTGAAAACACAGCTGCTGATGCTTTGTGAGTATAGGAATATCTGTAAGAGGACTTGCCACTCTTTGATTTCAGTTACTTTCAACACAGCCATAACTGCAGATTTTATCAGATAATTTATTATGACAGAGCCAACCATGAGCTACATAGAAAAACTATGTTTAAAAGATTGCTTCAACTTACAGACTGGTCCATTGAAGCTGCTGAGCACATGCAAGCTAAACTTCCCACCCTGTTGTACTGATCCTGCAATAAGCAATTGAAAGCAATGCACATGCACAGTTATGGAGCAAATGCTACGCAGTGTATAAGAGAATTAATGTATTTCGCAAACATGCCTCCTTTGTAGAGCACTTTAACAAATATGGCTTTGTTGGTTAAACAGACTCTGGGACCTAGAATTCTGCATCATTGTCTTCAAGGTCCAAGTTTCACACCCCAAAATAAAGAGATCTAGTGAACTTTGTCTTACATTGGGATTCTCTAAGCTCACTGACGTGGCAAATACAAACCCTCCTTGTATTATCTAACAACTAGTTTTTCCAAAGGCAATGTGTTTGGTACATGATGGAGTCAACTACAGTTAAAACATAACTGCAGAATAATCAAAATGCTGTCTTCATTTTATTCCCTGTCCTCCAAGGCACACTTCAAAAGTTCATCCTTGCCTATATCTGTAATCACCTGCCAGGTCCAAACCTTGGTTCTAGACTCATTTTAACATTGTTGGAAGCTGTGAGAGTTTTACAACTAAATTATGCCTCTGGAGACACCCCTAAGAAAATGAGTGCACAGTGAGCTAGCCTTCAGACATTCACAGTGCTTCTTTTCCAGAAGAATTGACCTCTGCTCTACTAACAGTGTGGACCTAACTATATATTCAAGTTTATAATAAACCTGAAATTCAAATAAAATCATCTTTTTTCATCATTGACTATTTCAATCACTCACCTTTGGAATGCAAAACAAGGGCCCTGGTGGGACATTTAGAGTGGTATTAAAGGAGGAAGTTATTACTGAAATGTCTCATTTGTATTAGCTCAGGTCATTGACTTGTTCCTGCAGCTCGCTCTCTCTCCCTCTCTCTCTCCCCCTCTCTCTCTGTGTTTCTCTGTCTGTCTCTCTCTCTCTCGTGTGTGTGTGTGTGTGTGTGTGTGTGTGTGTGTGTGTGTGTGTGCTCACGCGCGTGTACGCGCACGCACACGAATTCCAAATCTGGCTTTTATGTGAATTTTGGAAATTCAAACTCAGTTGCCAGGCCTCCATTGCCAGCACTTTCCTAGACTGAGCCCTAACTCCAGCCCAACAGTGTAGATGAATTTCTCAAGTCTTATTAAATAAGAAACACAGAGCCAAATACAGGGGTGAAAGCCACAGAGATCAAAGTGATAGCTACCAACTAACCTTAGCTCACCACATTGCAGTAGCTTCCCAAGAGAGCCTCTTCCTGTCTAACCTGTGTCTTTATTGCCTTGATGTTCTGCCTTCTCATTGGCTCTTAACCCAGTCACCTTACTTCCTTGTCACTGCCTGTCTGTATACAGACCTCCAGGTCTCTATGGTTGGTCTGGGATTAAATGTGTGGGTCACCACGCTTGGTTGTGTCCTTGAACACACAGAGACTCTACCTGCCATGTAATAGGATTAAGGGCGTGTGCCACCACTGCCTGACTTCTATTTATGGCTGGCTATGACCTCTGATCTCCAGGAAAACTTTATTTTTTAACATACAAATAAAATATCACCACACAACAGTCTCTGTGGATTTGATTCTATGTTTTTAGACTCACAATTTCCTCTATTAACAATTAAGATGCCAAAGTTAAGTTTTCAAATTGAATAAATTCTTAATTCCATAAAAAGAATGCTATTATTTGTGAATTGTACAATCATTGAGTTAATAAGACTATAGGAACATGTTGGACAGTCATGGTCCATACATACAAAGTATTATTATGGAAAACTACTTTGAATCATTTTTATTTATTTCAGTAAAACACACTGCATTATTTGTTTTGTGGGCTAGTTATTTCTCTCTCAGCAGTAGATGATGATAGATAAGAAATTGTCAAAATTTTATCTTTGTGCCTAAACACTTTGACAGTAACTATCTACAGCAAAGGCTGAGCGGTATCACAGGGTCCTGCAAGGCTGTGGGGAGGTGATGCTATATATAATGATGTTCTTACCACCCTCACATGGAGGCGCTGTGGGGGTAGAAACTTTGTTTTGCCTTCTCTCATGTGAATCATTGTAAATTTTTAAAATTACTGAGCCTCGATTCTTGACTGGGGGTTGAGATATAACAACTGAGTTCATTTGTGAAGGGAGATTTCAGAATTTAAAAACTGTAAACATGTCAGGTTGATGGACTATGTGCCTACTGCACAGGTATGAGATTCAGGATTCAGTTCCCCAGCACCCACATGAAAGTGAGGCCTGGTGGTATGAGTTTGTCATGCAAGTGCTGGGGGAGAGGGACCACAGAAGGATCCTTGGGGCTTACTGACCAGCCTGTATAACCAAAATGACAAGTTCTAGGTTCAAGAAGCGACTCTTTCCCATAAAATAGGGTGAAGAGCTATAGAGGAAAACACCTGACCTCCACCTATTCACACACTCCCCCACACACACACTCCCACACACTTTCACACTCACACTCCCCATACACACACACTCCCACACACTTTCACACTCCCACACTTTCACACTTCCATACACACTCACATATAGAGACACATGTGCACTCTGTCACACACACACACACACACACACACACACACACACACACACACACACACAGAGTAAACACTGTCATACAGAGAAGTGTCAGAAGTCCAATCAAGCCCCGATTTTAGCGACTATTCTGTAAGGCACTCCAGGAAAGTTCATTTCTCCAACATAAAGTAACTAACTTGTTTAAAACCAGCATTGCATAGATTTCGAAAGAGGACAAAGAAACAAAGGAGGTTTGGGTCCCGTGGTGTCTCTGGTCTCTGTTTATTCTGCTGCCTCCGAAGCAGCTGTCAGCAGAAGACTTCTACTGAGAGGAACTCATTTGCCTTTGAAACAACTTTGAGTACAACCAGCTACATCCAAATGATGAGACAATGGAAGCCAAGAGACCTGGCAGGCAGCTGGGTAGAGGCACCCGCCGCTCTCTCCACTGAGTGTTCCTGTGGTGGAGGAATGACCCCAAGGTCTCCTGTGATTACGGCAAATGAGCTCATGAGTGGCCATGAGTAAGCACACTGATTGGGCTTGGCACATTACATGATCAGCTACACATTAGCTTTTGGAGACGAATGGCCAGACCCATTGAGCAGAAGATACAAAAGTGGCGGGCTCTGGCAGAGGACAGGTAGCCACAGCAGCTGGAGGAGTTGCATTCCCATAATTTACTGACGAACAGAGCCAAGCCTGGACCTTTCACAACTGTGCTTCCCATCTCATCTCTCGTTTTTTGGTGCAAATGCAGGCAGGAGCTGCGGACCCCAGCAGTCCCTCTCTAGGGCAGTAGCAAAGTGGGGAGAAGGCACAGCTGCTCCCTGGTGACTTGAGACCAGGCATGTCTGATGATAGGATGTTAGTTTTCACTTTGTAAATTAATAGACCCATGAATGTCAACTAGTTCAGCACACACTTTCCCTTGCTAGAACCTTCTTAATCTGGAGGATGTGATGGTGTGTTTTACAGTGCTATGAGTTTAAAGGCCAAAAATTTCACCAAAATGGGAGCAGAGAATTGCTGAGCCCTCTCAAGGAAGGGGGCTCTGGGGTGAGGACCACCTCTAGGCTGTTAGAGGATGCCATGTGCTTCTGTCCCTATATTTTATAGTCTGGTTTTAGTGACAGCCCATGCTCACTAGCAGCAGGTTTTAACTATAGTTTGTCTCTGTGAAGGATAGAGCTATAAGGTGGCTGCTTGCTTTCTTGACTAAGACATGGACATATAGAATTACACACCCAACTTGAAGACAACTAGATATTAACAAATAGTGAAGGATGCTCTGATCAGAACTCAGGGACAGCAGGGCTTTCGTTTGGGAGCTTGAGATACTTGTTGGGTCTACATGTCACCCTCTCCCCTATACTGCGTGTGTTTACATCCAAACATTTTATAATTCTATCTTATCCTTTATTTATTTTTTATGACCCAAAGCTTATATATGTAAGAGAAAGAATACAAGTTCTTAAAGGACCAAATTTATAGAAACAACAAATCAATTTTCCCCAAAATCAACTGCACTGACAGTAATTTATGCATAAGAATAGATTTAAAACCCTGTTGCCAAAGAAATGTTCTAGAAGTATAGAATGGCATTGTGTCTTGTTATTATTATATTAAATGTAAATCATAATTAAATATAAATAATATATTATTTCCATATACATATAATGTATATGATAATATTTCAGAAGACTAAGAAGAGGAAACTACAAAGATGGCCAATAGTTCTTGTAGTGTAGCATCCATACTATTGTGTTACTGTGTTCAGAAAGAGGATCATTCTCTCTCTCTCTCTCTCTCTCTCTCTCTCTCTCTCTCTCTCTCTCTCTCTCCCTCTCCCTCTCCCCCTCCCCCTCCCTGTGTGTGCATGCGTGCGTGCGTGCGTGCGTGCGTGCGTGTGTGTGTGTGTGTGTGTGTGTGTGTACTTGAGAACAGGAACGAGACAGCATCAGTTGGTTCGTGGCCCCCTGTTGGAATATCTAGCAAATATCTTTAGCTAGAACTCCATTTTTATTGGCAAATTTAATATTAAAAGCTTTCTCACCAGTTCTTGATAACATGGGATGCCAGAGTCATGGAAACCAGACACATCATACTTTGGTTTTCTGATTCCTTAAAGTTAGTGTTAAAGAAAAACCAGATTAAGCACATAGAGTCTTGATGCACTGTTTTGATTGGCTCTCTTCTCCGGTGTTAGGAATAGATGTTAGCAAAGTCGCAGGCAGTTTAAGGAGCTGTGAAGGGTGGTGTGATGTGGAATTTCTGCAAAGTGAGGCTTACACACTGGTTCCACTGACAGATTGTCACAGGACTCTGGCGGTAGATAATGAATTCATGCCTTGTTACTGCACATCTCCCTGTCATATGAACAGACTGGAAGATGATCAAATACTCATTTTTTATAAAACTATCCTAATTTAGGGTCTTTCAGAGCCCCCCAAGATGCCTACTTCAGATGCTTTTCTTTATTGAAAGCATTAAATTTGGATTTTTTTAAAAAAAGAATGCAGTCATAATCATAGTCCAAGCGACAAAGGACTATGAATCCATCATCTATGAAAAAGTCAAAGTAACTCCAAGAAGGCAGGATATATTTTCCAAGGAGAAGATGTCAGGCTTTGGTCCACATGCACCCTCATCGTCTCCATCCCCTCCTCTCCCAATTGCTGCTGCATGGAAACCAAACCCAGACCCCACATGTCTAATCTGAAGACCTTAAAGTGCTGTGAGTGTCCCCCGAGCTAGTTGAGGTCAGTGTGAAGCCTCTATTCCCTCCAGGTCCTGAGCTTTGCGTCTGCACTGCTCTGCTCATACAACACTTTGTTTTCTCCAACTGTTTTAAGGTGTGTCACATGACTTAGGACTATTCCTTGCTATCAACAGAGCCCAGCTCTGTTTACAGAAAAAGAAGTCAGAAAAATTGTAATTACAAGGCAAACTACCAATCACAAGCCATGAACTATCAATACTCCTCTAGTCAGAGACAGCTGTAAAATACAGAAAAAGAGAGATCTACTTTCTAAGGATGAAGTCTCTGGAATAATTTTGTCACATACACACAAGTGGCAAAGAGGTGCTCACACATATCCATCAGGCATTCATCCCTGGAGAGTGGGTAGCTTGAGCTCAGTGAATGCTGGCTGAATAACTGACTTTCATTTAAAACAGGGTCTTCTTGGGAATATGATTGAAGATATCAGTATGATGCTTATTTTTCACAAGCACAACTGGATATGTAGACTCTTGCCACAGTCCATCATGGTGGATATGTAGACTCTTGCCACAGTCCATCATGGTGGATATGTAGACTCTTGCCACAGTCCATCATGGTGGATATGCAGACTCTTGCCACAGTCCATCATGGTGGATATGTAGACTCTTGCCACAGTCCATCATGGTGGATATGTAGACTCACACAGTCCATCAATTGGGGAAGGAGCCTGAGGCCACACTGCAACCACATCCAGGAAGCAGGGAGAGCTGAATGCTGGTGCTCACCTTGCTTTTTCATTTGTATTCAGCCCCCAGACCATGGGATAGTACTGCCCACAGTTAGGGTAGATAGTTACACCTCAATTAACTGCCTAGAAACTCCCTCACAAACATGTCCAGAGGCTTGTTTCCATGGTGATTTTAAATCTTGTCAAGTTGATGACCAAGGTCAACTATGAAACTTCTGACTTCAGAAATTAGTAGATTATGATTTTTCCATCTTATTAAATGTAAACCTTTGTTGGTCATTTATTGTAATTTCTACTTAATAAATTATCTCCAATGACCTACATCATCAAGCTTCTGATATTTAATAAGATTAATATAGTTGTTCATATTTAATAATAACATGGATAATTAGTGTAGTTGGAATTTTCTTTAGGCTGCCATCCAGCTCCCCAATAAAGACACAGAGACTTATTATCAGTTATGAATGCTCAACCTTAGCTTAGACTTGTCCCACAAGCTCTTTTAACTTATTTTAACCTGTTTCTGTTCATCTATATTTGGCCTTAGGGCTTTTTACCTTTCATTATGTATATCATACTTTCCTGCTTTCTCTGTTTCTGGCTGGCTGGCCCCTGGTGTCTCCCTGACTTCTCTTACCTCTTTTTTTTCTTCCCTCCCCAAGCCTAAATTCCTCCTCCTCCTTACTTTCCCTGCCCAGAAGTACTGTCTATACCTCCTCCCTCGATATTGGCCATTCATTTTTTTATTAGACCAATCAGGTACTTTAGGCAGGCAAGGCAAAACAGCAACACATCTTTACACAGTTAAACAAATATTCTGCAACAATGTAGGAATTTAATATGAACAATGTAAGGAGCATCCTAACGCTTAAAGTGGGATTGTGCATCCACTCTATGAGTTTGGATAGTTGCTGCCTATGCCACATGAAGGCCTGGTACTAAGTCTCCCTACTCTCCAGACACATAGCATAAGCTTCTCTCTCCATTTATTACAGAGCAGAGATGCAGAAAATGAGTGATCAGAGTCAGTGTCCAGCATTTGTACTGAGTCTCAATTGCATATGGCCCATGTGGCTGCCCTTGAGTTTCCACCCCTCATAAAGGTCAGCCTTCAATGACATTATTTACAAGGTCAACACTGATACAGCTGGAGTGAGGGTGCTCATGAGAGCCACGTGTTAGCTTGGAGGCCAAAGACCCTGATAAAAACGCCGTCAAGTTGGGTCCATGAGGACCAGAGAATGCCTCCCTGCAGACATAGGGGCAGTCAGGCTTTCCTTCCGGTGAAGACAAAGTCTTCTCTTTATCTTCTCAAATGAGGCTGTGAAGGAAATAAAAGGGACCAAGGCAAGGTGAAGAGATGTCATTTCAGATAAGCCACTTGGGATGTGAGAGAATGGAAAAAAGGAGAAGCTGAGGAGATGTCTCCAGCCCTGCCCAGGTCAGATGTGCTTAGTGAAGAGACGATGATCTCAGCTAGAGCAGAGCTGGGTGGTTTAGGAAGTTAAGTGAAGCTTGGCCAAAATAGTTTTGCTTGGGAGACAAAAAACCTAGAAACACTTAAGACTGTTGAATTTGGGAAGTGAATAGAATGACAAGACAAAAAATCTGGGAAGTGGCCCCTTTATTTCCTGATAGCAAAAAAATTAATTATATTCATCTATCTTGAAGGTGGGTCTAAGGACAGTTTGCTAGTTGTTCCCTCCTCCTACCATGTGAGTCCCAAGCATCACTCTCAGGTCATCAGACTTAGGTGCCTTTCCCTGCTGAGCCATCATGGAAGCCCCACAGATACCACATCTTAAACAACACTGGCAAGTATAAAATACCAAAGGGGGGCAATCCAGAGACTAAGGTCTAAAATTCATTGTCTTGGGGCTGGGGAGCTGGCTCAGTGGGTAAAGCATTCACCCTACGAGCATCAGAAGCTTAGTTTGAATCCTTAGCGCCCGTGTAAGAAGCCAGGTGTGGCTGTGCATACCCACAGCTGCAGTACTGGAGCAGAGACAGGAGGATGGCTAGTCTGACAGCTGGACAGTGAGAGGTCCTGTCCCCAGACAGCAAGGAGGAAAGCAGGGAAGAAGACACCTCTGAATTTGACCTCAGGACATGAGCTAGTTTTCTTTAAAGTGTGAAGTTTAGTACTTCAGAGAAGTTAGTATGCTTCTGAGGAGAAAAGCAGAGCAGGAGAGGTACAGAACTGCACAATCAGGAGCACATTCCAACCAGTTAAAATTATCTGTAACCAAATGAGAAGCTTTGTGAAACTAGACTTCCCATCAGTAAGTACCCAGGTTGTGTACAGCTATTCTACACACATGGCTGATTTGTAGAGATTTTCTTTGTGCTATCTCCAAACTTTTGACATTCTATTGTCATCTACAAAGGTCACACTCAAAAACAATCATGCAATTAAAATTTTACAATATCGTATAAGCTTGTAAGTTTACGGTTTTGCATTGGGCTGCATTCATTGGTATTCCAGAATGCATAGTGTGGACATGCCTGACACATGGACGAGGGCCTGGAGTTGCAGACCTCCACTAGGACCGTGCGGCAGTAGCAGGGACATGGGCACAGAATGATCCAGCTTGGGAGGCAGATGATAGAAAATGATGACAGGCAAGATGAGTGTTCTTTTGAAAGGAAAGTGATTAAGCTTTGGTGCATAGCAACACCTGAGTTCAAATGTGTGGGAAATGCCGAAACATCCAGCTCCATGCTCTGGTGAGGAGGCTAGCCCAGAAACCAATAGCAGAGACAGGTTTCCACAATGAGAATAATTTTTGCAGAGAAGATGGTGAGTTCTTTCCTGAGCATAGTGGGAATGAAAGGAAAGTAGATGGATAGGCAGCAGGTGGGAAACAGTTCAGATTGTACCCTCGTGGAGGTGGCTGCTTTGCCTCCATAGCTGAAAAAGTTTTGCTATGGTTATTACCAATTTGTCTTTTTTATTTTATTTTATTTTATTTTATTATTTTACAATACAATTCAGTTCTACATATCAGCCACGGATTCCCTTGTTCTCCCTGCTCCCGCCCCCCTCCCCTTCCCCCCAGCCCACCCCCCATTCCCACCTCCTCCAGGGCAAAGCCTCCCCCAGGACTGAGATTTGTCTAAGTGTCTGACTCAAACCTGACTCTGAAATTCTTGACAAGATTTTGCAATCCTTTTTTATCTATAAAACCACTGTCTTGCACATGTTTAGTACATATTTTGTACTAAGTTATTCAGAAGTGAAAATCTGAGACAATCCGTGAATATGAACTCAGGAGAATATTGAGATAAGCACAGGGAGCCAAGAGCCCCAAGGAGCAGGAGGAGATGATGGAGCTGCAGGGGCTGGGGCAGCAGGAGTGGGATGGGGTCCCGCCCCCTGGGGACATCAGAGGGAGGCACTGGCTGACAATGAGTGTGATATCGGGACAGAGAGAAGACACGCAGTGTTCTGATGAAGTTCTGCTGATGGTTTCAGTGAGTACTGATATTGTAAATTACTTAGAATGTTCTATTACAGAGATACTCACAGAGGTAGACAAGTTCCTCCTGTGAGAAGTATCCACCCGGTGGGACATCTTAACACCTGAAAAGCCCGAGGCACGCTGGTCTGTATTCCATCTCTGCCCTGTGTGTTAGCCTGATCCCATACTGTAACGAAATACCACAAGCAAGGTGAAGTACAAATAGAACAAGTCACTGTTCCAGCAGCTTTGGCATCTGGTAAGAGCTGGTCTTCCTCTGTGGATGGATTCTTTCGGTGTTGTGTGATCACGTGGCAGTGGCAGGGAGGGCGCCACTCACAGAGGTTTCTTTTAGTTCGTTAGCTCCAGGCCTGAGCTTGTATCCTCAGCCCTGCAGAGGCCTCACCTCCGAGATCATGGCTCAGCAGTTAGAATTTTAGAGGGACAGCTGTGTTCAAATCACAATGCCTGTGAAACCGACCTTCAAAACACATGTTTTGCCTGCAAGAATGTTGACAGGAAGAAATATGCAGATTATTATTTTTTTTTTCTGTTTCCCTACATGTTTAGTGGGTACCCGATTCTCTCATTTTGAAGATACAATCTTTTAGAGATGGAAAACATTTAACCATGGCTAGAAATATGGACAGACCTAGCTATGTCATTCAGGGATGACTGGCATTCTCAATAAGATGAACAGTGAGTTCTTCATGTTCTCACACAAGTCTGAAGTGGTCTGGAACTCTCCCCTTCTCATCCCTCTGCAATTGTTGTCATAAACACACATAAATGTGGATTCCTTTGTGTTTTCTCATGTCTGCAATGTTGCCACATGTAATTCTCCTTTAGTAAACACCACTTGGCTACTTGCCATGGCCAGACACTAGGCTCAGAGCTTTGTGGAACACTTGCTATGGACAGCAAACAATGGAGAAACCCAGCCCCACCGGCATAATCAAGAAGAAAACATTACTTCCTGTAACACAAATTGAGAAGTAATTCTCCTGCAGAAGTGTGGCCTGTGTTCATAGACAGCATGCCACTTAAACTCCACAAAAGCCTGTGGCTGTCACAAAACAAACTTGAAAAACTTCAGTCTCTTTCCTGGAAATATCCTCATGTCGTGGGGCAATGGTGAAGCCAGTTTCTAAATCTGGATCCTTTTATTTCTGCCTCTTATGGTTTTGCTCAGTTGTATTATACTTTCTTTATGGGCGGGGGGAGACCTCTACTTTCAGTGAATCTTGAACTCAGCATTTCTAGCTACATCGATGGCTGTAAACAAAAGACAGTTGTCTGGGATAAGTTAACGTGATGTGAAGGGTGTTTGAAGGCAAAGGGACCCAAGAACACGGGAATCAAGGCAGTTCATGGGAAGCCACAGTAAAGATGGTGGAAGGATTGGGTTAATTAGACAAACATTTGAAGAACAATCTGATTCTTTCTCTGACCTACTGAATGACAATGAAGTCAAAAGTCACAGTCATGTTTGAGAATGACTGGGTTCCAGGGAATAAAATAACTTTGAGAAGACTCAGAGTCACTCAGGACCCCAATCTCAAATTAGAGCATGATCACTACAAAAGTGCTCTGTCTCCCAAACAGAAAGAGTTTACAGGGACCATCTGGCAAGCTGCCTAGGCCTGTGGTGGTACCTGTCGTGTATGCAACCAGAAGAGCATTTATTAAAAATCACCAGCATGTTGGGGTCTAACCATTTGACAAAGTGGCAAAAGGCGACCCCGAGAGAACCTTGCAGGCTCCCTTTAAGCAGGGTTAGGGGCATTCCAGGGAGGAGTGATTAGTCTGGGGGCGGATTGGTGGGTTTAAACAAGAAGTTTATAGGTTGTTATAGGATTGGTAGGTGGCTCTAGTGGTTACAGACCTTCCAGCAGAGTGGGGAAAGCTGTCTTTAGCCAGCAGAAGGCTATGGGGTGCCTTCTGGTTGGTTCTCCCTAAGGTGTGGTTTTCCCTGAGAACTGCTTGCTCATCTCCAGCCAGCTCCAGTAAACCAAAACTAAGGCCTGGTCTCTGCTAGGGCTACTAGGATCTTGTCATGGCCCTGGTCTGCCTTCCGGCCCACTCAGGACCAAGCTGGGCTAGGAAAACCCCACTCCACAGGACCAAGTTCCCACCAAGCAAACTCATGCATTCCTCAGCCAACATCAGGATGGTCCCGGATTCAGGAATTTCATCATGAAAACTCTTTTCTCTAGAAAGACCCTGCCTTAATTTGAGTCTTGAGACAGTGAGAAGTAACCAGCCCTGTGACCCCAGAACTATCCCATTCTCATGAGAGCCACACAGCACTCTGCCTCCCTCTCTAAGTCCTGAGTTTGAATCTTATATGAACTTCTGATTTGTAGAACATCAATCATGCCCAGAAACATAACTGCAAGAAAATAAAGAAATGGTGTTTTGTTTTGTTTTAATTTCCCAGTGACTAGAGTACAAGAAAAACAGAAGAAAGATGTAGCATGAATCTTAAAGGGTCTTATTAAATAAAAAACATGGGAACCAGATATTGGGGTGAACGAACCCTGAAAGATCAGAGGAACAGAACCAGCCACAGCTAATCTCACCTCACCAATTCCTCAGCTGATCCTGTTTCCATAAATCCTCAGACTGGAAGCCTCTGAGTCCTCATCCAAATGGATCTCAGCTGAACTGCTGCTCAAAAGCCTAAAAGCTTAACAGACTCTAGTTCCTGGTTTTCACTCCTTATATATCTTCCTGCTGACTGCCATCACTTGCTGGGATTAAAGGTGTGTGGCACCATGCCTGGCTGTTTCCAGTGTGGCTTTGAACTTACAGAGATCCGTTTGGATCTCTGCCTCCAGAATGCTAGGATTAAAGGTGTGTGTGCCACCATTTTCTGGCCTCTATGTCTGTCTAGTGACTGTACTGTCCTCTAACCCCAGATACGTTTATTAGTGTGCACAATATATTGGGGAACACAATAAGACCACGGAAAGATGTTAGATAAAATGTCAAGTTAGCTAATATGTTGTATGTGCTGTACCTTCAATGTGAATGCATTTCATTAAAATGCTATTTCAAGTGCATAGAATAGAAGAACAGTCACTACAAATTTATTTTATTATGAAAAACATTAATGAATCAATACAGTTTCCTGAGTTCCAAGATAAGTTTCCTTATGCCTGCAAAAGGAAATTTTGCTCATTCTTACCAAAATGTATTTCTTAACGTGTGCTGGGTATATGTAGTTCACAACAAAGTAGTACTTGGACTTTCAGTTTTCAAGCCAAACTTTGCCATTCGTAAATCTGTAATATTTCCTCTTCAGCTCATTATTTTCATTTTGAATCAGTTTGGCTGACATGACAGAAATAGGAATAGTGTGGGATGGTGTGTGAACACACAGAAGCCTGAAAGTCAGGGATGCTGTGTGAATAACAGCTCAAGAGTTTACCATGGCGATGTGTCAAAGGCTCTGGAAACAAAATGACCAGAGAGGCTGCAGAACGCCAAGCGCGGGTGAAGAGAGAGATTGCCTTGGAGGCTGTGGATACCACACTAACTCCTCTGCCTGGGGGACACCATGAGGAAATGGGGCAGAGATGTCTCTACCCCAGATGAAGAAGAGAACTCACCTGATGCCCCCTGGTATCAAACAACTAGAAAAGAGGAAGGCTCCCTTGGCTCCTGGCTCCAGAGGCTTCACTCCACAGTTGCCTGGCTCCGTTACTTTGGGCCTGCAGAAAGGGAACAAATCACAGGAGTGTGCGCTGGACCCCACTCAGCCCATAGCAGCCCAAAGCAACAAAAGAGGGAAGAAGCTGGAACAAGACCCTCAACTAGGTCCCACTCCAACACATTCGTTATGTTCCAAGAGCAAATCAATTAAGAACAACCAGAGACTGGTCACCACAGCATCAGTGCCCCCATGACTCACTCATGGTGAGAGATATGGATCTATTTGCAATCTTCTATATGCCACCATCCAGTTATGCCAACACCATTTGTTGAAGATGCTTTCTTTTTTTCCATTGTACAGTTTTGGCTTCTTTGTCAAAAATCAGGTGTTCATAGGTGTGTGGATTTATGTCAGAGTCTTCAATTAAATTCCACTGATCCACATGTCTGTTTTTACACCAGCACCAAACTGTTTTTATTACTATAGCTATAGAGCTTGAAGTCGGGGGTGGTGACACCTCCAGAAGTTCCTTTATTGTACAGGGTTGTTTTAGCTATGCTGGGTTTTTTGTTTTTCCATATGAAGTTGAGTATTGATCTTTTGAGGTCTGTGAAGAATTGTGTTGGGATTTTGATGGGGATTGCACTGAATCTGTAGATTGCATTGGTAACATTGCCATTTTTACTGTGTTAACCCTATTTATCCAAGAGCATGGAAGATCTTTCCATTTTCTGATATCTTCAGTTTCTGATATCTGATATCTTGAATTTCTTTCATCAAAGACTTAAAGCTCTTGTTGTACAGGCCCTTCACTTGCTTAGTTAGAGGTACCCCAAGATATTTTAAATTATTTGTGGCTATTGTAAAGGGTGATGTTTTTCTGATTTCTTTCTCAGCTCATTTATCATTTATATATAGAAGGGCTACTTTTTTTTTAGTTAATCTTGTATCCTATCACATTACTGAGGGTGTTTATCAGCTGTAGGAGTTCCCTGGTAGTCTTGAAGAGATCAGGGATACAAGGAACATACCTAAACATAATAAAAGCAATATACAGCAAGCCAACAGCCAACATCAAATTAAATGGAGAGAAACTCAAAGTGATTCCACTAAATCAGGAACAAGACAAAGTTTCCATTCTCCCCATATCGATTCAATATAGTACTCAAAGTTCTAGCTACAGCCATAAGACAACAAAAGGAGATCAAGGAGATACAAATTAGAAAGAAAGAAGTCAAACTTTTGCTATTTGCAGATGATATGATAGTATATATAAGTGATTCCAAGAATAGGCTTCTTTAAAAGGGACTAACACTACACACACACACACACACACACACACACACACACACACACACACACACATATCAAAGAAGTTGTATGAAAAAGATGATCCAAATTATATGGCATCAGGAATGCAGAGTAAAGGTATAATGGGTGTGCATCAGTTACCAGGGTCATGGTTCAAAACCTGGCTATTCCAAGTGTAAACAAGACAGCAGACCAACAGGAACACTCACTGGTGGCTGAAGTGTGTAAATGTCATGACCACCCTGGGAGACAGCTTGGCAACGCCTCATAAGAGTAGATTAAAATCCATCCACTGCTCTCTTCAGAATGTTCACAAAAGACTTTTCACACTGTCTACATGACATCTTTAACACATCTGAGGCAGTTTTCTTCATGATTAACCAAAATTGGAGGCAAGTGGGAATTCTCTCATAGATGATAAACTATGTCACACCCAGACAGTAGGTTGTTGATCAACCCCAAAAAATAAATGAGATGCAAACATCAAAGGACAGGTGCTGAGAAAGCATAATAGAGGGTGAATGTGATCACACATGTTGTTGCCATCTGCCCAGACCTACAAAGTGTGCTGCACTGTCATGACTTCTGATGGAAGTTTGGAATTGATGTGACGGTGACATATGAGGGAACTATAAACTGTGAAGCACCAGAACAGGCATATTGATGGGGAGGACAGTGAATGTGTGTGCACGAGGAGGACATGGGAAATCTCTTTATTTTCCACTTGATTTGCTTCAAAGCAAGAAACTTCTCTTAAATATAAAGTCTGTTAAAACATCAAAATAGTTAAGAAAAATATTTGATGGCAGAGAATGCAAGTAGAGGCAAGAGGCTACTACGTAAGATCAATTACTCCCTGCCCTTCTTGGTTTACTCCCATGTCCAGTTATGGACCAACGGAGCAAAAATTTTAGTGCCAAGGCAACTTGCCTACCTTCCCTCCCTGGGTAAACTTCAACCATTATACAGTCACATAATCAATAATTGTGGTACCTGCTGTTAGGAAACACTCTGAGGAGTATAGCCATTTTCATAAATGTTATAGGAAAGTTGTCAGGTCTACATAGGAGTGGTTTGTTGTGTTCTACTCAATCACTCTAGGAAGTGTGAGAAAAATATTTTAATGCCAGTAAAATGTGGACCTGGTCACAGAGGAAGCAAAACACTCTCAGAATTTCCTCTTCCCATTAACTGTATTTTTCTGAGTATCAGTAGCCCTCAGTGTCCCCCTATCTCTGAGAAGGGAGTTGAACTGGGAGACTGAGGTTTGTGAGACCCTCTGTCAACTCTTTCAGCTGCAAAATGGTGGGAGATTATTAATACCCCTGGGTAGAGATGAATAACACATTCCTACAGGGGAAACCCACACTGAGAATCCAGCAATAAATTGTTGTTTTGAACACTTCAGTTGCACACACTTTCTGGTAATATTCATTATACTAAAGGCCATTTGTAAGGTTTCCTGATCTTGATTTATTCCAGTCTGGGATTGCTTTCTGAAGGGATAATCTCATTTATGATATTGCCTTTTTAAGATGGAGCAAGCATTATACAGAAAGATAAATTTACACTGCCAACTAAATGCAAATGATCACTATTTTGAGAAAAGCATTTCAAGGCTATCTTTTATACAGAACTGTGGAGATTCTAGTATTTCTAAGGGTTATAGACAATAGCCATGAATAAAATAAGTTGCCACTGGGGTGTGAAAAACAAAACATTGTATGAAGGGCAAATTATACCTGAATTGTTCTAGAAGTTAATACCTGGCTCATATTTCATCCATACCCCCAAACAAAGTCATCTTTAGAAGGCTCAAATCACCCTGGAAATCAATGCCCACATCTCTATATGGGAAGTTGAGACAGGGTGGATGCTTTATATTGGAAAACTGTAGAGTTCCTGTCAAAGATCAGAGTCCAAAGTCACGGTCTAGAGGGGACAGGAATAGTTTATCAATTATTCAGAAAGAAAATGAAAAAAAAGGAAGGAAGGAAGGAAGGAAGGAAGGAAGGAAGGAAGGAAGGAAGGAAGGAAGGAAGGAAAAGAAAGAGGAAAACTCACATGATTTCCAATGTTATGATACTTCCCAGAGAGTATAAATTATAATCTATAGTTTTCTATGTTGTTCAAATCTTAGATGGTCTTATTAACAAAAAAAAAAAAAAACCCAGAGCCAGTTATCAGGGTGAAATCAGAAAGATCAGAGAAGCAGAACAGCCAACCACTAGTTCTTACCTCTACAAAATCCTCAGTCTCAAGAGAGAGAGTTCCTGTTTCCTAATGCCTTATATACCTTTCTCTGCCCAGACATCACTATCTGGGATTAAAGGCATGTGTGCTTCCCAGTACTGGGATTAAAAGTGTGTGTCACCACTGCCTGCCTCTGTTTTCAGTGTGACCTTGAACTCACAAAGATCCAGGCAGATCTCTGCCTCCTGAGTGATAGGATTAAGGGTGTGTGCCACCACTGCCTGGCCTCTATGTCTAATCTAGTGGCTGACTCTGTCCTCTGATCCTCATGCAAAGTATATTAGGGTACACAATATATCACCACATTTCTGATTTTTTTTCTTTTTACTACAAAGAAGTAAGATATACAGTGAATGAAGTCCTACATAAAAGTGGCATTTGAAAACATTGTTACAGGAATTGAACTGTTGAAAATGAAGAACCCAGACACTACTGGCTGGCTAACAGAGTCCTGGCTATTGCCTCTGAGCAGAGATGGCATGCTGTCATCACACTGGGCCCTTGCCCTCTGAGAGTACACACTCCTTCTTGTCCAGCAATGCCTGGCAGACTCCACCATAGATCACAATTCACACTGAAGGTGAACACACAACCCACAAATGATTTTGAGGTGGAGTCCGGTCCTCTGTGGAGGCTGGGATGCTCTGTGGCTTCTCCTATCTGTCAGCTATTAGTCTGATGTTTCTTGACTGGGTCTCAGACCTCTACTGCCGTGTCCCTGCAGTCAGGACCCAGTTTCAGACCCTGTATTCGTCACCTGACTTCGGCCTCACAGATCCCCAGAACTGCTCACTTCACTTGGAACAGAGGCCAGAGGCCTTGCAACAGCCTTATACCAACAAATCCTGTGGTCAGTTCCCCCTTGCCTGCTGCCTCATGCTCAGAGTGGCTTCTGCACAGGTCCAGGGATAGACCACACCTGAGTCTGCTCTGTGACCTCCCACTTTCTGTCACCTGCCTATAGCCTACAGCACATGCCCAAGTCTCTGCACAGCCCCTGTGTACTTCAAGCCTTTGCTTGCATAACCCTTCTGAGTGTGGCATGACACCAGACCACCATCCCATAAAACCACGACTTCTCTCTCTATCCCCTCTTCAATCCTTCAGTTGAGTCTTAAAAATCATATACATCAAAAATTTTCATTTACAACCTCAAAACACCCTCCAGGAACAACAAAAAATCCCTTTATAAAAAACTAAAATGAAAATTAAAAATAGAAAATTAAACAAAAACATCTGAGGCTTTTCATTCAGTTCTCAGATTTGTTTAAAATGGTGATTTCTGCTTGACAAGTATTTTTTAATCACAAAAGAGATGGAGAACTTGGTCAATCTTTCTTTGCTGTCTTTCAGTACCTAACAATTTTTCTATTTTGCTTAGAAAGATGATCTATGATGTTTGTTTTCCTTCCTGTGTTAAAAATCATGCTCTGACATTAAATGGCTGTTAGTCCTGACTTGAGGTTGACTGTAGAAACTGGGTCTTGGGGCTTCAGAGTCTGGCCAACCCCCTCACCCCCAAAAGAAAGTAAAGGCAGAGAGAAAATAAACCTCAGAGAGTGAAAAGAAGAAAAGTGGAGAAGATTGGTGTGCTGTAAGCCAGAGGCATGACTATGGCTTTTGCCTTCAGAGTTGCTGAGGGTCCTGTCTTCCCTACACAAACGATGGAAATAAAGAGACCAGCCAGTCAGAGGTCACTTAAAACAGCCTTTCACACAAACACAGTCAGTGTCTCGGGGAGTGTCTAGAGAATGTTTACAGACAGGAGAGAGCCTCTTCACTGGTAAAAATAACTGGACTAGTTATGTCAACAATGCTCTGGGCTACTTAAAGTGCTGCTTCGTTTAACTAATGCTACAATGGAAAGAAAAACATGAGGAGAGAAAGGCTCCCTCAGAGGAGCCCTCGGTGTGTGTGGACAGACAAGAAGAAGCAGCGCACATAGTGTTATAGCAGAAGGAAAGATGCCCATTGTTAAGGGATTGTCTCTACGAGCTTTGCCCATAGATTTTTCTTCAGTACTTCAGGTAGATGTGTAGTCACTGAACCCCACCTCTATGCCTAGGCTCCCAGGGTAGGGAAAGGCAGAGCATAGCCACATGGGAAGGGTTGTCTTCATCATCTTCCTGAGATTCTACTGATAATGGCCAGAAGAGTCCCCCCAGCTAGGTTGGCTGTTGTGTCTTTTATTGTAGGTTTTGTTTTGTTTTGAGACATGGTATAATGTAGACGACCTCAAACTCACTATGTAGCTGAAGGTGACCTTGAATTTCTGATCCACCGCCTCCATCTCCTGAGTACTGGGATTACAGGGTCTCCCACCATGCCTGGTGTATGTGTGCTGGAGACTGTATCAGGGCTTGGTACATACTTGGCAAGCGCTCTGCCAGCTAAGCTAAAGCCACATCAACTTCCTTGTCTGAGAAAGACTTAACAAGAACTCATATCTTATTCAGTTATAAAGCAGAATTTGTTACCTGAAATAATCACACAAAACAGTTATGGGGAAGACTGTCCTTTAATAAACATTGCCCACTTTATTACACAAAATAAAGGAATTAAGCTGTGTTGGGAGAAAGGACATACCATCTCTAATCTGATCCTAATATTTGATGTTTAAGTACATTGTCTGGCTTCTGCAAGCTCCTGCTTCATTCATTGGCATTTAGGAATAACATTCCACTTTCAGTGTTCCCAATGCGCTCTGTGGTCTGCTACCAAAGATACAGTATTGCCAGTGTGGGCATGACTCCTGGTTTTGTTTGTTTTAGGGGGTGTTTGTTTCATGTTGTTTGTTTTGTTTTGTTTTGTTTTTTAGACAGGGTCTTTCTATATAGTCCTGACTGGCTTGGAACTCTTGGAAATCCACCTGTTTCTGACAGTGGGTGTTTTACCTATCTGGGCTGCAACTCCATTCATTCCTTTAGCAATCAGGCACTGCCATCCACCTGTGCCAACCTCACTGAACACTTTGATAACAGCAGCAAATGTGGACGGGGTCCCTCATGGACTCTGCAGAGATTACCAGACAATAGAAAGGACCACATCAGGCAAAGAGCAGCAGGCATTATTGGAGAACAGGGAGGGAGAAATAGGAGGGCCACATAAAGGCAACGGGTAAGTGTGATTTTACCTATTTTGCTTAGTTGTTATCAAACCGTATAAATGGACTGTAGTTTCCAGAATCCGGAGCAGAGCCAACAAGATACCAGTATCAAACAGAACAAGGAACTGTGTGGCATACACTGTGTAGTTATTCACCCTGGCAGCTGTGCGCCCCCATGGACCTGAAATGAAACAGCCCATGTGGTCTTACTCTTATACAGTATCATTGAAATAGAAGCACAGACAGGGTTGTAGGAGCAGAAGGTGGGGATGGGCCTAGAAGAACTTTGTAAATGTGTGCAAATGCTGTAGTTAATGGGAAGCTCCTGGCCTGCCATTGCACAGGAATAGCAATTGTTCCCGTAGTAGAGGCTTGATGAAATGATGAAGGTGTGAGGAGGCATGTGTAAAAGGCCATGGTTTGATTATGAAACCATGTACACATGCATTGAAACACCACACTGTAGACCATAAATATCCACAATTATTAGATTGCAGATTTCTTTTAAATGTAATACTGGCTGTGTCATTTTGTTAAACGAGTAAAAGCTGGATGTGGTGGGACAAGTTTAAAATCCCAGAACTCTGAGGGTAGAAGCAAGAGGACCAGGCATTCAGTGTTATTTTGGGTTATGCAATAGACTGTGCTGCGTAAGACCCTATCTCAAAAAGATAAAAGCCTCCAGTGTGGTGGTACATGCCTTTAACTCAGCACTTGGGAGTGGGAGGCAATTGGGACATTGGGAGCTTGAGGCCAGTCTGATCTTTGTAGTGAATTCTAGCCCAGTCAAGGCTCATAGAGAGACCCTGCCTCAAAACAAATACATAAATAAAGGGAGGAGAGAATAAAGAACAATGTTAAACACATCACAGAAAACCGGTGGGTATTGGCTGTAATCACTGTCATTCAGAATGTATCCAGTGTGCTTATTCAATTGTCTGGAAGGTGTTTGATTCCATTTTGTTATTTTCAGGCATTTCTACCTACCTAATTTTAACCATTTTAAAGGGATGAGAATATTTACGAGTGAATCCTTCTGAAGCATTCTCTATCCAAGTTAAATCTACATGATCCATGTACACTTACAAATATGTACAATATACCAAGCAAAGCATTGAGACTTTAGTAAGCACAAACCTACTGTAGACAAGAAAACCAAAGGCAAGATTAAATGCATATGAGCACCAAAAAGGAATCCCTACCTACCAGTCTGATTTTCTCCTGAGTGAGATACAGATCCTTCAGGGCACATGGAAATCCTATAAATAAAGCTTGCACACAGAGCTGCTTAAGCTATCACTCAACTTGACCAGGATTGATGTAAGAATGGCTCCTCCTTGAGCATGTGTTTATCTTAATTGCCCATCACAATGCAGCGATGGATGTCAGAAAGAGCTAATAAAAAATGAATAAATAACAACTAGATTCCTATTAAATATCTAGTCTGCCTGGAAGACAAACAAGCAGGTGAGATCCACTTTGATGATAGCTTTGTTCTCCAGATTGATCCTGTTGGATGGGAGTCAGCCTGATGTCCAGCCAGCATTGGTGAGGTGCTGGTGTTCACTTTGTTTTTCTTCTCATTAACTGCTTATCACACACAGAGGAAACAGATATCAGGGATGAGAACTGAGGCAGGGTCATTCCTGCACAACCTCTGAGCATGGGAGCTGAGTTTCCAAGCAAGTGTTAAAAAAAAACTCTGAGTAACTGGAGCTCAGGACTGAGACAGCTGCAAAGACCTGCCCTTGGAGGGCAGGCTAACTGCCTCTAAAAGCATCCCAAGCAAGAGTGGAAGTCAGTATATCCATGGATGCTGTCAGTGGTGGCGAGTCAGTACATCTGCAGATGCTCCAGAGATGCACATTATTTTTCTCCAGTCTGAAAAGGGACCTCATGGGCCAGATCATGAAATGCCCTAAACATCATGCTAGGACTTCCAGGTTCTGCTTTCTAGGTTTTGCTTCAAACTGGGGATCTGGAAAGATGTCCACCAGGTGACAGCACACCCAGGCTCTCTGGTCTGGTCTGTGCATGGCCACCTGCAGTAGCCCAGATGGCACACATACAACATTGTACATTCACATCTTAGCTGCAGTAATTGTGTCTTTTTATAGCAAAGGGGATCAGTGGAGTGAGCGTTGGTTTCTAGAACAAAGCCAAGTGGGACAGAGGGGAAAAGCATTCATTGTCTTGTGGAATGATCTGTGAAGGCTGGGATTCAGCATCGAGAATCTTGACAGCTTCCATGGCTTTCACTTCTCACACCCTTGGGCTCCCTACAGGTGTTGATCTTTATCTCTGTGGATTCCAAAAGGAACTTTCTATAAATACCATCATTACCTGGCCACGAGGATGGCTTCCACATCTTTCTCTAAGATGTCTGTGACAAGTGTCAAAATATATACAGGAAACAAAGGCAGTGAGGTTCCAGTCACCCATCGGGGAGCAAAAGGACAAGCAGAAGGCTCTGAAATTCCATTGAGGACTCAGCCTCCTGCTAGTCCTCCAGCCCCTGAGGCTCATTGCCACCAACTGCAGCAATTACAATGAAGTGACCAGACACCTGTATTCTATAGACAGGAGTGAGTAAGAGGTGGGGAGAGGAGTTGGCCCAAGTACAGGGAGGGTGTTGGCTTCGGGCAGTGGCAGCCGTGGGAGGGGGTAGGAGCATGACTCTGGAGAAGGCAGTTGCTAACCTGCCTTCAGCGGTCTACAGTCTCCAGGGAGACAATTAAGGCACTGTCACCAGCCCCTGTGAAAAGCGAAAAAATAGCTTTTCATGCCCAGTTGTCAAGGACCCTGATGAACAGAAGTACCTGCCAAGTTCTCTGCCCTAAAGATAGGATTTCCAGTGAATATCAACAAAAATTACTGCAAAACCACACAAAACAGTTTTGAAAATGTGTTCCAATTACTGATATCAACACCATTAATCAGGACTGCCTGTTTTTAGTATTTCTTAAGATGAATGGGTCAAGCAATTTTTTAGTATATAGAATGTTCACCAAAAGCTTAGCTAAAATTGAAATTGATACTGTTGTACCCGTTTCGAGAAACCCCCAGAGACCACCAAGGAGCTGGTTTCCGATGCAAGCACATAAGGGTCCTTTTATTCAGGTTCAACCTGGGCCACCGCATGGCAGATGGAAAGAAATGTGGCAGTGGCCACAAGCCCAGGTGTAGAGGGTTTTGATAGGGAAGAACAACAAGCCGGGGATTGGCAACTTGGGATTGGGCAGAAGGGATATGGGGCAAGGTGATCTTTTTGAAACTATTGGTCTAGACTTTGGGTGCAAGGCCACATTTAAAACCACTGGGTTAGACTTTTGGCAGGGAACCACAACCTGCTGAACAGGATTTTCTGGAAGGATTTTCTGGACTGCTCAGCAAGATTATCTAGATATCTTCAAGGGCCATAAACCACAGACAAGATGCCTGTACTGTAGGATACTGCTCTGTATCCACTAGAGTTGTCATGGCACATTCCTGAGGTCCTTCCTGGAACTGAGTACAGCAGGTGGTCTGAGATGGTGGCCCTTTCTCTAAGATGGAGCCTGTAAAGTCAAGTTTAGGCCTTCACAATATTTATCAAGTTAGTACAGAGAAGCCCTCACCCCTTATAGACAAGCTCTGTGTGGGGACTCCGTCTCCCTGAAGGCATGAGCAGAAACTATTAATTTTTTTTTTCCTGAACAACTTTGAAGGATCTCTATTGGACCATTGGTTTTAGAAACTCACTAAAAGCTTTTATAGGACTCACTGGAAGCTGGGTCACTGGGTACAGTTTATTGCAGCTAATGAACACACATTAAAAGGCAAAATTGGAAAGATGATTCCACAGTAAAGAGCACTGGCTACTCTTCTGGAGGACCAGGGTTCCCTTCCAGAACTCATGATGGATGGAACAACTCCCTGTAGCTCCAGTTATGGGGGATTTGGTGCCCTCTTCTGGCCTCTGCTAGCACCTGCATTCACATGCAATTACCCACTCACAGACATACAAATAGAAAAACAAAATTTAATCTGTAAAATCAGTCCAAGGAAGGACAGCAGCCTTCATCCAGTGGAACTCCATGGGCAAAGTTTCCTGTTGTTTCTTCCCCCTGAAGCCAAGCCCAGGGTCACCTTCCTAGCCCACCTGGAGCTGTGCCAACCCTGGTGGCTCACCTGATCATGATGATTGCAGACTCCATCAAGTAGTCTCATGACTGTCAGCATGGTCGACCTGTTTCCAGCCTTCAGGAGGTCATGCAGGTACATTGTGACCCCAGGCCTCCCCCAGAATGACATGATTGCCCTATCAGAGAGCTGGTGGGCCACACGTGGTTAAAGACATGGCACAGCCCAACATCAAAACCAGTCATCTTTTGGCACAACAACAACTATATCTTATTTTCTTGAACTTTAATTTTTATTGCCAAAACTGATGGGTGAGAGTAGAAAAGACAGATATGCAGTCTTTCCTATCAGTAAAGATGTTCTTCACATTCTCTTCCTGCCACACAATGAAAACCAGTCCATCACCTAATACTATTTTCATGTTGAACTGGGCAATACAAGGAAGAATTTATAAAAGGCTGTTTCTATAAAAAGCATGATCTTCCCACCCATATTGTCTTAGTGACTGTTCTATTTCTGTGAAGAGACACCATGACAAAGCAACTTATAAAGGGAAGCATTTCAGTGGGATTCGATTGCCATGGTCATCGTGGAAGGGAGCATGGTGGCAGGCATTGTGCTGGAACATTAGCTTGAAGTTTACTTCTAATCTGAAAGTTGCAGACAGGGAGAGAGACTGGGCCTAGTGTTTTGAAACCTCAAAGCCCACCCCCATGGATATAATTCCTCCAAAAAGTCTACAACTCCTAATCCTTCCCAGACAATTCAACTCCCTAGTGACTAAGCATTCCAGTATAAGGGCCTATGGGGGCCGTTCTCATTCAAACCACCACATTCCACTGCATGGCCCCATAGGCTTGTAGCCATATCATAATGCAAAAACATATCCAGTCCAACTTCAAAAGTCTTCATAGTCTCTGACAGTCTCAGCACTGTTTAAAAGTCCAAAGTTCAAGGTCTCTTCTGAGACTCGGCAATCTCTTAACTGCAACCTCCAATAAAATCACAGTCAAAAAGTAAGTCACATACTTCCAACATACAATGGCAAGGAATAAACATTACCATTTCAAAAGAGAGTAAAAGTAACTAGTGAGGAAATGCTGGACCAAAGGAAAAAGGAAATCCAGATGGGCAAACTCCAAACTTTGCCTCTCCATGCCTGGTGTTCAGATCTCTCACTCTTACAAGCTTTGCTAACTGCAACACACTTTACTCTCTTGGGCTGGTTCCATGCCAGGTCTTCAGCAATTCTTAGCAAATACCCATTGCTCTGGGGTCTCCAAAAAATCCAGGCTTTATCCTCAGAGCTTCATGCCATGGTCTCTTCAGGCCTCCATACAGAGACTCCTCTATCACATGCCTGGCCTCAGTGGCTTTCTTTAACCACAGAGGACCGATTCCACAAATCTTTCCTGTATGTTCCTTTAAAAAGCCAGAACTACTTGCCAGAAGCTGCCGGTTTCTTTTGCCTGCTGTGGCTGGAACCTTGCCCCCTCAAACTATATTTGCATAAGCTTTCTTTATCATTTAGGCCTAGACAAATCTCTTAGACCTTTTCCTTTCACAAGTTGCAGAGTTAGCTGGGTGGGGTCTTACCTTGAGGTTACCATTTTTGTCATTGTTGTTGTTCCATTCCACATCAGGCCTTTCTTTAAACTGTGTATTTCTTTGAGCACAAAACGTGGCTCCAACCTTGGACTCCTTGGTGCTCCTTTCCTCCTCAAACTGTGCATTTTGCATTTCTCTTAGCCCTGCTTGCTCTTTTTCATTGTAGATCTGCATAGAGTGATCACTAATAACCACATGGCACTGTCAATACTAGGCTGTCTTGAAATCTCCTCTGCCAATAACATTAATCCAACACTCTTCAATTTTTCCTCAGGCAGGTTTTTAATAAAGAGCAAAGGCAGCCACATTCTTCACTAAAATATCACAAGAATTATCTCTACCCTGGCTGCTATTGTTTCTTAGCTGGAAACAGTAGTTCACGTTGCTCTCAGCATTACTGTCTTCCAAGCTCCACTAGGATGGCCCGCTGGACCCCATGGAAAGCATTCAACCACTTTTCTATTCCAAAGTCCCAAAGTCCACATTCCACCAAGCAGCAGCATGTCCAGGCCTATAACAACATAGCCAGTCCTGGTATCAGCTTCTATCATAGTTACTGTTCTATTGCTGTGAGGAGACGCCATAACCAAGGCAGCTTATAAAAGGAGGCATTTTATTGGGAGTTTGCTTACAGTTTCAGAGGATTTGTCCGTCACCCTAATGGAGAGGAGTATATGTCAGGCAGGGTGGCATGGTGCTGAAGCAGTAACTGAGAGCTTACATGTTGAGTAAAGAATCATGAAGTTTACAAGGTTGTGAAGTTTATATGTGAAGTGAACAACCATGAGACTTAGAGCAGGGAGGGAATGAGGGAGAGTGAGAGCGAGCTAACTGGGAATGGTGTGGTCTTTGAAATACCAAAGCTTTGGCCCCAGTGACACATCTCCTTCAACAAGACCACGCTATCTTATCCTTCCCAAGTAGTTCCATCAACTGGGGACCGAGCACGCAAACATATGAGCTTGTAGGGGCCATTCTCATTCAAACTATCACACCTCTGTTGATCCCATTTCTAACTCCATGACCCATACCACATGAACATAAACACACACTGATGTTTACAGTCTACACTCATACATGAGCAAGTATTTAGACAGACTACCATACCCTATCTCTTGCTGTTGTCTGACTTCTATAACTTTACACGATAGTTCACTTGGGTAAACATCAACAATGACATTACATGCCCAGTTTATTATCTGCCCAAATGTGGTAGTTTGAATGAAAATGGCCTCCACAGGCTCACAGGGATTGGGATTATTTGAAGGAATTAGGACCTGTGTCCTTGTTGGAGTAGGTGTGGCCTTATGAAGTGTGTCACTGGGGGTGAGCTTTGAGGTTTCAGAAGATCTCAAGCCAGGACCAGTGCTTACTTTCTCTTCCATCTGCCTGCCAGTCAAGATGTAGGACTCTCAGCTACCTCTCCAGCACCATGTCTGCCTGCATGCTACCAGGCTTTCTTCCATGATGATAATGCACTAAACCTCTAAACTGTAAGCTAGTCCCAATTATAAGAATTACTGTAGTCATGGTGTCTCTTCACAGCAATAAAACCCCAACTAAGACACCGGTGAAAAGTTATTCAGGGTTATATATTCCAAAATCAGGTATCTTTTATACTTGTCATGATGGTCTCGGGTTCATGTTGCTAACCCTTCCTATTTCCCTTTTTCTGGGGAAGATTTGTTTAAAGACTCAAGCTTGGACTATTTTCAAGCATTGTTTTGTGGTGGTTTGTAGCTGAAGTTTTCCTGTGTCCATCCAGCTCCTGCAGCTGCTCAGAACCAAACAAACACACAGATGCTTATTTTAATTAAAACTGTTTGGCCTAATGGCTCAGGCTTCTTGCTAGCTAGACCTTACATCTTAAATTAACACATAATTGTTATTTAAGTTTAGCCACGTGGCATGGTACCTTTTCCCAGTTCTGCCTTCACATCTTGCTTCTCATGGCAGCGGTTGGCAGCATTTCCTGACTCAGCCATTCACTTCCCAGAATCCTTCTCTCTCTTTATCCCACCTATACTATACTTCCTGCCTGGCTACTGGCCAATCAGCATTTTATTTATCAATCAATCAGAGCAACACATTCACAGCATCCCCAGCAGTGGTTTTTTGTTTGTTTGCTTGCTTGCTTTGCTTTTATCTTGTTTCATGGAAGTTCTATAACCTGGAAAGTTTAAATCACCTTTTTAAATAGTATTATCTATGGAAAGTGAGAAATGCACACATCTGTAAAAAAAGAAAAAAAAATCATATCACCTAGAGAGGTGTAAGGATAATTGATAAACTCTAAGTTCACACCAGACATACCTATGGACTATTGCTGATGACTGTGTGTGCCTCCAATCTCTCCCCTTGGGGGCTCGGAGTCCACTGTCCTGGTCTCCATGCTACTTGTACCCGGAAAAGGATTTAGGAAGATCTTCCCCACAGTATTTATTTGCCTGTGAAGAGTGTATTGTGAAGGTTCTGTGTTTTAAATCTTTATGAATTATTTTTCTTTCTCCTTACCTGAACTCTGTTGAATTTCTAATGTTTCTCTTTTCAAATTATATATACTTCATATTTCTATTCATTTATTATATTCTCTTGCACTTTGGCATCAGATTTAACTAAAGATTGCTTAAGAAAATTTAATATATTTAATACTGTGTATTTATTCAGTGAGCAACCGCCACTCTCACTGTCAGACAGTCATAGGCAGCCCTGTGCTGCTCTGCATTTTTATTTTATTTTGTTTTAATGAATAAACACACACACACACACACACACACACACACACACACACATTTACGCATGCATGTGTGTAATTGCCACAGAGGGACTCTGTTTTCCCCTTCCATCATGGCGGTCCCTGGGAATGAATTCAGTTCCACCCAGTGCTTCTTACCTGGCTGCAAGAGGGGGGTTATTCTAACTAGGTTTGCATTCTTGCAAGCCTTTGAGGACGTTCTGACAAAAACAAGGATGGAAACACTGTTTCCAAAATGAACTATGAGTCAACTCTCTTTTAAAGTTTGGCCCATTCTTCCTGGTAAGAAATTAACAAATTATCATCACCAGTGTCTCAGGGTAGAAGCTGAGTGTCTGGAGTGTGCAGAGCATGTGCAGTGCCAGTGGAGTGCATGTAGAGTGCATGTGGAGTGCGTGTGGAGTGTGTGTGGAGTGCATGTAGAGTGTATGTGGAGTGTATGTCGAGTGCATGTGGAGTGTATGTGGAGTGCATGTGGAGTGTATGTGGAGTGTATGTGGAGTGTATGTGGAGTGCATGTGGAGTGCGTGTGGAGTGTATGTGGAATGTATGTGGAGTGCATGTGGAGTGTATGTGGAGTGCGTGTGGAGTGTGTGTGGAGGGCGTGTGGAGTGCATGTGGAGTGCGTGTGGAGGGCATGTGGAGTTCATGTGGAGTGCATGTGGAGTGCGTGTGGAGTGTATGTGGAGTGCGTGTGGAGTGTATGTGGAGTGCGTGTGGAGTGTGTGTGGAGGGCATGTGGAGTGCATGTGGAGTGTGTGTGGAGTGGTGCAGAGTGGCCTTAAGCTGTGCAACCAGCGTGGAGGACGAGAGCGCAGATGGGTGGGGCCCAGAGGACGGGGTGTGACGGTGGACAGAAGGCTGGTGGGAGAGGACATGCAGGGTGGAAACTGGGGCCGTAGATGCAACAAAAGCAAATTTTTAAAAGTTCCATGAAAATACATACTTTATATCTAATTTTTAAGAAGAGAAAAACATCTGCCCTATACATAAGGAATTGCTGACTTGACTTAGCCCGACTGGTTTAAAAATTCTAAGACTTTTCATGTTACTTTCGAACACTGAAATTAATGCATTTTAATGACTTCCTTTTTGCCTCATATACATATACACTAGTTTAGAGGAAGACATCAATCTCCATTGCATTTTCAACTCGTTCCTCAGCTGTCCCTTGTGGACCATCCGATCACCTCTGAGCGTGTCTCAGGCTGCGGCGTTTCAGCTGGGTTTGCATTGGGCCGAGTGCCTCTGATCGGGCTCGTTTCTTCTCTCTGGATAATTCTAATTCCGCTTTCTGCTGCTTGTGCAGCCACCTGTTCCCTACAGATACTGAAGGATTTTTCTCTTCTGAGAAAGTTAAACATATGTTAATGAAAAATAACCAGAAGTAAGGTGCTTATTAGAATTTAATTAGAGCACAAATTATGTTTTTTAAGTAGTTTCCACTGTCGTTCTGCTTACAAACAGTGGTGAGCTCTATTTCGCAAATTTTAACTTTATTCCTGTGCAACAACCAAATTATCTTAATGGGTGTCCAGATGACAAATTAGACAAATGCCTTACCCCGAGTCACTTTCTGATAAAGACACATCGCTTAGTTGCAAGATGACAAACGGTGTGCAAGTGACAAATCTTTTAATTAAAATTTACAAGCGGTTAAATGCTGTTTGACCCAAACCGAGGCTGTTATCATGAATCACTTTGAAAGGATGTTGGGCTTTTCAGGAGGATCGATCCTGATGGCCAGAGCCTGCCGAGCACTGAGCAACCCTCCGCTTTTAGTCCCGGCTTCGGGTTCACGGCAGCTTTTACCTACCTGGTTCAAAGAACTTCAATCTAGTTGAAAAGAATTTAAGAGTTCCAGTGAGTCTTTAAACTCTATTCAGCTTCATGAATATTTAATGTCACGTTCAGTGTTCAAGCAAAATGTTCTTCCATCTAAAGAGAAAATAGCTAAACTTTTGATGAGTTATGGTTTTTACTGCATACGCAATCATCGTTCATGAGAAGGCCGGGTAGGTTTTATTGTTTGAGAATAAGGGTGGCCGTTGCATTTACTCACCAATATAGTAAATGTAAAATTGCTTAAGTAACATGCTTTATTATTTATGCTGGCAACCACATAATGTGAGGGTAGTTTCATAAAAAATATAAATTAGAGAACTCTCATGTGCCACGGGCTGTGGACCTGTTTTACGGCTCTGACTTAGCTGCTGCCCTTCTGCTTCGGTGTCTATTGCGACGCAGAAGAAATGCATGCAGTGCAGCTCCCCCTCCAAGCTGAACCGCATACCCTCCTGGGAGGGATGCTTTTCATCCCAGCTTTCTTCTCAACATTTCTTCTCCATGTCAGGGATGGCTCCATCTTAGCATAACCCTTGCTTGGTTTTCTATTAAGACTTTTAACATCGGTTGATGTCTCTGGCCTCCTAGGTACCTTCACACACTGTACAAACAGGCAGATGCACACACATACACAACGTGAAAATAATAAAAATAAATCCCTAAAGCACACACACAAAAAACCCCTCAACTAAAATGTATACAACCTCTCCTCTCCTGTTATATAAGAAAAAGGAAAAAAAACGTTACCAGGTCTTTTAAAGTTGTTAAGATTATAATTATATGGTGTTATTTTGTAACCTATTTTGGTTTTTGTCTGTAGGAAAACAACCTTGAGATTTTCATCCTCAAATGGATTGAAAGGCATGCTAACTAAGCATGATGAAAGGCTCTGGATTTTGTAACAATGTATTACCTACAGTATGTTATACAATTCCATTTAACAAGTAAAAAGCCAATGAGCTTGATTTACAAGGACGTCAATGGTAACCACAATTCAGATACGATGTAAATAACCTGAGGACATACTGGAGATCCCCTTTGCCCAGACTGCAATGATGTTGACAAGCAATTTGCTTCAAACAGGAGAATATTTTATAAATGGTCAAAAGCCACAAACTGTTTGATCCTTACTTGAGAATTACTATTTTTTTTAAATTCAGCCTCTAATTATCCATACTATTCACAAATATTTGTCAAAATGCAAATGACAAAAATTTAAACAAATTCAAACAATTAGTTAAAATTTCCTCATATTAAAAATTATTTTTCAAAGCATGATGCTGAGAAATGAGGGACTTAATTAGCAATTGCTCCTGAGGCATTATTGTCACTTGAAGTTCACAAATGATGAGTGATGGACCTTTGAGCACCCAGGTCTTATCTTGTGTCCAGTTTTCAGTTTCAATACTTGGCACTTTCTTCCTCAAACTGGCAGGTGCAAGCAGGTTGCCCTCACACTGTAGCAGCCTTGGGACCCCTTGATGGTTTCTTACTAGATTTGTCTGTTGTCTAATTGACAAAAAGAAAAAGCTAGCCTTTGTGTGTGTCCCAAATGTGTGACCTCTGAAAGCAATGCCATCTTACTTTCCTCTTGAGTATTAATTTATAGGGTATCATTGACTATGTATTTATAGTGTGCCTACACAAATAGTGAAAATAACGAATGACACAAAAAGCCCCTATCAACCCAAAACTGGGTAAAGGGAGCCAGGGTTGAGCTCACTTTATGTACCATGTACAAAGCCTGAGTTTGATCCTTAATGCCACATAAACCAAGTGTAGTGTTACTTGCCCATAATTCCAGAATTCAGGATGTGAAGGCAGGAGAATGAGAATTCTGTGTCACAGACCAGAGTCCAAATCTCATTCTGCCATTTTTCCCACTATGGCAGTTTAACTATGACTTGAATTTTTTAGATAGATTCCCTCCTCCAAAGGGGCCTCTGAAGAATTAGAAGAAGGGTGTGTAGTCTCCCTGACCATGCCTAGCAACCAGTTCAGATGAAATCCAGGTTCTGCTTCCCATCTCTGAATTTCACTCTCCTCCATGCTCTCTTCATATTCTGGTACAGCTTCCATCAACAAACAGGTTCTTTCAACCTGAAACCCATCTTCTCCAGTCAGTGCAGGGTGGAGCATGGAGCTTCCCAGGACATCTGAAGGGGATATGACCCTGGATAAGTCAGATGGAAGATTTGACAGAGCACACAGTGTATCCCTCTCTCAGCAGCGTTCTGCCTCCTCTAGGAAATACAGTAAGAGCTTGTGAGGGTCCTTTTGAAAGTTTCGTTGAGCCAGTTTGTTAATTCCAACCTAGAGCTGATTAGCCATCCCCCACACACACATATAGCCATTCCCACACACACACACATAGCCATTCCCCCACACACAAGGTCATCAATGACAACCGTGGCACTTTAAAGGGACTCAGGTCCACCTCATCAAAATCATTTCATGGTACGACAACAAACTCAGCTACAGCACAGGGTGGTGGACCTAATGGCTGAGTAAGCAGTCCTGAACTGCCCACCCCAACAGGAACAGAGAGGAAGAGAGGGATTCTTGGCTGCCAAGAGGTCCCTGTCTCAACTCCATCTCCTCTCACAGTTTGAGGGAGCCTTACTCTTTTGAATATCATCAAGAAAGTTCACTGCACCAACTCCCATCCCCAAAAACGAGAGAAAAGAAAGAACTACAGTAATGAGGTGAACACAGAATGCAAAAAATGCTGCCAACAGGCACTAGGGTTGGAAACACGGTGACATCTGATTGGGTGTGCCGGCTGGGGCCTCCAGGCAGAGGGAACATGAACTCTCAGAGCTCCGGAAAAGGCTGCCTAAGCCACAGCATGGAAGGGAAGCAAGAAGACAAGACTGAGGCCAGATCAGTCAGTCATCTGTGGTTACTGTCAGGCGAGGTTCATGGGTGGAAAAGTCCTCTGTTCTGGATTGCGGAAGCCACATCTTTAAAAGTGTGAAACTTATAAAAGGAATCTGAGGTTTCTCCCATCTCGGACTAGCTTGGGGTCTGCAGGGTGAATGTGCTGCTGTTGTCTTTCATGGGGGTCAGAGAAGAAATCATGGTCTCAAAGATCTCAGGGATGATGTTTAGAGTTGTCAGTTCTTAGGATAAAAAATATTATCTTCATGTCAAGGCAGTGTTTTCAGGATAAGGACTCCAAGATGGAGGCAGGGCTTGGTTTTTACTTAACCATGGCACCAAAACAGTAAGAAGCAAATGAGGCAAGAGAGAAAATGTTCAGAGCTGATAAAGAACTTTGAGGCTTGAAGTCTGTGGGTTGGTGACGTCTGTGTGTCAGGGGAAGGTTTTGAGTAATGGGATGACTTGTTCGAAGCGGCAGAGAAAAGATAACTCTGTCAGAGACACATGGGGCCGATGGCCATTGGGAGATACTGAGGCATGATAAAGAAAAGCAAAATCATTTAAGTAACAAATGACCAAGCTCTGGGCCCAATATAATTCTATGACAAAGATGTGCTTGATTAACACTTGAAATTGGCCCTGGGAAAAAATGTGTCCCTTATTACTAGGAGTAAGACGGGGCCATTCCTTTGAGTCTCCTTTGCTTAGTGACTGTGCCCTGTCCCCCATACTCCACACCCTGAGGTAGGAACTGGGTCCCCAAGTCCCAACTCCCTGACATTTCTGACTTCCATGTGATCAGAGCCACATCAAAACTGAGCAAGAAACTGAATAACAACATGTAGAAAACAGCATTTGCCAAGTAAAATAAATATTTAATAAGAACCTGTTTATAGAACACTGGTGTGCTGGATTTTGGGGCTTATTGCTAAACATGTAACTCAGTTGCAATCATCAAAGAACTTGAAAGCCTGTAAGACATGAGCAGATTAAAACAAGACAAAATGCAATGTGGAAACGAAAGGACTGTGCAGATAACATGGGGACTCAGGGCATTTACAGGATACAAAGGCTTCTGGGACCATCCAGGCCTCTAGCTGGACCATGTGATGGAGTTGTTGGGTTCTCATCATCTAAGACATTAAGGCACCTGATCCAGGAATAAGCCTGAACTCTTTAGAGTAAGTAGGCAAGCAGGACAAGGACAGGACACTAGCTCTGCAGTCTGCCAACACTGAACAGCATTGTCTGTGTGTTTGGTGATAATGTAGATTATCTAAACTTTCATTTCCTTTTTCATAAAATAAAACCACATCCAATTCAACACATTTGTCATAAGGATTAAAAATTGTGTGGCCAGCAAGATGGGTCTGCAGATAAAGATGCTTACAGCCCAAGTTTCATGACGTGAGTTTGATTGACAGAACCCACATGGTAGGAGAGAACAGACAGAACATTGTCCTCCCACCTCTGAAACATTCACTCCCTTGTTGCATCTGCAAAGCAAGAGCATGCTAAACACGTCCCTAGACATGAACTTCCTTTTCCAGTGCTCTAGTACTATTTATTTATCCTATGAATACAATGGACATGTGAAGAGATTTAAAGGGCCTGGATGTCACAACTAGGAAGGGCAAGGGAAGGGATGTCTTAGTTACTGTTCTGCTGCTCTGTTGCCGTAAAGAGTCACTGTGGCTAAGGAACTTTTTTTTTTCTTTTTGCTTTTTTCGAGACAGGGTTTCTCTGTGTAGTTTTGGTGCCTATCCTGGACCTCACTCTGTAGCCCAGGCTGCCCTCTAACTCACAGAGATTTACCTGGCTCTGCCTCCTGAGTGTTGGGATTAAAGGCGTACACCACCACTGCCTGGCTTGACTAAGGAACTCTTATACAAGAAAGTGTTTAATAGGCACTTGCTTGCAGTTTTAGAGGGTTCATTCATGATCATCATGGCAGGAAGCAGACAGGCATAGCACCAGAGCAATAGCTGAGAGCTTTACATCCTGATCCACAGGCAGGCAAAGAGAGAGAGTGAGACTGCTGTGAGCTTTTAAAACCTCAAAGCACACTCCTGGTGACACACCTCCTCCAACATGGCCACCTCTCCTAATCCTTCCCAAATAGTTCAAATATATGAGCCTATGGAGGCCATTCTCTTTCAAATCACCAGAGGGCGAGGAGGGAGTAAATCTCCAAAGCCTTAGTAGGAAATTTTTCCAATGGTTTCCACTGGCACAGCAAGGCAGAGACCAGCATTTCACTTTGCTCAGGTCTAAGTGGGTCCTCAGTGCAGGTGACTTTCATGTTGCTTTTGATAAAGTCCTAGGCAAACTGTATCTGATCAGTCCTGTCTACATATCTTCTGATTGCACTGTCATTTCCAACAAACAACACACAAGACATTAATATCACAACAGTGAAATGCACAGACAGTGGACCAAAGTTCTGTGTTTTGGGGTTTGCAAGTCACAAAACATGGAAAGAAAAAAATCAAAGTAAATGTATGTTTTTTTTTGTTTTTTTTTTTTTTCCTCTCTTTTTCTGCTTTATTGATCTGGGCAAAGTATAAATGCCTGGAAACAAAAGATAGAATTTGCAGTATTTCCCCAATGATAACAATTAACTTTCCCACCATGAAGTAGCCCGTGCAGCCTAAGCTAATGACATAGAAAGGAGAAGCTCCTACAGTAACAACAGCAGTCCTCTGGTCTGTCTTACATCATTATCGTAAAGGTGGTTATCTCCACTGCAGGCTGGCCCAACCTTCTCCACAAGGGGGTGGGCGTAGACATTCTTCCACAGAAGACAGTATGGTCACTTTCATTTCTGCAGCACGATTTGCTCTCATATTTACATGGTATTTCAGGGAGTCACCTACTCCACTGTACATTCCGATCATATGACATCCAAGAGCATCAGTAGATCATCACCCTGACTGTATGGGAGCCAAAGGCCTGGCCTGGTATGAACTCCGGACAATCAATCAACTGAGAGAAGTCTGTTTGTGGCACATTTCGAGGAGGAGGGCCTGGGATGTCAACCTGAAGCGAATAAACCAGCTCACAGTAATAGGAAAAGTGATACACGAAGTTGGAGACGAGATAGAGAAAAGAGAGATGATCAAGATGAAGTATCCAGTGTGAGAAGTGAGGGTGGTACCATCCGAGGTTCCGCAAGAGGCCGAGGAAGAGGCCGGGGCCGGGGAAGAGGCCGAGGTCGAGGAAACCCTAGATTGAACTTTGATTATTCCTATGGTTATCGAGAGCCAGGGGAAAGAACTGATCAGCCCTTTCCCACAGAGCTTAACACCAGCATGATGTATTACTACGATGATGGCACAGGGGTGCAGGTCTATCCTGTGGATGAAACACTGCTGAAAGAGTACATTAAGCGCCAAATTGAGTATTACTTCAGTACAGAGAACTTGGAGCGGGACTTCTTTCTTCGCAGAAAGATGGATGAGCAGGGATTCCTGCCCATTTCCCTGATTGCTGGTTTTCACCGTGTGCAAGCTCTCACCACAAACCTTAATCTCATCTTGGAGGCACTGAAGGATAGCACAGAAGTAGAAATTGTGGATGAAAAAATGAGGAAAAAGATTGAACCAGTAAATGTATGTTTTTAACAGTGCTAAATCATAAACTAGAAAATTTAAGTTGACAACAAGATTGAAGACCAAGAAAAAGGGAGTGGTTCAGATAAAACAACCAACTGCAGAGTCAAAGATCTTTGCACAACTCCCCACCCCTCCCCCCATCCCATACTAAGCTCTTGCCTCTCAGTGGTATCAGGCTTCTCCCACTAACAAATTAAGTTGGACCTGGAATTAATTAAAACACACATAGTCCTAAGAAAACAAAAGCAGGAATCTATCAAAAATTCATAGGGAAAAAAAAAAAAGACCACATGGTGAATTGGCTGGGAGAAGGGCCCAGCTCTGGTTTCCAGCCTCCTGCCTGCGGAGAGTAAGCTCTCTGTGTTTGTGCTGTTCCTGTTCAGCCCATGTTTCTCTTGGTACTCTCCAGTTGCAGGAGAGTCTGTGATGTAAAATACCATACAGGTCAGTTTGAGGTTCCACCCACAGTTGTATTGAAAAAGTGACTGGGTATTCTTCCAGGACCTTCTCCAACTAGGAAAGACAAGATGATGTGTTTGTATTTTGTGGGTATGTGCACATTTGGCTTTTCCATTTCTTCATCATGTAGGCATAAACACTTCAACATTGTCTTTTCATAAAATTAAATGCAAGTTCCCTCATATCCTGGACTTTGGATAGCATTTGACATTAAACCCATCAGTTTGGGGTAAAATAATACATTAATCACAGGGCCAGAGATGGAATAATTTCAAAGTCTGCATCTAAATCAAAGCTTAAGGGGCTAGAGATGGCTCAGAAGTTAGGAGCACTTGCTGCTCTTACAGAGGACTGAGTTCAGTTCCCAGAACCCACACCATGTGGTTTAGCTCCAGAGGATCAAATGTCTCCTCTTCTAACCTCAGATGTACAGATACATACACATGATTAAAAAGTAAATCTTTAATAATAAGTACATAAAAATAGTTACCTGATATGGAAAAGCCAGCTGTGAAGCCCACTTCCAAGTCTGTGCTGTGCAAAGCCTGGCATCTCCCTGTTTGTCCATGGTGGAAGCTCACATGGACTGTAACAATGCCATAGAACTGTTAAAGAAGGAATTAGAAAATATTCTGTATCCATAAAGCCAGGCTATGAGCGTAAGCCTGTAGCACCTGCCGCCAGATGAAATGGCCTCTACAGGTCATCTTGTCAGCAGACTGCTCTACTTCTAAAAGCTATTGAGGTACTTGGGGTATGAAAGGTGCCACATAAAAACGGAATTTAATTCTGTACTCTTCCAGTAATTTGCCTCATAAATACTTCTTGAACTGGTGAGATACTTTCGATTATAGGAATAAAACTTATGTATTCACAACTTATATGCTATTTCATCTTCTTGGAAGTCAAAAGACTCTTCCTGTGCTTGTGATGCCCCAATAAATCTGCTGCAGACATTTTTATAACAGCTGTTAGCACAAGTGACATTGCACCTAGAGTGGGCGCTGTTATCTATTGTGTTTCTCTTGCCATTATTTTTATGTATACTTTCTAGTCATTTTGAGTAAATGAGATCAATTTTTCATCATTAATAATTCATTATCCCCCCAAAATTTCATAATTTAATGCACAAACTAAGAAATACTTATGTGCAGATGTTAACCAGAAAAGCCTTCTGAATCTCACTGAGGGGGCAATGTGCCTATGCTTCACATGGTCCTGAGGCAGGAGCATGGCTCTAACAACCATTCAGACCTGTGACTTGTGTCTGCACAACATGGTCTTCTCTGAACACATTTAAAACAACTCATTTAGCATATTTTAGTGCAAATCCTTCTCTGTCCAGAGCATTCACTGGAAATCATTGGTACTTTAGTTACAAAAGTTAGAAATTACTTCCAAGCATCAATATGGTGCACAACACTAATTTTTTAGTTTCATTAGTTCTTTGAGAGTTTCCAGTTTTGTACAATATGCTTTGATTGTATTTCCCAGATCCAGCCACTTGTGACCCACCCAACTTTAAACCCTTCTTTAAAAAAATCCCTTCAAGACCAATCTGTGCTACCTAAACATTCCACCCCCTCTTTTGCAATGATCTCAAGCCTTGGGGAAGGGTACTGTATATGTCTTCCCTTTAGAGCTGAGCACTCTATAGTCTGTTGTTTTCTGAACCTTGGCCAGTTCTGGGTCTCTGTGTTAATTACCATCCACCACAAATAGCATCTTCTCTGATGAAGGCTGAGAGGTTCACTGATCTATTGTTACAATGCAAAGTCATTAGGAGTCAGTTTACTGCTATGTATATTTAGTAGCATAATGGTATGTTCTTCACCGGGACCTATGACATGTCTAGTCACAGGTTCTTGCCTGACAATGGTGCCAGGTGTGGGTTTCACCTTGCAGAGCAGGCCTTAAATCCAGCTGTAAAGTGGTTGTTTACTCCCCTGATGCTTGTCCACTGTTGGGCATGTCTTGCCAGGCCAGCAATTGTTGTGCCTTCACAGTTCACAGCTGGGTAAGATTAGTGATTGCTTTCACTCTCCAGAGATGTGTACATAGCACCTTCCAGCATTATGAAGGCTGGCCATAGGGATGAATCCTCCAGGTCAGTGCTGTCTTGATTTTACCATGTTCTATGACTCAAGTACATGGTAGAGTCTCACACCATCATGTTCTGCAGAGTAACCAAGACCAATGGAAAATACTTTTGATGTTTGAGGTCTATGGAATCTTATGGGCCAACAGCACCAAGAAAATTAACCCATCCCTAATATTGGGCTTTTTATTTGTTAACTTCTGGTGGTTAATAGGGATATTACTGCCCTGTATATGGTAACTCCATTTTAGCTGTGTGTGTGTGTGTGTGTGTGTGTGTGTGTGTGTGTGTTATCATAATCTCTTTAGAGGTTTTAATCCTTCCCCATATTCATTACTCTACTCTGTCCCCCACCCTTCCACCTCAATTTAAACATTCTTGTTCAGTTATTCCTTTTTATACTAGTAAATTCTATCTCCCATCCCTTGAGAGCCCCTCTCCATGCACTTTAGAGCATGAGATGAGTAAGGGAGTGAGAAATAGATATTCAATTGGATATTTAAAATAACAGAGGGTAGATCTGGTGATTAAATGTGAATATACATGAGGCTGTATACAGACCCACACATTGAGGGGGCTTATGTCAGGATACAACGGCTTTTGCTACCTTGTGATAAAATTACAACTTTTTTTTTCGAGACAGGGTTTCTCTGTGTGGCACCTTTCCTGGAGCTCACTTGGTAGCCCAGGCTGGCCTCGAACTCACAGAGATCTGCCTGGCTCTGCCTCCCGAGTACTGGGATTAAAGGTGTGCGCCACCACCGGCTAAATTACAACTATTTTCAGTGTACTAGGAAAGAATTATCTTATGACTTTAGAATTAATTTTATACATCTAATAGGGGGCTAATTTCAAGCCCCTCTCAGTCTGGAGATATAAGGCCTCAATGAGTATTACAGTGGTTGGCTGGGATATGATGTCACATACCTGGGGGGGGTTGGTTGGGTACAGCCACAGAGAACCTTTACCTGTGTGAGCAGGTGACAGGCTCCCACCTGTGAACCAGCCACTCCATGCCTGGGATTCCTACAACAGGAGGTCTCCAGAGTTAAGCAGAGTGGTTAGAGTGCCGTCTACACAGCTAAAGCTTCTGAGATGCCTCAGTGCAGATCAACTGTCACAGTGTTGGTCCGATTTTTTGAACAGTGACAAAGTTAGCACCACAGCTACTTCTTGGAATAGAAGTTACTAGAAGAGGAAGAAGGAACTGAAGGTCTGTGGTAACATTTCCCTTGTGACAATTATCAAGCTGTACTGTTACACTGTATATACTTGCCTGTCATATTTCAACTAAAAATTTATATTTTAAAAACTTGAAAAAGAAATTTTGAATAAAAGAATACAAGAGACCAGACTTTCTCACAGATATACAATAGCCCAATAACTTTATCTTTAATTAAAATCTAAACCTGTCAGCTAAATCTACAGCCCCTTAAATTGGTCATTAAAAACCTGACCCATGTCCCGTGTGTCCATTCTAAACTACATCTCCTGGGTAGTGGAATCCATAGCCTTAAAAGCCAGTGTTGTCAAAATCAATTCTTCTCACCTCAAAATAATGAGCCTGTTGCCCAGGATGGCCTCCCCATTCCCTGAAATAATTCACCATTCTCTGACATTTAAGAAAATGTGGTATTTTTCTCGTTTCTAAAGCATCAGGAGAGCCCCAGCTGTGTTCTGTCTGTTTTCTCAGGACAAACAGAATCTATTTGGCACACAAGCAACCAGGGATGCCTCCTGCCCCCTCTGCACATGGGCTTCTGAGAAATGATTTACAATGACTTTGGCCTCCACCAAGGCAGTGAGGCTTCTAGTAGGAGAAGGAAAGTGTCTCCTAATGCGTTTGATACTTGACATGTGGCAATGAAATTCAAATTTCGTATTCTGAGTTGTTTTGACTTTTAAAAACAATAGGAGTCTTCATCTCAGGGTCATTTTGACAACTTCTTATGTGTGGATAATCTAATATGTAAAAATATGAGGGAGAACTTGAAACTCAGATATGATGTGATCTCTTTCTTCTTTTATGATTCTTGTCACAGAAGGCTGGGACCTTCACTGACTGTGGCTTTGCACTATAGGATTACACCAGAAATATGTGGCCTCATGGCTTGGGAAGCAGAGGCAACTCCAGGATCCTGAGCCTGGCTTGGCCGCTGGGCTTGTCCCTGTAGTTTTTCACTTTGGACCTGCTTGCTGCAGCGTAAGAAAAAGCCTATCAGAGCTTTCTGCCTTTATTTATGAGCATCTCTTTGGCCTTTTCCTCCCAGAATTTTAAATTTATTTCCTGATTAGGATCCACAGTTGAGATGAAAATGTCGCCTTTGGAGAACTCCCTAAACTCTCTGTAATCTGTGTCAGGACCAAGTGGATAGCTTCTTTTCCCTCCCATCATTACTTCTAATTCAGGATTTTATAGTCCACAACCTGTTCCTCAGAAGCCATAAATCTTCAGATAACTGGGAGTGAAACAATATTTGAGATTTTTATCACTGGGTTCTTCAAACAATTCCAGACCTTGCAATTATATTACCTGGCATTGATCGTCACTGCTTTATGAAAATGTTGGCAACCCAGATTATTATTCTTTTTAATAAGCCTATGTCTTAACTTACAGATTATTTTCCCTCTTTAATTTGTTGGTGTTGCTAAGAACATGATCAGTAACATGCAGTCAAATGTTAGTGTCTGTGGACACCCTTAACCATGGTCCTTGCCTTCTTGTCTAGTTCAGAAGTCAGAGCATTTGTGAGTCACTTTGGTGGAGAGTTACACTCATGAACTGTATCTAAACTCCAGTCAAAGAGTGTAAACAGGAAGAGAGCAGAGTCATACATGCTGCCACACTGTGCTGTGACTTCTTAAAGTCTGGGATCATGGTCCATGCAGCAGCTCAGAGGACAGCCAGCTGAGTTTGTGACCACAATTTTGTTGGGGGAGGGGGTTTTATGGACCCTAGACTGACTCACCATTGTATTTCACCATTTTACTTCTCCATCATACTCCATACAGCAGAATAGGTGAACACTGATGGACATCAGTGTCTAGACCAGAAATGGGCAAACTTTTCTTCTGAAGCCAAATGGCAAATACCTTAACTTTGCAGGTCTTAAGGTATCAATGACAAACATTCAACCCTGCTGCAAAGACTCAACTCTGAAATGGTCACACAAAGTGGCCACAGATAACATGTAAATGAATAAACAGGCAGGTGCCCATCCATCCCACTTCTGTGTTTGTGTGGTTCTTGTGATAAAAATGGGTTTTACATTTTAATGCTTTTTAAAAATCAAAAGGAGAATAATATCCCATGACATTTGAAAATTATATGAGATTACAGTTTCGGTGTTCGTAAATAAATTTTACTGGACATAGCTATGCCTGCTCATTTACATATTGCCTATGAATACATTTACATGGTAATGGCAGAATTGGGTATTGGCAAAGTAGCTACAGATGACATGGAATCTTCCTTCATATTCTCTGGTCATAATAGTCTTTATATCCTCAAAATATATAAAAAGCAAAACCCTCATTTGGGGGAAACTGTAGATTTTATATCAAAATTTGATAATGATTCAGGAGAAAAAGACATTATTTTATACTCCTTAGTGAGAATCAATTATCTATAATTATCGATCCAAGAATAAAACACTGAAATGATGCTGACAGCTGGCATTAAAGATGTGTATGAATCAGTGGGGCCAAGAGTCTCATCTCTGTCAGCTTTAACACAAAAATCAAAATGAACTTTTCTCTCATAGCCCTTGTATCCTGACAGTCAGATGTGCCAACAAAAACTAGGAAATGTACAAGAGCCGACCACGAGCCTGCTGTAGGTTATCGTCTTCTATAAACTGTACAGGTCAGATGGGGATTACCTGTGATTGTTAGGAAAAGAATATATCTTTATCACAAAGAAAGTCCCATCAAGATTAGACAAGGTACAGCCCATTGTAAGCTTTGTCTGGAGAGAATCTGAGCTACAAAGCAGACCTCCAGCTCATCTGTGTCTGTACGCTCAGTGATTAATCACTCAGGAATTAATGGTGTTGGATACAGTTCCATCTATTCTCTCACTTTTGCATTTGACACCCACTCCAAAAAAATAAACATTTAGTGTCTATTATGTGCTAGTGCTGGAGGACCGTAGATGGCAGACATATAAGGAATGACCTCTGACCCCCAACAACATTGTAACTGAGGAAATCACTTATAACTAATGGAAGGGGATTCATGTAGACTTAGAATACAGGACATTAGGAAGGAATAAATTTGTCAAGCGTCAAATATGCAAGATGGAAAATAGGGCTGAATGGGGAAAGGTAGGTCACAAAGACCCAAAGTGTTTAGCAAAGGTTTCCTGCAGGGGATCAACTCACAAAGGAATCTGAAGTGTGAAAAACACACAGAGCATTTGATGAATAAATAAATAAGCTTTCAATAGTGGTTGAAAAAAAAACATGAATTCATGGAATTGTTGACCTTCCAGACTGTGGTTCTCCACATGGCTCAGATGAGGAAGTGAATATTGTCCTATCTATTTCATGTCCTTAGTCAAAGACGGCCTCGTGGCTAAACTAAATTTCTGAGACAAGAAAGCACACACTTCTGTCCATGGTAGGGTCCTCAAAGGTGTATGGGGAAGAGCACAGACCAAGGGGGAACTGGGGCTTAAGCCACAAGCATCTGCCACACTGGACCATATGTGAATGTTTGTGACTTTATTGGCTTCTGATTGGTTTTCTGTGTTCTCAACAACATAAATTTCAAATTAATTACTATCTTCGTTTTACCTAAACTAATTATTGACCTGCCTACATGCTGGTCTTGTGAGTGACCACATGCTAAGACATGGTCATGCTGATAACTTCTAGAAACATGTCTCCTGGACAAAAGTGAAGGTCCTCGATGCATTTGCCTGGTTCCTGTGCAGTAATGCAGACAGAGTGCACAAAGTGAACAACCCATAGTTGCTTCTATTTAACCGACTTCTTTGGACCACTTTAAAATGTGGATGATTGTTTTAAATCACAGATTTTCATGATTCTGATCATTTGAGAATATTAATATTCAAAGCCTCATGAAGATGCCCACCTGCAGTAGCCAAGCTGATTGAGGTTGTAGGGCCAATCAAAACAGACATAAGACTCTATGCTCCATAAATACAGCATTTCTAATTCCAATAACAGAAATGCAGACCTATGGTCATTTCTCTCAAATCTTGATGTTCATTTGAACCATCTAGGGATCTTGTTAAAATGAAGATTCTTATGCAAACATCTGGATGAGACCTGGAAGTTGTCCCTTCCTACAAGCTCCAACTGTTGCCAATGCTATTGGTCCTGGACTATCCTGAATGGTGAGATCTGAAGGAATGGGTAGCTTCATTTTTTTAAGAGAGCTCCTCGCCGGGCGGTGGTGGCGCACGCCTTTAATCCCAGCACTCGGGAGGCAGAGGCAGGCGGATCTCTGTGAGTTCGAGGCCAGCCTGGGCTACCAAGTGAGTTCCAGGAAAGGTGCAAAGCTATACAGAGAAACCCTGTCTCGAAAAACAAAACAAAAAAAAAAAAGAAAGAAAAAAAAAAAAGAAGAGAGCTCCTGTCTGTGAGACATACAGTACTTTCACTTAAGAAAAAATAAGTGAGAATTGACCACAACATGCATATTATTTTTAAGATGGTTGATGTATCAGAGGCCAGCTATACTTTCTTTTACTGATAATTCATATAATTTGCATTCTGGGAACACAACACTTATCAGAATGATATCATATTCATGCAAGGGCAATGACTTTAATTCTTTATCTTAGATTTGATTGCTGGCAATATGGAATTATATACAGACAGTCAATTAGATAAATGTACAAAATAACTTATAGAATATGTTGTTAATTTCTCAACTCACAGTAAATCGTCAGCTGTGTTGATTAAAATGTGTATTGATTTATTCATGGATGAAGGTACGATGTAGTACAATGAGGGTACTAAATGTTGAGCACTTACTGGGGCAGAGTGCTGCCTTTCACACAGGGATGGGTGACACACAGATCCCTTCAGAATGAAGTTCGAACACATTCTAAAAGGAGAAAGTATTAGAGAGTGAAAAAGGAAAAAAAAACAGAACAAATCAAAGTGAGTGCTGGAGGGTGATGGGTGTGGCTGACAGGTTGGTTGATACAAGAATCTCTGAGCAGAGCCCTTTTGTAACTTTCAAAGGTAAGTGTGTGCAGCCATCTTGGGTGCGTACATTCATGTACTGAAATGTACTGAAGAATGGGCAACGCCTTAGAATTCATTTGGACCCAAGAAACCGATGATAGTTTGTAGTCAACATGTCCATTTTGGCTCCCACTTGAACATCTCTCCTCCAGGGGCCTTTTGAAATATGGGGACCTGTCAAGTGAGTTTTGAATATTTGAATACAGAGAAACTTACTCATAATCTCTTACTGACTTGTGTGTTGCTTAGAAAATACGATTCTTGTTGTCCACAAAGAATAAAAGAAATGATAGGAACACAGTAAAGAGTGAAGATCAGAAAAAGTAGAATTTGTGAATATGCTGTCTTGGAAAAGCTGTGGGGGACTGTGAATCTGTTGTGAGTGATAGCCTAAGGGCAGTGAACCTGAGAGTCCATGCCTATGCATGTGTGTCTCTGGCCATCACTGCTTCTCACTCCTTTACACACAAATGGGCTCTGTTCCACTGTCCTATCATTGTCCAGCCAAACCCCTTGACCTTTGGGATCAACACACTCAGGCTTTGACCAAGAGAACACTAATTGGTATCAGGTTGTCTCATGACTGTATCGCTTCGTTTTTCTTCTGAAAGATAATATGGAAGTTGCAGGCTTTCTTGTCAACCAGAATTGTAAGCTTAGGATTCACAAGTTTACAATAGACCCTTAACTCAAGACCATGGCCTTTGGAACTTCAAGACACTCTATAATTCTACCGTGTTTACTGTGTTTAACCTGAAAAAAAAAATAAAAGGAAAACATAACACATAAAAGTCTTTCTTTATTGCCTTGAAAGTTCTTCATCCCTCTTTTCAGTGGGATGAGGATGATTATATTTGCTTAGGGAGCTTATTATTATGCCAAGTACTGTTTCAACACCACACAAAAAATGAAGGTTCCGGAACTCATCACACCTGAAGTGCCCTCGTAACTGGGTAGAAAGGCTTCATGATGGGAAAAGGTCTCAGTGCTGATGGATTCTCTCATAAGATGCAGACTGAAGTATCTTTGCAAAAGATCCATTAATCTCCCCCCCCCATGCCAAATTTGAGCACAACCCCAGATGTGAGGACACCTGCAATATTGTATTTGTACACTGATAGCCTGGCAATCTTTGACTAAAGGCTTGGAAGAAACACTTGTTCACCTTCAAATATCTCCAAACAGTTTACATGGCTTTATCTGTTAACAATGAACCTCACTGTATAATATAGTTTAGTAGCTGCCTGGTTAGAAGCACAGATCAGTAACCATAGTTACCAGAACTGGACTCAGCAGCCATGTGCTGCAAGGCATGCAGCCTTTGTAAAAAAAAAAAAAAAAAAAAAAAAAAAAAAAAAAAAAAAAAAAAAACTCTCCAAAAAGAACACCCTGCTGACTTGAATCTTACCCACACCTTGAAATACTGTTGCTTAATGAAATGGTTGTTCAGGATATAATTTGGTTCAGAGTACTTGACTAACATACACAGAGCTAAGTATCAATTCCCAGTACCGTAGAAAAAGATAGAAATAAAATATAATTAGAATATGAAGTCCATATTCCATTTAGCTCTCCTACCTTTAACTTGATTGGAATTCATCCTTCCTTTTAGTCAGTGATTCCTGGCTTGGATGTGGCTTTGAGTATGCATCAAACAAAACTTTTAATTAAACCTTAGATAAACAGCCTCCTTTCCAAATACTTCACGCTTGGCTGGACCCTCATACTCACGATTCCTCAAGTGGAGAACGTGTGGACACAATGATCCACCAACACCAAGTGGACAGGAAGTCCGTAAGTGTTCTAAATAATCTGGTATAAGCACTAGACTCATGTGCCAGCTCTTAAGAACACATGCTTGTGCCATCACTATGATTTCTGGTTGAGAGGAGTCATCTATTAGCTTTCCATTTTCAGTGCCTGTGGTTTTATTGAGGTATAATATGCCTATAATTCACCCACTAAAAAATACAATTCAGTGAACTTAGTCATGAAGTTATGCAAACATCCCCAGCCTTTAATTTGGAACATCACCTGCAAAAGAACTATTTTCTCTGTAAATGTCCCCAACCCCACATTCCTCATGGCCCTAAGCAACAGGTCACTAACTTCCTGCCTCTATAGATTGGCTTGTACTGCACATTCCATAGACAAGCAATTGTAAGGTTTCATAATGATCTTTCTGATTAAGCTTTTTCAGGTAAATATATTCCCTACCCTTAGCACATTTCTCCTTGCCTTTGAACCATTTACAGTGATAAGAACCCACTGAGATTCTAGAATAACTCCTAGTGCTTTTATTGAAAGCTTTTTTTAAAAATGGAAATTCTGGAAAACAAACTCAGGTCCTTGTGCTTGCAAAGTAAGGACTTTACCATCTGAGCCATCTCCTCAGCCCAAAAGAAATGTCTCCAAACGCTGTTATTATAATTAAGTCATCCTTAAGATGAAAGGGCTGCCTCAGTTGCGACCGTGGTGTGCTATCCCTGCTGCCATTTGTCTGGCTGCAGAAGAGTAAGCTTTGATTGGAAACAGACTGGAAAGTTCCCAGGGTGAGAAAAAAGGAAGGGGCTGTAAAGAGGACCTAACAAATGGAGAACTTCTGATGGGTGACTCTCTGGACAGACCTACTCAGAGGCTGCTGGCTCTGAGTGGTGGCTCAGGCTGCTAGCAAAGAGATGTTTTACACAACCTTTCATCGGTGAGAATTTCATCCTGCAATCCACGGAGTATTTGAATTAAGATGAAATGCAATTTAGACTTTGAGGTTAACTGTTAGATCTTTCCTTTTGGTCTTAATTGTTCTTTTTGCAAACTAAGAAAATTTACTATAGCACATAAAGCCATGTGGTTCTGACATACAGTGATTTAAACACAAAGTGTGAGCTTGTTTCTACTTAGAAAACCATTTTTCACTGAGTTTAAGTTCATTGGAAATAACTGGATTTTGTTTATGAAAACTTTTCCTAAATTACCCAATAATGTGATTATCGTTGTCAACATGACAAAACCCAGAGTCTCCTGGGGAAAGAGTCTCAAAGAGGAACTGTCTAGACTGGGCTGTGGAGGACAGACATGTCGTAAGTTCATTGACGTGGGAAGATCCTGTCCACTGCAGGCAGCACCATCCCCTAAGCAGGTGACACTGGGCTGTAGTAGAGTGGGGGAACTGATCCAAGCACAACCACGTAGGCATGCATGCATTTCTCCCCGCTCTCCACTGTGGCTGTGGTGGGACCAGAGCTTCATGCTCCTATCACTGTGACATCCCCACAAGGATGGACTGAATCCACATTGTACGCTAAAGTAAATCCTTTCCCCACTCAGTTGCTTCCTGTCAGGGTGCTTTATCACAGCAAATGAAACAAAAGTGGAACAAACAGAAAATCTCATTCTAACTTTTTAAGGTTTTTATCTTTTCTGCTTCTCCTTGAGAGACCAGCATATTAAGAGGTTTAAAAGACAGAGATCTCAAAGCCACAATGGATGTATTAAATCTGAGACCCACATGTCTCAATTTTCCCTGTCTGTACAAGGGATTTTGAGGAATAAATGCATGTATATATGCAGAATTCTTAGACTAGTATTTGAGTACATAGTTTCTGTAAGACCAACTGCCTGGTCGATCTGTTCTTAGTGCCAGCAGCCTCGAATCAGTCATCCATCTCCCTACATCTTCTCTTCACTGAGCATGTGCTAACGTTATGCCTGATACCCAGGCTTGTTAGAGTTTATCCCCACTGACCTGGCACAAGGGCAATGTTACAGGCAAATGAAAATGAGCTGAATTTTGTTTTGTTTTGTGAAGCACTGACTTGAAAAGTGGCAGTGTACACACACTTATTAGATGGGACTTAACACAGGCTGTGTGGGTATCCAGTGGGAAACCTTAAGCCCACAGAACAGATATGGCCCTCAGCTTCCAAGCCCCTTGACAGAAGGCTGTGCATCAGGGTAGACCTTCCCACTATCCTTCCTTCTGCAGTGAACATGGAAGGCTCTTGCCATGCTCTGGAGATCTTTCCTGTGACTCACATTCTGTGACTGTCTAGATCCATCTTGCCCTCAGCCATGTCTGTGAGTCCCAGTCTCCACCTTGCCTGTGTCTGAAGAGTTGGCATGTGTGTATGTCTGTGTGTATGTGTTTTGAGTGTGTATGTATGTGTGTCATGCATGTGTGTGGATGTGGGTTTGTCTGGTGTTGCTCTTCCTGTGTCCCCTGTACAAATGTGCACATCATGCATGGGAACCATCTCTCATTGCTGTGTCCTGTTGTCTGCAGGTTCCTGTCTCTGGCAGTTCAAACCATACCATGCCCAATATGCTGTCTTTACATGTTCTGTACATGCCATTATCTGTCTATTAATTTAAATTCCAAAATGTTCAAATTAGAATGTCACAGTCTCATTTTATAGTTGGCATAATGCCTTAAAATAGAACCAGATTTATGTGTATTGCTTCCTGAGTTTACTGAATAAGAACATTTTCCTTAACACACACTTAATCACACTGGTAACACAAGGAAATAGAACATTCGCTTTCTTATCCCACTAGTCACAGGAACAAGAAACATTATGTATTTGAATTAACTAAAATAAAGCTAGTAGTTTCAGGATGATTTAAACTAATTGATTAATGTGCTTGATCAGCACTTTATAGAAAAAAGAGTGAAGGTTTCTCTGCCTTTCTATGAATACATAGAAGAGGTTAGTGTTAGAAGAACACAAAAGATAAGACATAAATTTCAAAATTAACTAGAATATATTGGTTCAGGCCTAAAATAGCATTAAACTGAATGGATGAGCATAAGCACCAAAAGACTTCCTTCTCCAGGGCAAAGGGAGCCTGAGGACAGTCCCTTCTGCTCTGTGATCAATGGTGTAAGCTTGTGTCTCTGGTTCTCCATTGATCCCCTCCACTCTGGCAGGGACTTGGGAGTCGTCAGAGAACTGCATACATGAGTGGAGACTCAGAAAGACACCTGATTCCATACATATGCCTCTGCCCAGGCAGGGGTGACATTTCAGATAAACTAGGACAGCAAGGCCCAGTTGAATACGCGCCAGTGGGTGCAGGATCTGGGAGTGGAGTGCAGCTCCTGCCTGTATTTCTTTGATCATGGTTTTCAAAGCAGGTGCTGTGCTGACTGAAATCCCATTGTCACACTCCATTATGAGAGGCAATTAAGCCTGCGATAAGTTAAGAGGTGATGTTGTGTTTTGTTTTTGTTTTTGTTTTTGTTTTTGTTTTTCCATCTCACACAACCCTTGATTTGTTAGCTTTTGAAAACTGATAGGAATTTTTCAATTATACCTCGCAAAATACCTGTTCTCATTCTGAGTGTTTGCAAAGCAAATGTATCTTGGATCCAGTGCTTTTGTGTTTACAAACCTGGATCTGATTTAGTAAGCTTAAAGAGATAGCAAGCACACCGTAAGAAAATCAGATTTACATAATTTTCTGCTTGCTTACAGAACTCTACTGTCAAGAGTATCTTTTACATTTGGGAAGACTGTTTATTATGATGAGATGAAAATGCCACCTACAGAGAACTGCATTGTCTTCTAATTTAACTTCTCAAAATAAACTATGAGCCGATTTGTCACGGTGACTTAGAAATCACTGTTATAATCGAAAGCAACAATTCTAAAGAAGACCACATTTTTCCTCTACATAAAAAGGTTTGGGTAGATTCCATCCTTCTCTCTGTGAGGTTTGTGTGCTGTTACTTTACGTGGCACACACACTGGGAACCAAACTTCACTCCTTCATTCCATCTCTGTTCGATTCATGCCAGGAAGTGCCAAAGAGCAGTGGAATAGAGATGGGTTAGATACCAGGGTGGACTTGAAGTTTTGCGGGAAGAACGGGTCTTTCAGGGGTGTGTGTGTGTGTGTGTGTGTGTGTGTGTGTGTGTGTGTGTGTGTGTTTGTACACCCTTTTCCCCCCTTGTAGAAAGAACAGGTCTATCAGGGGTGTGTGTGTGTGTGTGTGTGTGTGTGTGTGTGTGTGTGTGGTGTGTGTGTGTGTGTGTGTGTGTGTGTGTGTGTGTGTGTGTGTGTACAGTACACCCTTTTCCCCCCTTGTAGAAAGAACGGGTCTTTCAGGTGTGTGTGTGTGTGTGTGTGTGTGTGTGTGTGTGTGTACAGTACACCCTTTTCCCCCCTTGTAGAAAGAACAGGTCTTTCAGGGGTGTGTGTGTGTGTGTGTGTGTGTGTGTGTGTGTGTGTGTTTGTACACCCTTTTCCCCCCTTGTAGAAAGAACAGGTCTATCAGGTGTGTGTGTGTGTGTGTGTGTGTGTGTGTGTGTGTGTGTGTGTACACCCTTTTCCCCCCTTGTTGAAAGAACGGGTCTTTCAGGTGTGTGTGTGTGTGTGTGTGTGTGCCCTTTCCCCTGGTAGAAGGCAGTCAGATAGCAACCTTGGTGGAGGATGGAGCTGAGGACTTTCTTATTTCTTTCACACTGTATACGGATGCTTTAGTAGCTATGTAAATGATAGGTGCTCCAAACCTAGCACCTTTTAGCTGTATGCTTGTGATTGCTGGGAAAAGGAGAGAATGCTGTACCAGAGGATCCACAGGACCCTCTTGTTCAGTCATGAGCCTCTGGAAATGTTTGATTTCTGTCCTGATTTTTGCCTTATGTACTGTGAGCACCATGCTTGACTAAGCTTTCTGTCACTCTTTCTAAATTCTGTTTGCACAAATTTCCATGGTGCCTTGTTTTTTGTATCATCTGTATTTGCTATCTGACCACAAAAGAGTTAGAAAAACAAATATGATTGTGTCCTGACCAGGATTAGTTAGTTCCTCATTGAGCAGAGTTCAGATGTGGACATCTTATGTGAAGCAGGCATGTGTGGGTTCACGAGGTTTGAGTCAAGCTTCCTCTCTGAATTCTGTGCAAAAACTATGTGTGTATGGAGACATTCTGTCCTCCAGGGCACAGACCTGAGGAGGGACCAGAGTAAACTTTGCTTTATAATTGTTTCTTTTCAGGAGAGCATCAGCCTTGATCCGAGTCTCTGATAGATTCCTTCATGGTTGTCATTTTCATGGATGGGGAAAGGTTTGTAGAAAATGTGAGTGATTGATACAGCCCGGAATTGTAGGATGTTATCTAAACAAAGTCCTGGCTATGGAGCATTATTTAAGCCTTAAGAACATCTGCCATGCCACACTTCCTTAGGTGTTGAGGTCTCCTGGTTTAGGAAGAATTGTTCAGCATTGGCAATCTGTAGCAAAACTTCCTTCTGAGGGCCAAGAGCTACTGTGTGCTGTGTGGCAATGAGGTCTCATGTAGTCCAGGCTGACCTGGAACTTGGTGTGTAGCTGAAGATGACTTTGAGTTTCTGACCTTTCTGCTTCCACCCCAGACATGCCATCACATCCAGTTCTTGTCATGCCCAGGACTTCTTACATCACCACAGGCAATCTGCTCAGTTTGATCAGATCTTTGTTCCACAGGCCTGGCTACTCCTCTCTGTGGACTCAGCTTCCCGCTCACTCTGGCTGATGTCAGGAACCAATTTCATGTGGTTGTGGGACTAGGGTCCTGGTTTCCCTGTAATTGCAGACATCTAAGTTGTCTTTAAAACAAGGACAGGGCTCACCATCCTTACATGAGTGACTTTGAGAATGGACCTTTCCTTCTTAGGTAGCCAAAGTTAGAGACTAAAAGTACAGAGAGACAGGAGACCAGATCCTAAGGAATGCAGTTGACTCAGGAGCAGAAAGTGACCCCCTCCGACAGCCAAGGGAAACAAGAACCCTAGTCAAATGGAAAAAAACTAAAGGGGAGGACTTTTGTCTTTCAAAGTCCCAATTATAAGCACCTGAGAATTTCACACTAGGATCAGATTCTTTTTGTTTGTTTGTTTGTTTGTTTGTTTGTTTTCGAGACAGGGTTTGTCTGTGTAGTTTTGGTGCCTGTCCTGGATCTCACTCTGTAGCCCAGGCTGGCCTCAAACTCACAGAGATCCACCTGGCTCTGCCTCCTGAGTGCTGGGATTTAAAGGCGTGCGCCACCACTGCCAGGCTAGGATCAGATTCTTTTATAAACTACTTTATATATAAAAATGGACACACTTTCCCTAGTCACAGCAACTTAAAGGTGCTAATGACCTCTTGGTGTGGGTAGAAATTTGAGGTTCACTGTACAGCATTTTATTGTTCTTAATTATTTTATATTTAAAACTTTCTACGTAAGTTTATTTTGGCAAAGAAGAAGGAGGAGAGGAAGAGGAAGAAGAGGAAGGAGTGTGTGTCTAGAACTAGCAAATGAAGTGAATAATTTATTTTGCAGTGTGCTTTACAGGCCCTACTTTAAAGTTTGGTGAGTGTGATGTGGCAGCTGCTTTACCTCTGTACTCAATACAGACAATTTGTCTCCTCGGGGATATAATATGAAGTAAAGGAACCCAGTTTCTTCAGCATCTTTGTCTCACGACCGAGAAAACGACCAAAGCCTATACTCTATGGTGAAGTGCCTGAGAGGCAGCATCCTCAAACAAACTGGCACCAAAGAAGTGAAAATTCACTGTTCTTCTATGAATTTTGTGGCTTTGTTTTTATTTTTAAAATAGCTGGAATCTAGTTTTATTTTCAGGATTCAGTGATGAAGATGTAAAAACAGGTTTATATTATGATCAGAATTCCTCTCTAAACCTTTAATGTCCTGTAGATGAAATTCTAAATGGTCTTATTAAATAAGAAACACAGAGCCAAATAAAGAGTTAAAAGCCCAGAAATCAGAGCAGTAGCCAAGAGCTAAGACCACCTTATCTTACCACTCGCTGCCGAGATAGTTCTGTTAGAAATATAAGTTAGGATAGAAAGTTAATCAGGTAAATTTTGGACTTACCAAAATAGGATAGATAATGGAATTATCTCTGAGTTTGTCAAATGCAAATAGACTAGACATTGTTTAAGTATTTATTGCTTGTATATATTGTATATAGTTATTGTACTTATTGTATATAGTTTTTCTTACATTAGTTACAACTTTTTTCCTTTATATTAGAATGGAAGGGGGAAATATGGTGATATTTTATTTGTACTGTAATGTGACTTTATTTGTATGTTAATAAAGTTACCTGGAGATCAGAAGTCAGAGCGAGCCATAAGCAGAAGTCTGGCAGTGCTAGCACACGCCCTTAATCCAATCACATGACAGGCAGAGTCTCTGTGTGTTCAAGGACCCAGGCAGCATGGTGACACATGCCTTTAATCCCAGTACCAACCATAGAGACGTGGAGGTCTGTATAGACAGGCAGTTACAAGGAAGTCATGTGGTTGGGTTTAGAGCCAATGAGAAGGACACAGGCAGAAGGTCTCTCTCTCAGGGGGAGGACGGCAGCGAGAGGTAAGATAAGGCGGTCTTAGCTCTTGGATATTGCTCTGATCTCTGAACTTTTAACTCTATTTGGCTCCGTGTTTCTTATTTAATAATATGGTTTAGAATTACATCTACAATGTCCATCCATGTATAATTCAATAGAGTGGGGTGTTTTTAGGACTTCCAAAGTTATTACACTTAGTAGGCTCACCTACATAGCAATGAGTAGGAACACAGAATGCCCAGCATGAAAGGTTGTAATTACAGGGATACAAAATGAGTGTGTTGTTTCGGATGGAGCTTTCAATCATGAATCTCCTGTCTCCCAGATTCCCAAGTCCAATCTTTCCATACTCGTCCTTTTCTTCTCGCCACAATATTTCATGCAACACAACCCTTCCCAGGCACTCTCACACCCACTACCATTTCAGGGTTAGTGACAGTAATACAGGGTCTGTCTGGGGCGAAACCCTAAGCGGCTGTGTCTCGACTCAACATGTGATTTGCTTGATACTAGAAAAGACTTCGTACTTGACACTGGAGCCTTTCCTTAGCAATTTTAGCAGTAAGATTTCACCCTATTCCTAGAGGATCAAAAACAAACAAAAAACAAAACAGAAAAAAAGGGGGGGGAAGGAATTGCTATATGAAAATCTTAAGAAAAATACACAAAACAATAATGGCCAATTGAAGGATAGTGAACTAGTCAGTTTGTGCATCTCATTGAACATTCTTAACCATGCCAAGTTGAACAGAACTATACACAGATAAACCAGTTCAATAACAATTGACATTGGTGCCATATTTTACACATTATGCACAGTACCACCAACTGTGTCAAAGAGAGGGGGAAATTGGGATTCGTTTTCAGTGTTAAATTGAAGGTTAAAAAATTGTTGGTCTGTATAAGCAGGAATATTACTTGATGAAAAACTCCATTTCTGTTATTGGTGATACTTTGTTCCTAGTTCATACCTGTGAATAAAGACACTATTTCTTTCTAAGCAGATAGGTGCCATAATGCTTAAACATTGCAAGAGATTCATAATCACCCTGTTTCTATGAGACTACCCAAAGAGTGATTTAAATATAATAGACAAAAAATAGCTTAATATCAAAGGAAATTTCAAGAAGATTGTTAAGAAATTTCCAGGGTGTCTTGCACCCTTCTTATATCCTGTACCTGTGATAGGAGTGGGATTGTATCCTTCTTACATCTATTATCTTTGGTGGGGGTGGGATTAAATCAATGACATGCTAACATTTACATCTTTTCCCTTCCTGGTGAAGGGAGAAAAATTCTAATTTCATGATTTAAAATAGTTAACTCAAATACAAAGATGTAATCTTAACCTTTTTGTAATGACGTGTTTTTCAAGAATATACCGAAATGTTTGTTTCTTTTAAGTCTTGCAAATAAACTTGCAGGGAACTTTGGAAATATCTTTCAACAATTATGATTTCAAATGCCTCCTCTAAATATGAGTTTAGTTAAAGTGATGGGAAATGAAGAGAGTATTAAAACACGCGTGTTTTAACTTGGCTCTGGTTTCAGGAGTGATTACCCTTAGACACTCCTTAGAGGTGGCTGTCTTGGGAGGTAGAAAGTACTGCAGTTAAACCAGAATGACACACCAATGTTCTCCTCCCCAGAATATACCATTCCCTTAATCCCTTTCCATTCTTCAGCTTCTCACATCATGACCTCTATCATGAATAATAAAACAAAGTTTCTCCTTCGCTTGAAAACAACAAACATGGAAAGCAGCTGTATCTTCTGTGTGGGGTGTGCACACCATGATGACTTTGGGGATCATGTGTTGTTGTGCTTCAGACAGACAAATCAGACAGTCAAGGCATGCAGCACTGCGCCCCTGACCTACTCTGACACAACGAAAATTCTTCCTGACAATTGAGAATCTAAAAAATCCAGTAGGACGGCTCTTCAGCTATTGCTTTTACCTTACCAGAAAAGACTTATTCCTGGTTTCCTGTGTTTGAGATGCTAAAAGGTCCAAGCTAAATTCATCAGGAAGATATAAGTATGCAGAACAAACTCATTTTATATTGTATTTATAGTTTAAAAATCTCTAAAGATGCATCTGATGGATAATTTACAAGATGGAAATTACTTTGATCATATTAGATTTAGAGGTACTTTAAAATTTATTTACTAACATTTAATATTAAAAACAATGAGAGTTGTGAAAGCCTGAAATAAGATACTGAATAAGTTAGTATGGGAGGTGCAGCAGACCGGAAAGGATTCCAAACCCCAAGTCCAGACAGAAACTTTCCACTCCAGGTCTCAGGATGGCTTGGACAGGACATATGTCTAGGATATGTTTCTCTTGTTAGATTTCTGATCTAGTTGTATTTTGACAAAGAATAGGTTCAAAGTTTGTTTCTACTCTATAAAGCAGGGATTTAACAAGGCAACTCCACGTAGTTTATCCGGTAGTAAAACGGAGGTTTATTTGGGGATAACTTACAACCAGTAAAGGGGTTGGTTACAGGGTCCAGGAGAGGTGAGGTACAGTCCAGCATGGTTCTCTGGAGAACTCTGACTTGGTCTGCAATCCAGCATCCAGGATCATGAGGCACCAAGAGGGTTGGCACGTATGGATCCCAGGTCTTACGGGCTCCCATCCTAGCCACGCCCCAGGGGCAGGTCATAGGCAGGCATGGCAGTTACCAGCTGCCTCACTAGGGGCAGTGCTTCAAGGTCAAAGCTGGAAGAGCTACCCACTACAACTCTAGAATTCTGAGAACACATGATTTGGGATAAATGACTCCTTTTCTTCTAGTGAAGAGTGTTTTACTCCAGTGACTTTAGGTTCCTTAAAGCCAAGAAAGAATCTGGTCTGTCTCTACATTCAACAGCATGCACAGCCTGACAGTGTGTGTCCAATAAGTACTCCCAAACACATGGTGCCATCACAGGTGTGAAAAGAAGCCATTTTTTGAAGGAAGATTTTCTGGTATAAGACTAAAAGATCCATTTCCAAATCACATTTAGATGAAGGATAATTGAATAAACCCTAAAGTAGAGGCATCTGTCAATGAAACAAACCTATAAAAGATCATAGGTTGTCCTCATGGTCTGTGACTAAAGGAACTGTAGTTACAAAGCTTAAGGCAGGAGCCAGGAAGACCTGATGTAGGACATGCAGCCAAATGCATTCTAAATGGTATTGTAAACCCCCAAACTTGAATGTCCACAAAGACAACTCAGAATAATGACACTCAGTGCAAAAGCATGAAAGGCAGGCCCTTCTCTTACCGTTACTAAATCCTGACCATCGCCCAAGAAAAGCATGATCTGTACACAAGCTGTTTTCTGTCAGAAGTTACTGGACATTCTTGGAACCAGCTCCAGTCCACAGTGTGAACTGCTCATTGCTGCAGGTCTTGGATAAGTTTAATCTTTTCTTCTCTTCATCTTCTGCCCCTTCTTTGGATGACACTTGCCTAACATGACTCCTGTGTATGTTGCCAAACTCCCTCCCTAATCACTGTATTTCCCATTTTACAAGTCTCATCCCTGTAGGCAGAAGCAGCCTTCAAGAATCAGCATTTGAAGGTTCTGGGAGAGGAGTATTTTATGGTTGAAGTCATAAAAAGTATAAGAACCACGAGTACCTTTAAATATTTAAGAAATACAGCAAGAGACAAGATTTTCATTAGTCAATGTTGCTGGGGTAGCAGGAACCAAAGAGATGCAGTGTAAAACAGTGGGTGATATTCTTGTGATAAAGACTATGAGGAAAAATAAGATTTAATTAAAATTTTAAGACTCTGTCATCATAATTGAGAGCATGTGCCCACTAAGGGCATTGTTAATGTAGGCCTCATAAAAAAATGAGGTTACTATAAAGATTATCATTAGCCAATGAGACTGTTGTCAAGGAGCAGATAATTGTTTATTTCAATTGATTGAGTTAAACAAAATTAATTTACTCTACACCTACTATATGTGGTGCACCATGCACTGGGGAGGGTAAGAAGCTACAACAGACACAGTGTTTATAATCTATTGTTTTACTTTTTGCCATGCAAGAGTGTTGTCTTTTTCTGAGTGTTCCTATTCCAGTTTCATTCTGTTGCTGTGATAAAACAATTTCAGCCAAAAATAACTTAGGAAAGGAAAAGATTTGTTTGGTTTATACATCCAGGTTCATCAATGAAGAAAGTCAGGACAGGCCCTCGGGCAGGAGATTGAAGCAGAAGCTGTGGAGGACACTGCTGGCTCACACAGGCTCGTGTACTGTTGATTTCTTGTATATCTCAGGACCACCTGCCCAGGGGATGGTGTTGCACACAGTGGGCTGGGCCTTCCTGCATCAGTCAATGACCAAGACACTGGCCAAAAGATGCACCCCAGGCCAAATCTGATCTGGGCAGCCCCTCACTGAGACTCCCTTCTCAAGTGACTCTAGACTATGTAGAGCTGACAGCTGGAGCTGACTCCAACTTTTCCCAAGATGAACAACTCGGGAAGAATTTTAAGCCACGTGGGTAGGAAACTGGACTCAGTAAAATGGAGAAGGAATAAAATCCATTCCATATCTGTGTTGCTGGACTGGTGCTTGCCAGGCTCCATTCTTCTGGGGTCTCTGAAGAACTATGTGAGTTTACTTCAAACCTCCCTCCCACATGCCATACGTAGCTGGTTGACATAGCAACAGCTAAAGCACTAAGTCAGTGAGACTGAGGCAAGATGCAAATGGTAAAAACAGACATACAGAGAACAGTTATTTATTATTATTTTCCATGCACACTCACTGTCAAAACCGCCAGCGAAGATAAGAAGAAAACAAAGCATAAAGTGTATGTTGAGGGACAGCCAGAGATGCGAATGCTTCCAGAGAAAGCACGGAGGATCACAGATGCAAGCCTGGCCTGGGTTCCTGAGAGCAAGGCAGTCACACAGAAGATGTATGGACAGTTCTGAAGGCCATGGGTGTGCAGCTGCTTCTTTCTCAAACTCCTAGACCATTCTGCTACAAAGACTCCATTCCAAAAAGCAGGTGTCTCTCTTGGAGCTGTGAGAGGGCATGTGGATCCTTCTTAAATGTTTAAATATTGATACACTTCGAGAGCTGACATTAGCTAAGGACTGTCCTTGGTTTTCTGGCTTGACTGTCACAACACCAGAGGCCATTTCTATGTCTGCTGCAGTCAGCCAAGAAAACAGGTGCAGAGATGGAATGTCCCTGGCTTGCCCAGAGGTTGAGAAATAAAGTCTCCACTCCTTACTCACATAATCAAACAGGATCACAGGCCAGAGTGAGTCTTCACTGTTTCTGCTGTGAGTATTTGCTGTATATTTAGATTATGACAGCCTTACAGGCAAGCAAGGAAACAGGACTTTCCTTTTCAGTGGGGATTACCTCCCTAACCCTGAGGGGGGGGGGGGCCCGCGGCAGACTGATTTCAGTCAGCATAGGTGTGACTCACGGAGCATGTGCAGAGGGGGAAACACGGAATCCACGTGCCTCCCTGTGACACAAACTGAACCCCCCAGCCATGTCCGCAAAGCTGCACAGTTGTAGCAGGTGAACTCCTTAGACTTCTGGAACATACTGACAATGTGAGCAAGTGTCATTGGAGAGGGCTGTTAGTTCCAAACACAGAAACTCGGCCCAGACAAAAGCTGCCTGTAAGGAACATGGAGAGTATTCCAGTGTGTGTCTCCTGTAGAATGTGGTAGGGGACAGGGGGGTCAGGCTGGAGAAGTGGCTTCAGAAGATTCCAGGTGACTTTAAATCCCGCTCACACCATTTAGACCTCAGATTCCCTACACGCCATTTAGACTGTATTAGGACTGTGTTAACCAAAAGATTCTGAAATTATTACAAAATCATTAGGAAAAACTAAAAGTCTGTCCTGAGCATGAGGAAGGGAACAATAAATCAGAACCACAGCTCAGGCTGTCACTTCCCTTCCTGGATTTTGAAAAACCACAAGTAACACAGAAGGTGAAGTGTAACACAAATTGCTAAATGCTCTTATTAATAAAAGAAACATGGAGCCAGATATTGGGGGTGAAAGCTGAAAGATCAGAAAAACAGAACAAGCCAGCCACATTCTTACCTCTATGAAATCCTCAGCCTCAAGAGGAAGAGTTCATGTTTCCTCACACCTTATATACCTTACTCTGTTCAGACATCACTTCCTGGGATTAAAGTCAGGTATGCTTCCCAGTACTGGGATTAAAGGTGAGTGCCACCACTGCCTAGCCTCTATGTCTAATCCTCTGTCCTCTGATCCTCAGATAAGTTTATTAGGGTACACAATATATCACCACAGTAAGGATACTTTAAGAAAGAAAATACTATCAAAATCAAACCTTATGAAGCTCTTGAACGGGTCATGGTTTGGATTGGAAAGCCCTACTATGAGATGCCAAGGATAAAACGTAATAAACAAGGCAATGTCATGATCAAGACTCCATGTTCAGAAATACTATATAATAACCTAAATAATTTCACATCCAGAAAGCCATAAGTATATAAAGAATCTCAAAAATCCCTTAAATTTGAACATTTCTTTGCCAGTTTGAAATTTCTACCAACTCTTCCCATGAAAGCAATGAAGACACAGCTTGGTGGCAGGATGATCGGTGACCTTAAGAACACAGCTGGGCTTCTATTTTTATCTCTGTAAAGCCATCTTCTGTTTGTTTTTGTTTTTCAGCAAGATGATGACTTAAAGGCCCAAACTCCAGCCTATGTACTGAAGTACTAAAGGCAATTCATATTGTATTTTGTATGTGTACATTTTACACAATAAAGACTGCTTTTCAGGCACATATGTACACACTGCAAAATATGTACAGCATAGTTAGAAGATGTTTGCAAGCCAGTCTGAGATGCATAAGCCTGCATAGCCAGACCACACCAATTTCAGAGCCACTTTAGGATGATGCACAGCAATCCACACTGACGGACACTTCACATCAGAGCTGGCATGCCCAAGTAAATTACTTCTGGTTTGGGGGAAGCAGAGTAAACAAAGACTCCAACCTAAATAGACGATGTTGTGGAGGAATCCAAACTCTTGAGATTTTATTTCCATGACTAGAATGGATAGAATAAGCAGAACCTGTCGATGTTTGGTTGTTTTTTAAAATCCTCTTTATCCCAAATTAGAGGTAGTGGACTAAGAGAGTTTCCTATGGCTCTGAGTAGGTAAAAGTATTTATGGACAAATGGACATATTTCTGAAATTGGGCAATAATGCAGATGAGCTTGTGTTTAAAAGCCTGGGGCAATTCTGAACTCAGGAAGAGGGGAATAGAGAGGAATGGGATGATTTCCCCCAACTTTCTCCATGTCGTTTCAGTGCAGCATAGAGAACGTACTTTGTGAATCTGAATGTCTCCCACAGGCTGCTGCTCTGAGCACTTGGCCCTTGACTTTGAGACTGTGTGGAAAGCTGTGCTGGTCACTTTCAGAGCTTTCAGTCACTGAAGGTCTTTGAAGTTACACTCGCCGGGTTCTGGTTCCTTTCCCTGTTTTCTGATGCGCTGTCATGTGGGTGCCTTTCATCACAATCTCTGGTCCACGTGAGCTGAGTCAGGCCCTCAGCCCTGCACCATAAGCCGAGCCCATCCCCATTCATGAGCTAAGCTCAGCCTTCCCAACCCCCACGGACATAGTCCAGTCCCTCCTCCACCACCAACTGAACTCTGCTTCCTTAAGTTGCCCTCAGATTTTGTCACAGAGACACAAAAGTAACTAATACAGAGGATTTCTATAGGAAAAATTGTCTACTGGCCATATGGACACTTGGAAAACAAAAATCTAAGGCATCTTATAGGCAATCTATGGCAGTTTTTTCTATGACCTGAGGCCCCTAATATTAAAAAAAAATACACCAGCATTAACTTGTCATCCCAATTCCTTCTACACCAGAGGAGGCTGTTGGGAATCACTGACCATATGTCTCTTTCTTGCATGATCTTGTTAGATGCCAGAGGAGCCCTCTGTGGTAAATTAGGGATTGTAAATTAGGCTATATTCTGACAAATTAAGAGTTGTTTGCAAAGCGGTACATGGTGTGTGGACCTCTGCATGCCCAAGCACAGGAAGTAGTATAATGATGGTGTTTTGGGTGAAATCCATCCTGGAAATATAGCCATCTTTTGCTCAACCACCCTGCCACTGTCTTACAGTGGTATAATTCCCAAACATCAATATCTAGAAGGATCCAGAGGTTCTACAGTGCAGGATGTGCATTGTTGACCCTGGAGGTCACTGTGTCACAGCTGTGAGGTGAAGTGTGAGAGGGCCTTGTTTAGCCAGGCATGTGGCAAACAGTTGTAATCAAAACCTCCAGATACCCCCGCACCCACTGGTGGTGTGAGGTGTGGATATTGGTTAGGACAGGAGAAAGGGATCTTTTGAGCAAACAGCACTCTGTGTGGTGAGACAGGGTCATGCTGTCAGGATGACCTACCCAATGGAGTATGATTTTTCTGTGTCTGATGCATGCTCTACTTTGGGTACACATCAATCATTCTCCTTTGCATGAGATCCTATTAGGTATAAATTGTTCAATTCCCACTAACTTGTAACTTCCTCAGGAATAGATAGGTTGAGACCAGTTTTGTCTTGCACAAACTGAATTCATGTGACTTAAGTAATCCTACCTAAGGTTACCACAGGAATCTTAAACATCTACTCAAAGCTAGTTCAGTAAGTTAAAAAAAATTGCCTAGGTGAGTAATTGGTATTAAACCAAAATTAAATATTTTATACCTACATCTGCTCTTTCCTTAAAACAAAAACTAGAGCAATACAAGGGAAAACCACTGAGGCTGAAAATAAAACAAAGCAGACAAAGTGATTGATTGTGTCTGATCATTCAAATCAGATATGGCATTGGGATGAGCTAGAGCCTAGATCAGGTCTTCTGTCCTCACCAGGAGAGACCCCCAAGTCCACATACCACACAAGCTGGGCACTTCTCCCCCTGCCTGGGAGAGGTGCCAGCCTAGGGTGACTCTCTGAAAAGCCCATGTGCTGGAATCTATAGCAAACAGGGAATCCAGAGCAGAATGGGCCACACCTGTAGTGTGGGGAGATGACTAACTGAGCTAATGGGCACCATTTAACACAAAACCCAAAGAATCCAAGAAAACAAACTCAAAGAGTTGCTGGTTTTTTTGTACGATAAAGCAGAGAACAGTTTTGTTAAAACACTGACTTAACCCATGTAGGTTAGCAATGAAGTGCAATGTGCTTGTTCTGAGGAAGGGTATGAGCTTAGCAGAAAGTCTGATGGGGACAGGAGGTGGCCTTTGGTATTTAATGTGGAGGAGGGGATAAAGGTGCAGGCTTAATGCTGCAACCTGTGCACATTGCAAGGGGTGATAAGACAGCCCACACATTCAGAAAAAAGGCTTGAGTGACAGGCATTGGATGTGTGTCTGAACCAGTTGTAACCAGAAAACAGAGGCCTATGGTTCTAATTCTGGATCACAGCTTTGGCTTAGACCTAGTAAGAGCCTGTCCACTTACCATCAAGAAAAAAAGAAAGAGGTGGGGAAAGAAAAAAAGGAAAGGAGGTGGGGAAAGAGGGAAAAGCTTTGGCTTCTCCTAGGAGGCACTGGGAATCCTGAGATTTTAAGTTAAAGTGTCCTTGGGCTCTTGCTTCCTGCAGTAAACCTGCCAACCTCAGTCATAAAATCATCATTTTTAACAGAATAACCTCTCACATGGCTTCTCACATAAATCAGAGCCCTCTTTCCAGCCCAGCTCAGCCTCTGATCACTTGACCTCTCTCCTTAGTAAGCTGCTGTATCCTTCACTAGACCAGAGGCACCCTGGGTGACGCAACAGAATCCAGGTCAATGCCAGCCCTGGGTGACCCACTGTCTTTCCCAATGAAACTCTTTATGAAGTGCAGGTTTCCTCCTTTGTGATTGACTGGGTAACCTTCTAGAAGAGGAGAGTCTACATAAGACAAAGCCTGTGTCCCCCCAAATGCATCTAGTACACCTATCCTCTCACTATTAATAAAATTAGATGTGTTCTATGCAGACATTTTAAGGTCAATGAGCAATGGCAATAAGCTTGGTTTTTTTTATTAGTGTGTGTGTGTGTGTGTGTGTGTGTGTGTGTGTGTGTGTGTGTGGTGTGAGTGTGCACTCCCATTCCATAGAGCAAGTGTGGAGATCAGAAGACAATTTACAGGAGTCTGTTCCCTCCTTCTGCCATATGTGTGCCAGAGAATGAACTTGGTAATCAGCCTTGGCAGCAAGAGCTTTTACCCTCTGAGCTCACTAGGGCCAGAATGAGGCACTCGTTCTTGAAGGAGAGAATTGAGTCTACATATCTTTGTCTACACATTGCTTTCATGTGCCTCAATCCTAGCATGATTGAGAGAGAGAGAGAAAGAGAGAGAGGGGAGAGGGAGAGGGAGAGAGAGAGGCAGACGCAGAGACAGAGAGACAGAGAGAAATTCTGGGCTTAGTCTAAGGTGTGAATGGTGACATCAGCATGTACAGTAAGGAATGATGCCTCAAAGTCCTTGGCTAACTGCCCTCCATTTTTGCCTTTCTGATTGAAAGGACAAGGAGGATTGCCTCTGTCTTATTCTAGAGAGAATCATGCTATGATTTCATTCACAAGTAAAGTAAAAAATGTATTGCTATGTGCCATAAAGGGTGTGTAAAAGTATATTGTTTTAAATGTAAACTAGTTGATTTAAAAATTATATGATTGGCAATATTTTGTTATGTTTAAGAAAAATGTGATGTGAGCTGAATAAGAGAAGGGGTATTAGGAAGAAAGATGGCATCACAGACAGATACCAAAATAGGAATGCACATGGGAGTCCATAGAATTAACTAATCACAGGGCTGTGTCTATAGCAGTTTTTATTATATCCCAGTCACTTAATATTTTCTTTGGTGCCTGTTCAATAAAAAAACATACTGAATTAATGAAGGGAAGCACATTTATTTATGATCTAGGACATAGGCATGTCTCCTGCTTCAGAAGAGAGCACATTTTGTAAGACCAAAGTACACATTGAAACTGAAATTTTTTGAGGCATCTATTATGTGCCCAGATTTTGTTTTAAGCAATAGAAACATAAATGAAATATGAATGGTGCTAGAAATAGATATATGAACAAATATTTTCAATGATGACGACAGTGGGCCTGTAGAGGACTGTATATGATGCTACATAGAAAGGGTGGCCAAACGTCAAGCAAGAAAGCTTTGATATGTGAGATGGTAGACAGGCCTTCTGAGGGTCATTCCCACTGTAGGCGGGGCCTTCCTTAACATGTAATAATAACAAAATACCTTGCCTTTACTTTGTGTGATTAGCTTTTAAATTCTTTTCTTGTTTACAAAACTCACCTTCTGTGTTTGTTCATTACTGTCCCTTCACTGGTAGTGTCATTACACTCAAAATTCTAAAAAAAAAAAAAAAAAAAAAAAAAAAAAAAAAAAGCAAAAAAACCTTTAAAGTAGCTGTTAACAATTAAATATTGATATTTTAAGATTCTCTTCTAGGTCTTCATCAAGAGAAAATAACGTTTTCTATGATTTTACATTCGATATCTTAGTTATCAGACAGTGAAAAGCTGTTAGCAGCAGACCCGTGTTCCTCCTCTCTTCATTAAAAGCACCTGCTTGATGGACATGCTCACCCCAGTAGCTGCTTTCTCATCATGCCCTCTGCTTCCAGCTCCAACACTCATCCCCAAGAACCAACATTGGCTGCACCTAGCTCCCTCTCTGGGGACCAGTGTCTTCCTCATCCACTGTAGTTTCTTAAAAGTATAAGAGCATAATTATTGTTCTTGTTACATGGTGACCTAGACCTTCATCAAGGTTTCATTCAAACTGTACTGCTGGTGATTCAAACTCAGAGCCATGGAAACTGCTCCTGGGTTTGAGTTGTAGACTTAGGGATGAAATGTATGTTTTTATTACAGGATTCAATTTCAACAGAAACATAAGACCTGAAATGCAGGTTTCATTAGCAGAAGGTACTTAGAAGCAAACTGGCAGGCATATTGTTCTGGCTATTGAATTGTGATCATCAAGAATTAGTACCAAGCCAATCCAAGCAATTGTGATGCTCAGTTTCAAGAAGAGCATGATCCACACAGCCAGCAGCAACATCTTTCCTGGGAGCTGCATAGACCTGCTTGGTAGACAACAGCTATGCCCTAAGCCTGGTGACTCTTCAGGGCTCATGTGTTTTCTAATGTGTCCGTGCAGCCTAGACATCTCCAATGTGTACATTCAGTGGTGCTGCACTCTTGCCATTGCAGGCACTATTCCAGTCCCACCTCCTTCAGGCCTTGAACTTCATGGCCCAGCAAGACTAATCTATATCGAGCCTCCAGCATTTTGCCGATAGTCTCTTTCTTCATACTGTTATGATGTTACTCACTGCGTCCAAAGAGCAATTCCCTTGGATAAAACTTTTTAAAAGCAACTCTCCCTTGCCTAGGCAACTTCATATGATACATGTCTTATTGGTAGAATTTGCATATGCAAGCTTAATGTTGTACGGTATTGTAATGATATTTACAATAGTTTGTCTTTACACATACACACACACACACACACACACACACACACACACACACACGCACGCACACGCACATAAAACAAAGTCTTTGGAAAGGAGAATCTATTTTTGTTTGTTTGTTTATTTTTCCAGCATTTAATGGTAGCATTTGGCCTATTGATGAAAGCTTCACAAAATGTGTGCATAAGTGAACATTGTCCATGAATGCAAATACTTATAGTACATGTAAGAGGAGTAAGAATGTCAGTAGCTTTTGTTGGGTCCAGGAGCTCCCTGGTCCAGTGTGATGTCCTTCATCTCTGGTTTACACCAGTGTGGCGTGTTCCATCTGCAGTTCACACCACAGCTCTGCCAGGTGGACTAAATCTTTTGCCCTTGAGAAAGGAGATCTCAAGAGGTTAATCCAAATAGGCACTGAGAGCCTAACCCTTCCTGCCCCCAACATCACCCCCATAACACCCACTACCATTTGGTTACTGTCAAGAATATCAGAAGATGAGAATTATATTTGACTGACTCTCTTCCATTCCTTTCCAGCTCCAAGCACAGCCCAGTATGGAATCACAGGGAGTGCCTGCGACCTTTTCTCCTGCTGGAGCCTTGTGTTGACAATGTCCTCCATCATCAGTATATTCTACCTGAAGAATGCCATCCTACAATGAATTTAAAGACCCATGAAAGGCTTTTAAGGAGTCTCTGAGAGTGCTGATGGCTGGATCCAATCTGGTGCAGCTGGGTGGAAGCAGCGCGGGATACACTCGGCTGTCCGTACGAGGGTGATGCCGTCTGTGGAATGGCTGGTTGTGTAAATACTTTCATTCTCCTCTCCTTTTGATTAGACACACGACCTTGTGAAGCACTGCACATTGTCCTTTTTTAAGATGTGAAAGCTCTGAACTTACTTTTAGAGGATATTAATTGTGATTTCATGTTTGTAATCTACAACTTTTCAAAAGCATTCAGTCGTGGTCTGCTAGGCTTCCGGCTGTAGTTTACATGACAAATATTGCAGTGAACACATGATTCTTTAAGGCTGCAATACAAGGGTTCAGTGCCCTATTTCAATAAGAGTCAACCCACATTTACAAAGATGCATTTTTTCTTTTTTGATAAAAAAATCAAATAATATTGCCTTCAGATCATTTCTTCAAAATATAACACATATCTAGATGTCCCTGCTCGCATGACATCCAGGTTTTGGAAATGAGCCTTGTAATATAACTCGCTGTGCTTCTCCTTCTAAGTTCAGCATGGGTGTGCCTTCACAAAATAATCTTCTCTTTGTCTCTGACAAATACATAATGTTTTCCTAAACCTTGCAATTTGGAAACAAAAGTAATTTACACTGATAAACTAAGCCTGAGAACTTTGCCCACAGCATCTCAGTCTCCTTGATGAGGCTGAGGTTAAATTTTAGTGCACTGTGGGAAAGCATGAGCTGTTAGTGGACAGCACTGCCTGTTCAGAGACCCCAGCAATGCAGCGGTCTCCTCTACCATTGCAGCTGATGTCCTAAGACAGCTTCTCCACATGGACCTGCAGTCCTATCACCAAGTAGATGTGAGGTGGTGAGTGCTCAGATTAATCTGGATTTGACATCAGTAAGTTTGTGTGACAGAAACCCTGATTTTCCATCTGATTTTCTGTCATTCAGTTGATAGGAATGCATGTTATTTTCTTTAAAATTCCAAAATACATTTTAACAAATATTGTGTGATGGTGCACAACAGATCTGCCCTGAAGTAACTAATTCTTCACCAAAATCTTGGTAGTCATTTCCATTTAAACTGATGCCAAAACTGAAGACTCACCATGCTTCCCTGCATCTTACAAGACACATGTGAGATGTGATCAAATGGACACACCAGAAGGAGGACATCATGGGATATGTTAACCACTAAATGATTGTGAATATTACATTTTTTCTATTTAAAGAACAAAAATACATTTTTGAAGGAAAATGCTGTTAGTCTAACTATTATATTACAGGAATAGGCTCATGGTCTTGCTTTTGACCAAAGAAAGACCAGAGCCTTGAAAGCCATTTTTCAGGTCTGATGAAGTTGCCACTTTCAGCACGCCGAAGTTTCTACAGTGACCTTCTGCACACACTAACTAAAGACCTACTCTCAAAACCACGTGCAAGAACTTTCACAGTGATTATTTTAGATAGTTCATGGTTTGCCCTAGAAGGATGGCTTTAAAATTGTGATTTTTTTTCTAAATAAAATTTAGACCCAAAAGACACCATAAATCTATTTTAATTAGGAAAATGAATCATAAGTGAGGGGACATATATACATAGTCTTCCCATGAAATGGCAATAATGTGGCATAATGCTATTAAATTTAGTAGCTGTAATAAATTTATGTCATTTTGACTGATATATTAAAAGTGAGTTTTGAAAAATATGGCATTTAAATTTCTGGGTGATTTGCTACTAAAAATGTTCTTTGTGGAATTAGTGAGCAAACAACGGAATTTTTTCTTTGTATTGCAGCTTTAAAGTAACGCACTCCACAATAACCTACTTATTAGAGATAGCGGTGCTACCATGGAGTGTTGGCCACCTGAACCATTGTTTGGGGAGAGAAGAAGATGGAGAATGCGTATTATACAGTGACCGTTTCCCTAGAGTTAAAAATGCCTCCTCTGTGTAAGGTGTGTAGGGTATATGTGAGGTAAACTGAGGTATAAAATACAGATGAACCAAATAATTAGTTCTAAGTGTTGTCATGATTCCGAATTCGTGGAGTCCAGTGTTTTTCCATAGAGTGTGACAAAGGACAGTCATAGCTCAGTAGCTACACGTATTTGCCTTTATGTTAGAAGAGACTTTCTTGAGTGACATTTTAATAGAGGAGGCATCCGCTATGTTTTTCTGTATTACAGCAGCATAGTCCTTAGGCTCCTGGACAGAGTGAAATCATGAGTATTTATGAGTTCAGTATTGTTCAAATAAGGCTACAGTATTTGCTTTTTTGTGTGGATGTATTGCATATAATGTTCAAGTAGGTGATTTTACATTTACAGGCATCTGAAATGTCTGATTACTCCATTTTATCAGTCCTGACTGTACAAGATTGTTGCAATTTCAGAATAGCAGTTTTATGAAGTTAATTTAGCTTCTGATCTATACGATTTTTTAGCTGTTCATTTCAGCGTTATGTTTTCCACAATACCCATTTGTGGGATTCCTTCTGTTGCCCCTAAATTTTCAAAGAAAGAAGGAAAGAAAATTGTGATTGAGAAAGGAGAAGGAGGAGAAGAAAAAAGAATAATGGGAGATAAGGAAAAAAAGATTTAAGAAAGGGAAGAGACAGGAGGGGGAGTGAGGAAGAGCTGGAACTTCTGCTGATGAATCTTTTAGTCTGCATTCTTGGTTTAACTGCAAATGGCCTAATATTTTCCCAATGACCTTATTCCAAATCCTGTTATGCCCTAAGGTCCTGCTGGGTAGAAATTTATTTAATGATCAACACTGCCCAGGCCAGAGTACCGAGTGCTTTGTGCAGACACTGATATTTGAGAGAGAGTATTTCAAACATAAAGTCACTTTGAGGTTCATAACTTGGCTGAAAAATTATCTTCTCATAACATTTATGCTATGTCTAGAAAGTAGACTGGAGAGCTAAGAATTACTCAGATAATTCAGGACAAAACTGCACATATATAGAGAAGTATACCAATCTGTGAAGTCTGAACACTCTGAGCAACTGAACTATCAAAATCAATCAATGATATTGATCAAATTACTGAATAATTGTTAATTTACCCATTATGCTTAGCTTTGTAACACAGCTGAAAGTTACCTATTTAATCTTTTCAATAAAAATGGTTTTTGTTTTTGAAATCCAGAAATGATTTTAAAAAAAAAAAGAGGTCAGGTTTCTAACTATTTATTGAAGTGTGTGGGTGTACAGTATTTCAATAGATATGAATATGGATAAATGGTATTGCCTTAAGATCCTCTGAAATGTACTTACTTTAAAGACTGGAAAACGCCCTTCCTGTCTTTAGTGAAACATCCATATTTCATAATCTGATGTAAAATATGTTGTACTGTTTCCAATAGGTGAATATAAAGTCAGTTTATCAATTAAAATATGTATTTGATTCATTTTAAACTTTTAGTTTAAGAGAACATGGCAGCTTAGGCCTGTTCCTCCATTGTCTCATGTCTCTCCTACACTGCATACCAACACGGTAGGAGAGCTTGGATGCTATGGCTCTCAAGGGCTCCACACTGGATCTGTTATGATTCCCTAAAGGTCTGACAATATGCACGACATTTGTCCAAAAAGAACTTTTTAGAGATATATCATTCTTTAGCGTTTTTTACTTGAAGTGTCACTGCTTTTGGAGTAAAGCCTGGGGATAAAATCCAACAGTCATGCAAACTGACAATCCAAATGCCTGCAGAGGCTCACCTGGTTTCTTAAGAAATATGGGTATAAAGGAGAGGAGAGTATGCACACCCTTCAGAGAATCTAAATAAAATTTCTTTTACACATCTTGCTTTCTAAAAAAAACCTGGTCTGTGAATACTACAATATGTAAATGATGCCTTCCACAAGAGTGACTTAAGCCCTCTTACCCATGTCTGCCTACCTGTGGTCACAACCAACTGAACTGGAATGTTGGGCTGGAGAGATAGCTGAGCAGTTAAGAACACTTGCTGCTCTTACAGAGGACCCAAGTTTGATTCCCAGGACCCAAATGGATGTCTCACAACCATCTCTAACTCCAGCTTCAAAGGATCTGGTACCCTCTTCTGTCCTCCTTGGGTACTGAATTCACATGCAGATACCTATTCTCTCTCTCTCTCTCTCTCTCTCTCTCTCTCTCTCTCTCTCTCTCTCTCTCTCTCTCTCACACACACACACACACACACACACACACATACACACACACACACACACACAAATAAAATAATTATTAAAAAAATAAAGATAAATTGGAACTGTGTAAAGGGTCAAACAAAACATCAAATCATGGAAAAGACCCTTCCTGGTTTAATAGGCTACTGAGAAACACGGGTATCACTGCAGTTCTGAAGAAACATCACCAAACTTTCCTCCCATGAAAAGTAATACTCACATCTCTGATTTTCCTCTGCTTTGTTTTGTTTGCCCTTTGGACATTTGTCCTGAATTCAATTATAAAATGGAAACGGAAGCTGCAAACACCAAGCCTGGGACACACCACAAAGAGTACAGCCGCTCACAACACCTGCACACCAAAACTGCCTGCACACAGCAGGAAATAAAAACTCACTTCAGCTAGCAAGAGAAACGTAAGAGAGGATAGCAAAAGGACACAGTTCAAAGAATAGTTCATCTAAGATCTCCAAGTACCAGACAGATATCCTTTATCTGACCTTCCTAAGAAAGTATTTAGGAGCCATCTACTAAACTGGCAAGCAAACCAAAGGAGTCTGGACACACAACAAACAGGGTCCATGCCACCCTCTAGAAGAATCACCTGCTCCAAGAACAAAATATTCATCCTCCTCAGCGACAGACCCACTGGCCTAACACCCATTTTTTGTTTTATGTTGTCAGAATTGAGATCCTCACTTCACAGTAAGAGCTCTGAAGACTCAGTAGTCTAACCAGGGCATTTTATTTTAACATACTGCATTGTTGGGCACTAGCTCTGATAAAGTGCTAATCATAATTCTCTGCTCCCTCTTCCTCATTGGCTGGGAACTTGAGGGAGGTACCATCTTGCTGATCACCTGTTATTAACAGCCCCAGTGAAATCTCCATAAAGACAACAGCCTCTAGTCAAATTCCCATATAAAGGCCAGGCGGTGGTGGAGCACGCCTTTAATCCTTGCACTTGGAGGCAGAGGCAGGCAGATCTCTGTGAGTTCAAGGCCAGCCTGGGCTACAGAGCGTGTTCCAGGACAGGCTCCAAAGCTACACAGAGAAACCCTGTCTTGGGAAAAAAATTCCCATATAAACAACAGCCCCCAGTGAAATATCCATATAAACAACAGCCCCCAACCCAAATCTCCACCCTGTCACTCAGTTTACAATTTACCTGGGTTCTATGCTCCATATAACTCATAGCCTCATTTAATATGTAACCTGGAGCTCTAGATTCCCCTTATCTCTCTGAGACATCTCATAACTTCACATGGAAGACTGTAATTTCCATCCCTTAGATAAGCTAGAAGTGCCAGGCAAGGCAGTTGCTGGAAAAACAGGTGATGCACCTTCCTGTTTACCTGCAAGTTTCTGGTGAGCTTTAAGTTCTTATAAGGACACTCACCAGACATCAATGCCGTGGCTTTCACAATGCTTTAAAATAATCTAAGGTTTAAAACACCATTATCATTTCAGGTTGCTAGATTAGACTGTCTACTAAATGGAGTGTTAGAGCCACATGTGGATTGCAAATCCCTCCAATGTGGGTCACTCCCCAATAGCCTCAGAACAGGAAAAGATACAAGCATCTAGATATATATCCTATTTATACACCTATATATAGATTTATTTGTGTATGCATCTATTGATTACAAGCTATTCTTTCAGTTTCCAAAGCTCTCATGAGGTCTGAGGCTTAAATACATACTATATGCAATGTGGGGGGATATATTTATGTTTTTTCCTCAAAATATTAATGTGATGTAAATCCCACAGATGTCACTTTTATTTAGAAGTCCTGGAAAACATGGTTTCATGAATGTATGGAGTGAGCATATTAATTCCCTATTGAGAGATATAGAGAAGAGTTATAGCCAGATAACAGCACAGTCCAAAAACATACCTCCATAGTCAAAATTACTTAAATTAATATGCTGGTGACTGAAGCCTGACTAATGAATGCTAAGACTACCTCTTCTGGAGTGAAAAGAGTCCAGGTGAATCGTGACCCATGATCTGTAGGGGCAGCTGCTTCTGCATATAACAGAGGTTCGACATCTTTTATACAAAACTTGGAAGAATTCAAATGCCAGGAAAGGTTCAGAAACCCCATAAATCTTAGTCGGGTGAGTCAAAGTGGTGATCACTAAGTAACACAGGCATATTCACTGCAGCAAACTTTTCCTAAAGTTATGAGATATAAGACATTTTAAAGCAAATGGGCATGGTCATGCACGCCTTTACTCCTTGCACTCCATAGGCAGAGGCAGGTAGATCTCTATGAGTTCAAGGCCAGAGTGGTCTACATAGTGAGACTCTGGCTCAAAAAAATTGTTAAACCAGTTGAATTAAATTGCCAATATTTGAGCTTTGAAAATATAATCTCTATTTCAGTAGCTGACAAACCAAACTCTAGGTTATTCATATATCTGACATTCATAATCTCTGTAGTCTAAGGACTCTTTGGTTTGTTTATCTCACAAACCACCACTCAGCGGTCTGGAGCATGTGGACAGGGGTTTAAAAATATACTACAAGGACTGTATCACTTTATGGGCCTGCTCTGTTTTAAAAAAAAAACCAACAGGTAAGTTCATTTGGGGGCATTTGTATTGGGGATGTTTAGTTCTTAATGAAGTAGGTATTTTACATCAATAAGAAACATGAACTAACAGATGAGATAACATGACTTTTTCAACCACATTCCAGTGCAATGATGAGGACATTGCAAGCCTCCTTCACAGGAGCTGAGAGGCTGCTTGGCTAAAGGAGCTGAGAGGCTGCTTGGCTAAAGAGGCTGATGAACCCACATATTCCAAGTCGGGAGAGCCACATGAGGACATGGGGTCCACCCAAGTGCTTATCTCCTTCCTTTCAAGTGGATTACTAAAAGCATGAGGGAGAGTTACTTGGTGGAACTGGGGATTTGCTAGCTTCATTAATTTTGACCTTTTTACACTAAAAAAAAAAAAAAAAAAAAAAAAAAAATGTTAACTTCACACTAACCAAGACCGATTCACACTTCCTGCAGCTCAGAATTGTGTTTAAACAAGTACAGCAGGCCCAGTGAATTCCTAAGAGATTGTGGGGATTTAACTTAGACAAATAACTTATCAAATAAGTTATCTTTGAAGACTGTAACAGGATAACAATAAAGAACAAAAGGTTTTTCTGATTGTTCTAAAACACCTAATAGGGCCATGGAATGCCTGCATAGCTTTCTAAGTAGCTTCATTGATGTAGACAATGGTTGCCTAGAAACCCACCTCCCTGTGACACAGTTGACGAGTCACCTGGCAAAAATGGGGTCAATGGCTCTTTTCTAATAGTCTCCTTAAGAAATGATTGGTGGAGACTTGAAACTGTCTCACCCTGTTATCCTTTACAAAACAAAATTCATACACAAAAACGTCTCACTGCCTTCGGTGGTCTGGAAGACAAGCTTGCAAGCAGCACATGTGGTATTCTGGGGAATTTCAAATAAATAAATAGAAGAAATTGCAACCACACAAACTACAGTTTCTGTTTTTCTTTCCTTTGCTGAGATTTTAGCATTAGGAACATCTTGTGACTTAATTAATCAGAAGGCAGCACCTGCTGTCAGTACTGACATGGAGAAAAGCAGACTTTTGAAAAATTGGAATCAAATTTGTTTCTGGAAATATGTCTTTCCTGTTGGTTAGACAACTGGCTTGTGTTTGGGACATCTTCAGTCTAATGCCTTGAAATCTTGTCAAGAAAGAAGACTGAGTTTGTGTTTTCATTATATTTTGAGTGGGGTCTTTTTTCTGGAAATGTATATATCTAAGTTACAAGATGAAGCAGTGTGTGTGCTCAAAAATTCTTGTTTCTCACAATTCAATTATTGCAATGCGGTAACAAAGGTTTCTAGTTTGCATATAACTAACACAAGGCCTCCTGTAACTGTTCTGTTGTCATTATGAACTCATTCCCAGACCGGCATCATTTCAGAAACACTCTGCCAATATATTGGAAATTCTTTTAAAAGTTAGACTATATGATGGCTATTCTTGGTTGTCAACATGACTACATCTGGAATTAACTAAAACCCAAGCAGCTGAATACACTTGTGAGGGATTTTTTTCTTAATTGAAAATAGATTCTTCTCTCTTATAATATATCCCAACCACAGTTTCCCCTCACTCCACTTCTCCTAGATCCCATCTACCTCCCCTCTTCCCGGTATCCACCCTCACACACACCAATTTCCCTTAATCCAGATCTTTTGAGATGGAAAGACCTACTTTTAATCTAGATCTTTTGAGGTGGGAAACTCCACGTTTAATCTGGACCACACCTTCTGCTGGCATCCTATACACAGGACATAGAAGAGGGAAGCTTGCTCTCTGCCTGCTTGTCCTCACTCTCACCAGCAAGTCCACTCCTGCTCTGGCATTAGAGCCTGAAAACCAATTAAGATGTCCAGCATTGTGGACCTAACAACTAAGGACTCTTGGGCTTTCTGTTGAACAGCCCTTGTTGAACTAGCTGGACCACAGCCTGTAAGCCACTCTAATAAACCCCCTTAGACAGAGAGACTAATTCTATCAGTTCTGTTACTCTAGGGAACCTTGACAAACACAGACTGAAAATGGACTTAACGTCTCTCAGAACTTGGAATGTTCTTGTGGCAATCATTCATTCACTCAGAGACGATCAAAGGTGATTTGGTGGACTGGCAGATGGGCTATAAACATCAAGACAAAAGCAGCTGCTTCTCTAATGCAAGTTCACCTTAAGACTAAAGAGTGAAGAGTGAGGAGCTGAAGAGGGCAGGAAGATAGAGGAAGTAAGGGTGGGACTGGGAAAGAGAGAGAGAGACAGGAAGGGAAGGAGGGAAGGAAGGAGGGAACAGAGGCATGAGGGAGTGTTAAGTGGCCTGGCTTTGAGTGAGGGAAAACAATGGCTTCTCTTGGCAAAGTGGCTTCAATTTCCACGATTATAATCAGTAAACGTGGTGACATGAATAAAAGCTGTTAGTCACTATTTTATGTTTTGTCACTCCTTGTCTCCTGAAAGTCTCATAATTCATCTTAAATTAGATCTTGACAAGTCAGTCATCATACCTCTTTCTAAAGGACATATGGAGACAGTCCGTGTGTCACATGAAATAATGAAAGAGGTCGAATTTCCATTTCTTCAGTGAGGTTAAGAGATGAGGATAGTAGCCCTTCTTGCTAGAAGATACACACACTTCCAAAATGTCCGCGTATGTTAATATTTAGCTATTTACAGCATCCCCAAGGGCACGCAGATGTTCAGTAGACAAACACAGAAAGTCACTACACATTTGCTTTTCTATCATTTAGTAACAATTTTATAAACCATACTTGGAGAAAAAGATTCAATGATACCTATATGCTTACTCTTACTGCTTTCTACATACTAATTCTTTGACTGCTCATCAAATAAATACATTGAGCACTTCATCCTAATGTTACATTTTATGTGATATAAACTTGAAAACAAAACTGATAGAAATTCTAAAGTTAACATCTTATAAAGACTTACATTTTAATTTCAAAAATATATAGTTAATAAATGGCAGAGAATAGATGGATGATAGATAGATAGATGATAGATAGATAGATAGATAGATAGATAGATAGATAGATAGATAGATAGATGATAGATAGATAGAGTGATAGATATAGATATGTAAACAGACAGATAGAATGAACATAGTGTTAGAAAAGTTTTGTGTGTATGTGTGTGTGTGTGTGTGTGAGTGTTTTACCTGCATGTATCTATGCATTATATACATCACTTGGTACCCACGGAGGCCAGAAGAGGGCATTGGGTCCCCTGGAACTGAAGTTCTATGGGGGCTTGAAACTGAAACTCGAGGTCTTCTGCAAGAGTAGATAGTGTTTTTAACCATTAAGTCATCCCTGAGGCCCTGGAAAGGCCTTTCTTTGGAGTAGTTTGGCTTTTAGTTCAGAAAGGATTCCATAAATTTAATAACTATGTTTTATTAGAGAAAATTTTGTATACCTAACAAAATCACATGCAAGAAAAAAAGTCACATTCAATGTTCAAATTAACATAGAAAAACAATCACCTTAGAAAAGTATCTTCATACAGCAGCATCACATTTCCAATCAATTGTCTTTTTAAAGTGAAGTTACAGACATGTTAGTTTAAGCGCTGAGGCATTTGGAAGACACAGAAGTCTATAAAGTTTTTATAATCCAAATTCCAGATTTCCATGTCTTCATCTAGATTCTCCGTTATTATGTATGGTGATTTGGGGTGGACAAATGTCACAAAGAGAAGAGGACAATTGTGAACTTGGTAATGTAAAGCCAAGATTAGTTGGGTGGCAGCTTCTTGCCTTGGTTTTATATTGAAAAAGACAACACAAGGCTACATTTGAAAAACAGGCCTCCCTGTTTCCCCAAGTCACAAGATTTTTATCTTGGAAAAGGTGAATGAGGACACCACACTTCCCTGTCATCCATAAACTCCGTCAGTCAGTTTCCCATCTGTGTTGCCCTGTGTCATTTAGACTGACTTAAAATGTGAGTCTCATCCATTCCCTCCATCACCACACATGTGGAATCCACATTGTATGACACTGGGCTGATGTGTAAAGAGGGACTCTCAGTGTGGAATCAGAGGGATCCATGTATAAATAAATGATTCCAACACAAAACAGCTCTGTAAATGTGTGTATGAAGCACTGGGGACAGAGAATAATGATCAACCAACCATCTGGGAGGCAGGAGGAGTTTCACAGAAGAGGTAACATTAAATACTAGATCTTATGATACAACAGTTTCCTGGCCCTTTGAACTATAATAAATATTTGGTAAACATGATCTGGAGTCTTCATTTGGACCATCATATGTCAAAAGAGTGAAATTCATTTTAATTTATGGCCTGGACACCACCCCTTGTGCCATCAAATGCAAAGCTACTGCCCCCACCCCACCTCCCATTATTTCTTTCTCCTTATCCCCATGGACTCCACTCCAGCCAGGTTTCTGTCATCATTGCCTGGGCAAAACTCAGCATTATCTCCAATCCAATCACAAGTTCTTAGACTTTCTTCTTCTACCTGTCAGCAGCAGGAGCCACCAACAGCTCACAATCTCCTGTGACAAATCTCACAAAGACCCCCGTGGAGCCTACATGCCTATCTTTCTGATCATTCCTCTTAATGTTTGTTTGTTTCTTAATGTTTCCTATTTTTCTCTAAATTACAACATGACAAAGTGCAGTCCTTAGAATGTAAATTCTCCAGCACTTTCTGCTCAGGCTGAAATTCCAGCTGGAGAGTGGACATGCAGAGAGCCATCCTGGAGGCTAGCAGATGTTGGCATTCTTGCCATGAAAGATGTTCTCAATTCTCCTTCTATCATCTGGAAAGCCTTATTCAGCTTAGCCTCATCAATCACTCATTTCATTTGTATTTACGTCTCTAATTAGCATTGCTTACCCTAATGAAAAAAATACATAGACATCAGTAGTTGGCCTCGCACATAACACTGTCATTTCTACAACCGTATGTTTCTGCCCTGTCTTATTTCAGAACTGTTGCAACAGAGGACCGTAAAATGGAGAGCTTGCATGCACCATGCCTTGTTCCTCACGGCTTTGCAACCATCAAGGCTGACATGGTAGTGGTGGCTTCACATACATTTGTCACTGTGACTTCTCATGAAGGAATCAGCAAGCACAGGTCTCTCGGTGTTTCTATGATACATATGTAGGTAGAGAAGGCCTCTCCCTCTAAGCCAATTCATTTGCCAATGTCTTGTATCACCCACTATAACCTTAGGAATTAGGTTTTCAACATACAAATTAGGAGACTATAAACTTCAGATCAAATCACATTGGGGTATAAAAATTGTCTCATCTTTCCAATAATAGTTAAACTATTGAAGAAAATTGTTGAGCTGAGTGGATCACAAAACCCAAGTTTCATAATTTCAAATACAATATCTACCAAAATCAGTGATAAACTATGCTGGATTCCTTAATCTTAAAATTGAGGAATTCTGGGCTTGGAGAGATGACTTAGTGGTTAAGAACAGTTAGTTGCTCCTCTTTCAAAGAGCCTGAGCTTGGTTCTCAGCACCTCAGTCTGCAAATATTCACCTGTAACTCCAGCTCCAGGGGTCTGATGCCTCTGGCTTCCTCAGGTACCTAAACTCATGCACATGTACCCACATGTAGACACACACCTTCAAACAATTAAAAATAATTTTTAATTTTCTCAATAGTCATCAATGGGGGAGGGTCCAGCCCATGGTGGGTGGTGCCATCCCTGGGCTGGTGGTCCTGGGTTCTGTAAGAAAGCAAGCTGAGTAAGCCATGAGAAGCAATCCAGTAAGCAGCACTCCTCCATGGCCACTACATCAGCTCTTGCCTCCAGATTCCTGCTCATTTGAGTTCCTGTCTTGACTTCCTTTGGTGATGAACAACAATGTGGAAGTGTAAGCTGAATAAGCCCTTTCCTCCCCAACTTGCTTTTTGGTCATAGCTTTTCTTTGTGGCAATAGAAACCCAAACTGAGACAGCCTGTTGCAAAAACACTTCACCAAAGATGAAGTAAGAGGTTCCCTCCTCTTTGCAGGACCTGCAGGACTCAAGGATATAGCTCTGACTTCTTTGAAATGTGTGTTTAAACCGCCATCATCTTACTGCAAAGTTAAAAAGTGGAGAAAGCAGTATGAAGCTTTTTATATATGAAGCTGAAATGTGGCCTGTGGCCTGTGGCCTGTTCATGACCCATGGGAGTGCACACACACTCTCAGCAAAACCTGCTGCCAAATAAGGCTGCAAGTTGGAGGTCAGAAAGAAGGAGGTAGATTTTGTTAGACTTACCTGATTTGTTCAGTCACTAAATAGCCATTTCCGTAGAGTGTTGAATATCCCTGCCTGTCACTCGGGAGACTGGGGTTTGATTCCGGGAGGAGCCTCCTGGAGAGAAAACTCCAGCTACAGTTACCTTATGTGTAGAACTTGTTTCTTTTCACTAAAGTCCTTTCGGGTAACTGTACCCAAGTGTAATTCCGGTGTCTTAGTTGACACAAACCTCCCTGTTAAGCCTCAAATGTGGATCCCACTCCTGTGCACACAGACAGCACCAGCACCCACTCCTCAGGAGCCTTCAGTTTGCGAAGCACGTAACAATAGAGCAACCTCATTAAGTAGCCAGGCCAGTCATGCCTGCTTTCTGTCTTGTTATAGACAGGTAGTGAGGGTCATGTTTTCCATCTTCTTTTCTCTTTCTTTCAATACTCTTTTGATCTCTTGAGTGAGACCTGTAAGTGGGAGACCTCCTTTACTCCACAGCCTGTGGGCTGGTGAGTCAAACAGTAGTCATGTGAGCACACCCGTCTTCAAGAACGGCTGAGAAGCAGTTTGACTATGGATCTGGCTATTTTCAGCTGCAACTATTAAATCTGAAGGATTATTATGGGCTGGAGTTTAATTTAACTCTAACATTTGGTGACAGAGAGGCAAGGATGTCATGTAGATGTTATGAGAAAACACCTTCTGAGAACTGTCTTCACTGCCAAAGGCAACATGCAAAAATATTGTCTTTGAAGGGACAGAAACTATTCATTTTATGGTTTGGGTATAGATTTTGATTCACCCAGTGTGCAAACACTGCTTCTCCATGCTTTCCACAACAGCTCTGCAAAGCAACTTCCTTTATTCTGTGCTATTATTATCTATAAAGAGTTAATAGCACAGTTTCCATTGCGATAAATGTTCAGGAGTCCGAGGGTTAAACAAGGATGTACAAATAATGAATATTTAAGAAATGAGATCATTCATCGGGGCACAGAAGTTAGCTATGGTCCTTATAGGGATGATTAAGCAGTAAAATAATACTATTTTCTATGGCAACATTTACTTTCTTTAATGAAAGTATAAAACCATTAAGTCCAGTAATTGAGTAAAACCAAAATTTATTATAAGCCACAGTCATCCTAGGGTCCTCCCTGCTATATAGCCCCCTGGTTCTGTGGGTTGCAGTCTGATTGTTCTTTGCTTTATTAGCTAGAATCCACTTATGAGTGAGTACATACTATGTTTGTCCTTCTGCATTTGGGTTACCTCGCTCAGGATGATTATTTTCTAGTTCCATCAATTTGCCTGCAAATGTCATGCTGTCATTGTTTTTCTCTGCTAAGTAGTACTCCATTGTGCATATGTACCACATTTTCTTAATCCATCCTTCAGTTAATGGGCATCTAGGTTGTTTCCAGGTTCTGGCTATTACAAATAGTGCTGTTATGAACATATTGAGCATGAATCTTTGTGGTATGACTCAGCATTCCTTGGGTATATGCCTTAGTATACAAGTGGTATGGCTGGGTCTTGAGGTATAACGATTCCCAATTTTCTGAGAAACCGCCATACTGATTTCCACAGTGGTTGTACAAGTTTGCATTCCCACCAACAGTGGAGGAGTGTTCCCGTTGCTCTGCATCCTCTCCAACATTGACTGCTATTAAGCCTCAATGAAACATTTCACAATTAGGATAAGAATTTATACTGTATCAAGCTAATAACCGAAAAATAAATTTTAAAAAAAGTGAAAACAGGAAAAAAAACTGAGTGTGACAAATGTACTTACCTTCACCATACAACACAAGAAACCGAGGCTTAGAGAGTTGAGATCAGGCTGTGCCCTGCTCTAAGGTACTCCACATTGTGTAAAACCGTGGTATTTCAAACTGTGCTTTGCACTTGAGAGACTCCCTTTCATAAGCAGCTTTTGACTCCATTTTCAGGATAGATGGTGATGGCACCACCCGTGTGGCACAGACAGATAAATGACTTATTCCTAGAAATAAAGGGGGCCACTTTATACATTTATTGGGGTGATCTGAGATGGTAGGGGAACATGGGTATATTAAAATAATATCAGGGAAATAAAAAAAACATTAAGTCAAATTAGTCTTCCGTTTTCATGGAAATCACTGGATATCAGAATTTTTCCTCCAGAAATCGAGAGTAGCCTAAGAAGGAAACAGAGCTGCAGGGTATCAGGGTGTTAGAGTTCCTTGTATGGATTCCAATGTAGAAGGGAGGGGCTAGCTTCTAGTGCCTAGTAGCATTTTAGCTGAAAGACGACCAGGACAAGCTAAGAAGTGAATGCATGTCCTGAAGACTCTTCCTATACACACATAGCTTGTTCCTTTTGACTAAAGAAAAATGAAGAACAGAAGTGACTCCAAAATTCTTTTTTTCCTCGTTTGTACATGTGTGTGTGTGTGGGGGGGTGTTATGTAGTTGACGTCTGTGTACATGTGTGTGTGTGCATATTCACATGTGTGAGCACATGTGTGTATGCATATGTGCATGCCCCCGAGTGGTATTGTACATGCATGTGTGCATGTTCATAACCGAGGCTGACCTCAGCTGTCTTCCTCGTTGCACTCCACATTCTTTGTTGAGGCGGGATATCTCACTGGTTCCACAAGTTAGCCATCCTGCTCACTCTGGGAATGCCCTGTCTCTGCCTCTAGAGACCTGGGGTTACAGGAGGGCCACCATGCCTGTTCATCTTGTACAAGGGTGTTGGGTATCTGCACTCCAGCTCTCATGCTTGCACAGAAAACATTTTATCTGAGTCAGCCCCCAACCCTGTCTATTGTATTTTATCCTCACTATACATTTTATTTTCACTAGTTAAAACAGACTTCATGGTTTTAAATATATAATTCTATCATCCAGAACATTTTCAGTAAGCATTTTTCACCTTGATCATGGCATGGAAAAAACTTCAGAAAATTACACAAAGACTATACTACTCATTCCATTTTTAAATTCATCTCTCCAAACTAATGGTTCCTATTAATTATACAACAAAAAATGAAAATGAAAAAAATAGAAAGCACAATGTGTTTCATCTGAAGGTGAACTACTGAAAAAGATGTTAAACAGTTGGGCCAGATTTTAATGACTTTGAGATGGGTCTTAATTAGGGCTGACATGTGAACTGAATAGCTTGGCAGTTTCCTATACGTGAAGGTTCTTTTAAGAACTAATACCTAGAATTATTCTATGTAATTAGTTCTCCAAATGAAAGGATACAAATGGCATGTTTCTGGTGCCAGGAGAACATATTAATCTAGATTCTGGAGCTCACACTGGCCTGTCTGCCAAGCCGATCCATTGATGTCAACGCCAGGGCAACTGACAGACAGCAGGTACCAGAAGACATCTGCTTTGTGCTACCACTCATGAACTTCCAATTGACCAAGTGTCTAGACTTGTGTGGTTGCTTTTCTCTAATGTACCTATGTGCCTACTGATAGATTCAAAGAAGAATATCCTCAGAACCACACAGCTCTGCTAATTTCACAGATGTGGACACTGTGAGTGGCATGAAAGGCAAATCACCAACTTTGAAATAGTCATCCCAGGTGTACATGTAAATACTTGAGTGGAATGTGAAGGTGGGATTTTAAATCAATGTGGAGGAGAAAGAATAAGGTTGATTTAAAATAGCCTCTAAAAACATCCATGACTATGTTCAAGAACTGATATTAATTTGTTGATGAAAGTAGAAATATTGACAAGTTGTTTTAATACAAATCAAGACCAATAACTTGACTATTTACTGGGAAACACATATAGCCAAGGTTCCAAATAAGCTTCTGATTATTTTTGATGAAGTAATAAGTGAACATGGAAGTTTTCTGCTCAACAGAAAACTACAGAATGGATAACTACATCATCACAAATCTCAGTATTAGCATGAACCATATGTGCACATTATTTATAGATATACCAACTCAAATGCAATACTGGAAAAAATTAGGCAAGATTCAGTATCTAAGTGGAGAGGGAGGGGTATCCAGAAGGAGGTGACGGAACAAACATTGAGACAGCCTGCTTTTTACATTGTTAGAGTACTGCTTGTGAAATTTATCTGACATGGGTCAAGCCAAGCCCTGTTTAATATTTGAAAACATCACTACAGATGAAATGAAATTATATGGTGAGCTAAGTATAACAAGAACTTGTCATAAAACTTTTTTTTCAGAAGTTAAAAATGGAATACCAGACATATGCCCACTGCAGTTTCAGCTTCTCATTAATTAATTAAGCACTTGATAGCAGTGTTCAGCACAATTTCTGGTGACTTTTCTCTAGAAAGTTTTAATTTGTCACTAAAAGTTACCAATGGGGACAACATAAACTTGAGATGTACAGCAGGCATTTTCTCAGAAAGATGCGCATTCAAAGATCTCCATCCACCTAGGAGGTTCAGATATGTCACAGCAAATAGAAGTGTAGCTTGTGCCCTATGAAGATAAGAAATTATAACTATGCTTTAAGAGAGTCACAATATGTAGTTACAAAACCTATGATAGAAACTCACAGACACCCACAGGTGTCTTCATAGTGACCCATAACTTTCTTTCCCCATGGGGTTTATACTGCAATAATTCTCCAGAGCAGTCTACTATTGCCAAAGAAGAATGTCATCTCCCATATATCTTCTTTGTCTAAACATCAATTTCCATGGCTACATGATCCACAAGGAACAGAGTCTGAAGAGCATAGCATAACTCAGCACCATGTGGAAGCAGTCTGAAACCTCAGCTCTGTACAGACAGGCCACCCTTTCCCAGATGCCTTTGCTCTTGATGTTGAGGGCACCACTCTCTGCTAGCAATGGGATTCATCATATCTTCCTTCACAGCATTATTACATTATGATAAAAAGATACTGAACTGACTTTGCCATATGGAAAAAATCAGTCTTCATGACAAACTTGAGAGTGACCTTTCTACTTTATCAAAAGGACAAGGAAGGAGATGTGGCTGGTACGGGACAGCACCCAGGCACCTCACAGAAAGCACAGTTCTAGTGTGAGTTTTAGTTGTCAATACAGACACAATCTAGAATTACGTGGAAGAGAAACTCACTGAGAGATTTGTCTAGATTATGTTATTCTGTGGGAGATTTGTCTTGATTGTGTTTATTGAAGTGGGAAAGTCCACCTGAATGTGGATGCATGATTTCATGGAGCCTAGACTGGAATATAAAAGAGAGAAAATGAACTTCATGAATAAGTATCCATGCATCAATTCATTACACTCTGCTCTGGATTGTGGGTGTGATGTACTAGCTGCTTCAAGTTCCTACCTTGACTTCCAGAACAATGGGCTGTAACATGGAATCATGAGCCAGACAGACTCTGCCCCCTCTAAATTGCTTCTTGCCTGGGTGTTAATCACAGCAACAGAAAGGGAACCATGGCAGGAAGATGAGGAAAAATGACGGTTTTCTACAAATGAACAAGCCTCAGGGCAATCTGGATTCTGGCCTGACCTCACATCTGTAGCTGGGGAGTTTTCTCTCCGGGACCACCAAGGCCCGGCAGTCTGACAGCCCACTTATAAAATAAACACACAGACGCTTATATTATTTAAACTGTTTGGCCTAATGGCTCAGGGTTCTAGCTATCTAGTTCTTACATCTTAAATTAATCCATTTGTATAAATCTATACCTTGCCACATGGCTCGTGGCTTACCGGCATCTTCACATGCTGCTTGTCATGGCGGCGGCTGGCAGTGTCTCCTCCCACCTTCCTGTTCTCTCAATTCTCCTCTCTGTTAGTCCCGCCTATACTTCCTGCCTGGCCACTGGCCAATCAGTATTTTATTTATTGACCAATCAGAGCAACACATTTGACATACAGACCATCCCACAGTATACATCATATTTAACTCTGTTTCCCTGGTGCCATTATCTGGCTAAGGACACATATTTGCAAGTGTTCACACCACTAGAATCTCACTTGCTACTTAGATGCAGTACTAACCATAAAAGTATCTGCACCTGGCATCAAAATGACACAGATTGTACTATTAGAGTCAACTTCTGTAAGCAAATATCTTTTAAATTTATACTCTGTAAAAGCAAAAGATGACTTGAGTATGAAAGCCAAAGTTTAGTGAATTAAAATTTTGAACTCTTCCATGCACATATTTTGTTAATGAAATTTAAGAACATCTTGTCTCTCCGCCTACTTCTAACAACAAAATCATGGTTATTATTTTTCTTCTTGGGGTTTTCTGCCTAAACACTGGTGTCTTAAAAATAACAGCTACTTCTGGCTTGTGAGTTTCTATAACTGAAAGAAAAGTTTGCACTGTTTTCTTCTTGAACACAAGTTTGATTATTGTCTGGTTTTAGATTAAACATAGAGAATAATGTTGAATTGCATGTGGAAATAGTAGTTAACCCTTCGGAGTGAAGTCCTTACAAAGCACAGGCAATTCCTTTCACTTTTCCTCACATTCTCCTAAGAGGAGTCCTATGAAATGAAGACTCTGAGGCTTGGGCAGGGAAACTAATCCAATTTAAAGCAGGCAAAACAATTCTCCATCTTGCTAATCTATGTTTTATTCCTAAGAGACATTTGCAAATCCTAACATTTCTAAGATAATCATGAGGCTGATCCAGTTCACTTTATCTTGCTGAGGGCTGGCATCTCAGCCACAGGTTGGTGAGAATTTTCACTTCCAGGGGACTCATGAAGTTACTGTAGTGGGCAAACACACAGCAAAGAATTCATTCAAGTGTGGATGGGGTGGTATTAGACCTTGCAGGGCTGACCTACAAATCCCAACCTGCTGCTTCACCATGTGGCCTAGAGATCTCTGTCAGCAACTTCACCTTTGGAGGGCCTGACTCTTAGGAGAATCACTCACTCTTCTCTCTGGTGGAATCTGTCACAGATATTAGGAACTGACACTGACAAAGCTTTTCAAGAGATGACAAGGTACTTGTCATATGTAACTTCCAGGTCAGCATTTATAGAGATCAGAGATGAAGAGTGGACCCTCACCCACAAGATGTCGAATTGTAGTGGGTTCTACATTGCTTTAATCTGCATTAGTGAATCTAAAATTATTCTGTATTAGAACCCACAACACCAGTGTCCAACTTCTGAATCTTTGAAACTCTGTCTGATCATGATTTCTGGTAAAAAAAAAAAAATACTGTTAAAATTAAAGGCAAGAGCTGGTCGGTGGTGGCACATGCCTTTAATCCCAGCACTCTGGAGTCAGAGGCAGGTGGGTCTCTGTGAGTTGTAGGCCAGCCTGGTCTACAGAGCGAGATCCAGGATAGGCACCAAAACTACACAGAGAAACCCTGTCTCCAAAAACAAAAAAATAAAATAAAATAAATCAAAGGTTACCATTTAATTTATTTTATGTTCTTACTTTAATGCTGTTTAGAAATCTAGTAAACAGCTCCCTCCCTGTACCTCTGAGGAGGAACACCCCTAACTGTACCTGAGGTTGGCCCAGTGAAACCCACTTGTCACTTTGGACTTCTGTAACTGTAAAAAACAGACAGAGACAAACCTGCATCATTTACACCACCACACCCAGGGTAGTCGATATGAATCAGCCACTACAAGCAATCACGTAAGTTTCCTGTCCCCCTGTATTATATACAGAACCAAAGAGAGCAAAGGAGCTGGAGGAGAGAAATGTGCAAATCTCCACACTTGGGGACATTTATCGATGCCCTCTTAAGTGCATATTTGGTTTCTCCATCCACTTCTTGAGTTCTAAGTAAAATGTGATCTTAAGAGAGAACTTTAAAGCTAGACAGGCTCTAAAAATTAAAGTTAATGAATGCTTCCTTTGGATTAACTAACTACATAAATAGAGAGCAGAGCACGGGCCGCTGTGGCCTCCCTCAGGATGCCAAGAAAGAAGAAAAGCTTTGCTGCTTCCATTAGGATAAGATATGATCCTGTTCTTCTCTGCTCATTCAGTTTGTAATACTTAAGAATCCAGACACCATTGTGTCTGAGTAATAACTTGACGAGGTACCTGGAAGCTCTATAATGGGAAATTCTGATAAATTAAACCAATATCTATTGGAATTAGAGTTTAGGAAAAATGCCCCATGTGATAATTGCAAAACAAGCTGTTGCTAGCAGTAAAGTGCCCTGGTTACATTGTGAGGTGATTTAACAGTCCTGTTGAAATCATTTCATTGCTATAAAATGTAATTGCATTTTTAACCCAATATGAACCTTTTCACAAATGAAAGAGTAAATACAGAATGCTGTTTTCCTCCACTGTTTCCAGTCAAGGTATGAGACAATTAATTATTTCACATTGTCTGATTGCACATTTTTCACATTAGTGCACCAAACTTCAGTTGATATCAGGTACTTTGTTTAATAAGAACATGATGTTTATAATTAAAATGATGTTTGCTGAGGTTGCATAGTTTAGACTTCATGGGCAAACTTTTGAAAGAAACTAGAACAATTTTGTGTGTGTGCTGTATTTCAAATGAGTATCATTAGCTGAATGGTATCTGTGAAAATTCAAGACTAAATTATCATTCCAACAAATCACAATCATCTATTTAAAAATACCAAACAAAACTGGGGGTGGCTCATGCCTATACTCCCATTCCTGGGGAGGCAGAAACAGGGAGACCCCCCTGGACTCGATTGCTAGTAGACAGCTCCTGAGGTACCATATCCAATTTTTGTCCTCTCCCCTCCAAACGTACACACACACACACACACACACACACACACACACACACACACACACACAGGTTACCCAGTCATGAAAAGATATAGAGGAAAGTTGAATACAAATTGCCAAGTGAAAGAAGCCAATCTCAAAAGGCCAAGTGTAATGGATCCTAACCATATAGAGTCCAGGAGAAGGAACCCATGAAGATGTTTAAGTCCCAGAGGCTGGTAGGGACAGGCAGAGAGAGGAGCTTCATGGCAGCAGAGGTCTTTGGTATGCTGCTACAAGATGAGTCTAGGTCACCATGAGCTTTCCAAAACCCATGGTCACTGTAGCAGATGCCTAACTACAGTGCAGACATTGAGGGAAAGAACCCAAGGGGTAAGTTCATGGCCACTCCTCACACCAAGTCCATTCCCTGCCCTGGGCAGATGTACCTCTTCTCTACTCCATGACCCCTCTGTGAAGTTTATCGGCTATAAAGACAAAAAGGTCGACCCTTCTGACACCTGAGCTGAGGCCTGGCTGAAGCCATGACTTCACATGTGGTGGTCCATTAATGTCTAGGGGACATTAAGTGACCTTTTTTAGTTCTTTCAAATGATGACCTTCCCTTTGAGTTTGGCAGAACAAAGCTTAAAGTAAGTCATTTATTTGTTTTTAAAATCTTTAGAACTTTTGATTAGCTGATTCATTTATCATTTTGGTAATGGGTACAGGTTTCCAACTTTGCTCCTTATTAGTGTTTTACTTCTTGGGGAATTTTAAGTAAACTTTAAAGGACTTAAACATCATTTATTTAATGTATTAAACACTTCCATGACACAAAATTATTTAAATGTATTCTAATTTAAAGCTTGATGAATGAGTCATCAGTTAACTGATGTTAATGGCCCAACTAGGGCAGTTTCCTCTCTGGGTCAGACTCTTGTGCCACTGGGACCTGTTTGTATGACAAACTTTATAGCATTTCCTCCAGCTACCTTCTATGAAACCAAAGTGGCACTGGTTGCCTCAGTGACAGATGGCTTCTCTGAGTGCCGTCAGCACAAGGCACTTGAGTGACCATGCTGTTCTCTGAGAAAAGCCTTTTCCAGGCATTCCCATCTCTCACATACCCTGCTGCTGCTCAGCATCACACCAAATAATTTTATAGAATAGAAAAATATTAAAGCTGACAGTTTTTTTAAAAAAAAATCAATTTGTTAATGCTCAAAGTTAGTATTGTTAAATTATTGTTAAATGTGTGAAACCTATTTTGGTTTTTCAGGACCCTTCACAGTAACTAGTTCACATCCCCACCAACAGGTGCGAGAACTTTCTTCAGCCCACATCGTTTGTTCCCAGCATTTGTTGTCAATTTTTTTTCTTAATTAGCTACCATATGACCCAACTGTACACATTGCATACTCATCTAAAAAGCTCTAAGTCAATACACCATGCAGCACTTGCCCATTCACAAGGGCTAAGTTGTGGAACCAACCTGGATGCCCATCAATAAAGGGATGGATAAGAAAACATATATACACAATGGGATGTTTGTCAGCATTAAAGAAGAATGAGGTCATATCACTTGTCAGAAAATAAATGTACCTGGAGATATTGTGAAATTCAGTGTAGAAGTATAAACATCATGTTTTTTCTCATTTGTGGATCCTAGATTTTGCAGTTACAACAAATTTAAGAATGAAACTTCTCTGTATTACACTGTGCCCAGACTTACAATAGACTGAAGGGAAACACAATGCTGGAGCTAATGGAAGTGAACATTTGCCCACCTCCATGTCCAGTGAGCCACTGAAGAAGTGAGTGAGGACTGTGCTGAGGCACCAACCCTCCTGCGGGCATCAACCGTGGTAATGACAGCAGCCAACAGCACCTCACCAGAGACAAAGTGTGTTTTTTTCCTGCAGATCTTAATCATTCCTTGACCAGATCAAGCAGCCCAACTTGTTACTGATGACACCAGATTTCAGCATCCTTCTCACATGCAAATAGCAAAGGAAATCAAACACTTTGATTTATCCAGTTCATTGATGAAGCAAATGCATGAGCTGCAGAGTCAGACGTGAGACAACAGATAAATGTATTTTTACAGGTTCTTTTATGCCATCAGCATAGCTCAGTTATTGCTCAATCAGAAAACAGCCCCCCTTGCCAGCAACACCAGATAATTGAGTTATAAATAGGTGAAGAACAGTAGGATGCAGCTCCTCACCACATGTGGCTGTTACAGGCTGCATGGATGACTTCATCATTAGTACACAGCTTGCCCACAATCATTATATATCATTTCATTGATGAGATCGTAGCCAAAGCTTATGACATTATCCCTGTCCATTGTCATAGCTTTCTAGTAGGGCTCAGCAGGTAGAAACAAAGTCTAACAGATTTTAATCTTTCCCTCAGTTGTGTATTCTCATCAATCTGCCATTTTTTAAAAAAAAAAAAAAAAAAAAAAAAACAAGAAAATATAGCATTTCTACCAAAAGAGAAATCAATGGCATTTGTAAAAGTTGTTAGTATGAATTATTTGAGCCAGTTTCAGCCTTGACCATTCTATGTATGCTAAATCAGGAAAGGAGGAGAAAGTGGTGTTCTCCTCCTCCCTGCTGTGTGTCAGGTTCCGGGAAATCCTTGCCTTGATCTTCACTGCACCCTACACAGGTGATGCCACAGACGTGGAACCTTAATAATAAGCTGGGAAGAGAGGGCCGCCCCGGACTATGGGGCTCCTACTCCATCCGGCACTTTCCACCATCACTTAGGGTAAACTCTACCCAAAATCAGCTGGGAAGAAATGATAAACTACAGGGTTGGTAAATCCCATTATTACCATAGCAACAGCTTGCATAAAGCCAGCCAGCCAAGGTTTCAGTGTACAACCCTGACACTTCCACTAGACTATGAATAGACAGTTCCAGAATTGTCGATATTTGGCATTAGATTAGTTCTTCTCCAACTGTCTATACTGAAGAACTTTCTGTGTCTCACTCTGTGTGTGTCTCTCTGTCTCCCTCTTTTTGTCTCTCTTCATTTCCAACACTCTGATAACCACTATATTGGAATGTGATGAAAATAACTTGCTACCAAATGAAGTGAAAATGCAAAGTAAGATATACATAGGACAGTTCAATTGTTTTAATTATTCAATTAAAATGTTTCAATTTTTTTTCAGTGACAAAAAGCCCACTGGTCACATTCAGACTTTGCCAAAAAGTTACGGTGCTATGGGTGCCCACACTTGACCTCTGTCCTTATCTTATTAAGAAGGATGACAAATGGTTCTCAGACGAGCTGAGTTCCAGAGGCCATACTGGGCTTGTCAAGGTTGGACACCCACAGAGGCCACTGCAGCCACCACAATCACTGCCACCACAACCACCACCAGTATCCCTGTGTGCTCAGCTGTCTTGGCTCCTCTCTAGCAGGGTCCAGACTCATGAGCACGCCTTATCCTGAGCCATTATTCTTGAAAGTGCTGGAAACTTACTGGTTTTCAGGACCACTCATGTTTAAAAATGAGCAGAGACACTTTTGTGATTCCATGCCAACACAGCCTACACCCTGGGACAGGAAGCCAAGCTTTCTTTGTTTCCACATTCCTTCCCTGGTTTCTTTAGTTGTTCTTTAGAAAGAATTTCTTTGGTTGAAATGAGCAGTGGACAGTCTACTCCCAGTGGTTTTCATTTCTAAATGAACCATTATGTGATTCTTTGTCTTAAAATTAAGTTTTAGAAACCAAGAGTTTTGAAAGTAGACTGAACATTTGTTATTTTGAGCCGACACCTGGAAAATAATACAGAATTCCTTGCCAAGGCACAAACTGAGCTCTGCTCTCTTCCTAAGCTGCCGCTGTGTATTCTGTGTGCAATTTTCTATTAGCGTTTAAGAAAAGGAACACAATGGAAATGTGATATAATAAATGCCATGTAAATACCATGTAATTATAACATTAAATATTCGTATATATAATTTTAAGACCCATGGTCTTCTTTTATAAATGTGACTGAGAATTGATGTAAGGCTTAGGTTTGTATAAAATGCCTTCATAACTATAGTATGATTTTCACTGTTTGTGCAACAACCGGAAGGCAAAATAAATAGCAGTCAACTCGCACGCCATTCTTTCTTCTTTCAGGAACATTGGTGGAGGTGGCGACTGTGTGGCAGCTAGAGTGGCATGCTTTCTGCTTTGTTATATCTCTAGATACACAGGGAAATATATCAACAAATGAAATTAAAATGTAAATTTGGGAATTTAAATGGAAGTTCAATGCTACCATTCCCACAGCACCATGGCACAACCCTAGATCACCATATTTTTCACTAGCCCCAAAACTCTCAGTATCAAATGTCCATGGTTTTAAAGCAGATAGGAGAAAAATAAAGATCATTTTACTTTGCAATGACAACTTTCACTTCATGTCAGTCAGACATAAAACTAAAGTCATGACATGAATTAAGAACACTAAGGGACTTTTTTTGCTTTTTTGTTATTATTACTAAAGGGTCTAATGAAACAGTGTGCTGTAAGTTAGTATTGATGCCAGTTATATTTTTATGTTTCAATAATAATGTTAATTTTCATCAATTCCATTGTAAAAATCAAGTCTGAGTTGAGCACCTTAAATAGGGTGATTAATTACCACCATTAAGACAATAAAAGCCTTTCTTTTGTAGAATTCTCACAGATGTCCAGGAGAGACTGGTCTTGAATTAGCAGTAGGTTTTTTTGTTTTGTTTTGTTTTGTTTTTTTAAGAACACGAAATAAAAACTGCTTGGAGTCCTAGCTAATGAGATAATCACAAGCATTTCATCATTTGTAAACAAAGTAGTATTTTCACATTTCTTGTCATTAGCAGAATGACTTTTTAATGGATATTGCAAGCGCTTATATCAGATAACCAGACTGAGATCCAGTTTTCCCTGCCAAGTATAAAATTAAACAACATGCTACCATCTTACTGAAAATGGTAGCTGCACTTCCTTAAAGAACTGAAAAGGAAAATCAACATTTTTCCTCCACAGATATGTTTAATGTAATAAATACCTTTGCTTGTTACTGTGACCCACCCAATATTTTCCCAAGTCACACTACAGAAACTAAGTAGGTTTATATTTTATTCATTACAAAATTTTATTTCTTTTAAGATGATATTTACCTAAGCAAAAATATGGACTTGTCATGAGAGTTTTTAATGCAAGACTTGTAAGTGAGGTAGTAACTTACTTAGGAGTGTGTTCTGTGAGATTCTTCTAGCAATGACAGGAATAGAAATGTTAAGGGACATTTATTCACCCTAAACATGGCACCAGTGACAAAGCTTGGCTAGCCAATGAGCTTGTTTGGGTTTCTTACAGGAGCATGTATGACTCAGACAGCTGGATGATTAAAAGTGGTGACAACTTACAAAAGCTGCAACCCTGGGACAGCTGTTCTGTAACACAAATCTTACTGGAGCCAGATATTGGGTAAATGCTGAAATATTGGAGCAAAAAGGAACAAACCACTAGAGAAACTTCTCACCACTCCACAAATCCTCTGACTGAATGCCTCTGAGTCCTCAGCTGAAAGAGCTCTAGTTCCTGCCTCCTCATGCCTTATATGCCTTTCTCTGCCCAGCCATTCCACTTCCTTCCTAGTGCTGGGATTAATGATGTGTGTGCTTCCCAAATACTAGTAGCAATGGCATGAGATCTCAAATGCTGGGAGTAAAGGCATGTGACTCCCAAGTACTGGGATTAAATGTGTGTGCCACCACTGCCTGGCTCTCTTTCTCTCCTAGACTGAATCAATATCATGTAGTCCAGGGTGTCTTTGAACTCACAGAAATCCAGACGGATCTTTGCCTCCCGAGTGCTAGGATTAAAGGTGTGTGCCACCACTGCCTGGCCTCTATGTTTAATCTAGTGGCTGGCTCTGTCCTCTGATCCTCAGACAAGCTTTGTTTGATACACAATATATCACCACACTGTTCACCTTGCAGGCAGCACCACCAGAGACTCTCCTCTCCCTACAATTGCTTTCTCAGTGTGCTCTGGGGGAGGGCCCCTGTGAATTTGTAACTTCATGAACTTCTGGAGATTTGGAGTTTTATTCATTTCCTGAATCATATGCATTCCCTTCTTCCTCCAGGAGGGAGTGTTTCAGTTCAGAATGAACACCTATGTTGTGCCAAGGAGAGTAGAGAGGAAGAGCCAAGAATGAGGTAACAGTGAAGATAAAGCAGAGTCGGGATTAGGATTACTCAGTAAAGTAGGAAACAGTCTCAAGCCTCAACCACAGCTCCCAGAGCCAGAACCTGGAGCTACAGGCATGAAGGCAATGAGGACCAAACCCTCCAGAGAAGGTTGTGCATTAAGAAACCTCTTATATGAGTGAGACCCCACTATTTCCAGAGATTCACAACTCACAAGGAAGAATCATGACTAATTAACTCCTCTGGAAGTTTACAGCAATTTAATTAGTGAATCAAAAGACTAATTTTTTTAAGTTATTATTATTATATTTGTGGGGAGGGTCTGAGGCAGGATCATCCACTTCAATCAGGATAGCTTGAGTGCTGGGGTTACATGGTGGCCACCATGGCAAGCTGACACCTTTTTGTATAAGAAACAGTATATGTCTAGGGTGGGATACCACTGCTGAGTTTGGACAGCAAGAGTCAGGGTTGTTATCAGAAGGAACACTCACTTCATCATAGCTGTTATTACATCTCTCTACACTGACCTTTCTGAACTCAGGGCTGCAGTCACATGACAAACAATGGGAATAATTTTCTGTCTGTAGAAATAACTGTTCATAACAAGCAAGCCTCCTTGCACTGTGAAATATGGGATGGAAAAATGTCTCACCTAACTCCAGAAACAGCTCAAGAAGAAAGATGTCTGTTCCTTAAACAGAATCCATGTCAGTAGTGTAGAGGCAGGCTATGATTTCTTTGAATCAGGCATTAAACAGTACAGTGCTTTGTAAAGAACTTTAAGGCATTATTCTAGGCATAGGCCTTGATTTTTAATCATCAGTTTTTCAGTTCATATTAACCTAAGACAGGACTGTCAGCAGTGCACACACCCCATGCTCTCCTCTGCTGACACATCCCTCTGACCCTCATTGTATACACAGCATGGTTAGAATGGTTACCAAGCAAGGGAAAAACTTCTGTGAATGTGTAGTTTGCCTAGCTTAGGCACAAAGATTTAAAATGTCAAGAACATGAAAATCAACAGAAATATATTGCAACTTCACAACAAAGGGGCTGCTGTCTTACAGGAAAGTGTATTTAAACTTCAATGTTATGAACATTGTTGTTAGGAAGGTCTCTACAAAATATTGATATTAGTATGAGATGACATTGTCTATCCAAAAAATACCATCTTATATTCTGTCAAAATTCCCATTGTTACATATAAATATGTTTTCCCATATAAACTACTAGTGCATTAACTCCAAAATTGTTTAAGACCCAGAAACATTCAATCTTCCTAATGAAGCATCATTTAAAGAAACATTTCAGTAATTAAGAGTATTTTGTGGAATATTTTCTTCACTAAGTGTTGAAAATTGTGTAGTTTGGATTTTGACATAAACAATGCTACACAGAAAGGAAGAGTGAGCTCCCACCCATCTGCTTCACATCTACAGATACACTTCCACTAGCAATCCCTACTAGGAGTGTTGTGTCCTAGAGAAGCTTTAAAACAAGAAAAACGGCTGTGTATACTATATAAAATTGGTTTGATGTTTTTAATACTTTTTAAATGATACATTTGAATTTTCTGGTTAATTTTTAGCATCTACTTATATCCCTTTTGCTTTATATTTTTAACTAATCCTTATATTTAATTAAAAGTGTAGCTTCAAATAAAAATGTGTAGAAAGAACAAGCGAACACAGCAAATTTTCAGATATCTCTAACCAAACCATGGCCTTACCTGCATGGCAGAGACCTCAGCCTTTAGAAACACTATATGATCCCTGTCCGGCACAGTCTCTACGTGGTGAGTGAGAAGTGCAGAAACAGGCTGTGGCTTTCTTTTAATCAGGTGCTAGTTGGTAAACTATCATGCAAAGAACTTGAAAGCGCTACTCTAGGTATGGGTGTTGCTAAGTTTTTTATTCGATGGCTTTCTGATGCTTTGGTCACAATTAATCAAAGTTATGGTGGATAGTTTCTCCTGGTTTTGAATGTCTTAGAGGAACATGAAGTGGTGGGATCCATCTGTCACCAAAGTGCTGAGCCCAGACTTCTCAAATCAAATACTCCACTCAAATTGTCATCATATTCTCTACAACAACAAGAGCATCAAGGGGAAACAGAAGTGCTCAGGGATCAGTCTGCTGGGCTGAGGACTTCTGGACTGGGTGTCGGCATCACACTGGTAGGGCTCACAGCAGCCAACAGAAGGCAGCACTATGTCTCTGCCTGAACACTAAGGTCCAAGAGAGAGGTCACACTGAACAAATGAATGTGATGAGACATGGATTAAAGGCAGAAGATGTAGGGAGCCGCTATTCAAAGATGGCACTGGCTTCCTGGTAGCCTAGCTGTAAACAACTCCATATTTGGCTATGATGCACGAGTATGGTAATTGGCCTTATGTCCTCAGCCTATCCCGTGGCTCCCCGTGCTAGCATTCTGGTGGGACCCAATCACAGTACGGCACGTTTGCCTGATTCCCTATATAAGCAGCTGCAGTTTAGTCCTCGGGGCCCCTCACCTCCTGCTTTCCCTTAACCAAGAGGCGCTCCAATAAAGTGTGATCTGAGAAGAATCCTCGCATGGTGGTCGTTCTTCCTCGCTGGCCGAGGAGTGTGCTGCAACCGGTGCCGAAACCCGGGAAGGTGACTTCGGACAGCAACTGGTGCCGAAACCCAGGAAGGAAACTTTGGACACCAGGTGAGGGGTCGAAGAGGATTCAGAACTCGGAGCGGTGACGTCGGTAAGTTCTCCAGGAACGGTGACGTCGGTAAGTTCTTCAGGAACAGTGACGTCGGTGGTAAGTTCGCCAGGAACGGCTACAACATCGGTATGCTGATTACTATAAGGGGATTAATCCGCAGCCCTTCGCTCAGACATAGTAAACGGGTATCGGTAATGCGGGCGTTACCGCGACAAGAAGAGGAATGTTTCTGGGGTATGTGCCTTACAGATACTACTGTACCCACAGCAGAAGTTGGGTCTGTGGTGAAGCTTGAATGTCTCCAAGGAAGAGGCTAAAGAAATAAACATCCAGAGTTGTCATTAGCAGTAAAGCAAGAGGAGATCAAGCGATGAGATCACTTGTGATACAGATGAGGCTTCTTTTGTGGTGATCTTTAAGCCATAAGTCAGTGATAAAATACTTTCAATGAAACAAAACTTCTGAGAAGATCACATACAGAGCTTTTTGTCTCCATCTTAATTAGAGCTAAAGAGAAAAAAGTTAGTAATGCAGTCATGCTATCGATTGACACATTTCTGCAACTTTCAATCTTTTTCACTAATTTTATGAATAATACTCAATAACAGTTGTAACAATTTCAAAGTTGTTTGAATGTAAAGGTTTTCTCTATTTGTAGATTTCAGTTTGTTTGACTTCTGCCTTAGTTATCTGCCTTAGTTACTTTTCTGTTGGTATGATAAATCTCGGAGATGAACTTAGAAGAGAACTTAATTGGGCTGTGGTTCAAGCGAGATGGAGTCCATGATGGCCAAGTGAAGGTGGCATCAGGAACATCTGAGAGCTCATAACTCAATGCAAGCAGGAGACAGCGGGAACTCATTAGAAATGGAGTGGGCTTTTGAAAGCTCAAAGCCTGCCCCCAATGACACACCTCCTCTAATAAGGCCACATTTCTTAATCCTTCCCAAACAGTTCCACCACCAGGTGATCAAGCATTCAAACATATGAGCCTAAAGGGGTTATTATCATTCAAACCACCAGAGCTTTCCAGTTTCTCCTAATTATTAGAATGAGGACATTCTAAATGGAGTATTTGACATCTGCTTTGAGTAGAAGGTCAACTACTTTAATAATCTAATTTTAGAATTTCATGATGTTATGAACATTCTTTTCATATATGAAGATATGTACCTAAGACTTTGAGTTAGAAGGCCATATCAAGAACTCCCTAGCTAGGAAAACTTCTGAGAGAAAATGCTCATCATTGAGTGAAAGTTTGTGTACTTGGGCTATTAAGGAACTCTGAGACAATTACCATGTTCTAAATGCACAGATCAGCAGCTTCCTAATGATCTTCTAGATCACTGATCTGCTTGAGACACCTGATTACTGTGTATCAGCATCTGGCCAACTTCAGAATATTCTTTAAAAAAAAAAAAACTGCAACATTTTAACAAGAATCTCTCTCTCTCTCTCTCTCTCTCTCTCTCTCTCTCTCTCTCTCTCTGTGTGTGTGTGTGTGTGTGTGTGTGTGTGTCTGTGTCTGTGTGTCTGTGTGTCTGTGTCTGTGTGTGTGTGTGTGTTGCATCTGTGTGTTTCAAGAGGCACATATCAACACTGGGAGTCATCCTCAGATGCTCTTCACTTTATTTTTTTGAGACAGGGTCTCTCACTGATCCTGGAGCTCACTCATTGGCTAGATTGATTGCCCATGGAATCTAATAGATCCTCTTGCTCCTATGTCTTAGTGCTGGGGTGAAGAGACTATCAAGTTAGGGTTCCTATCGCTGTGTCTAGACACCATGACCAAATGTAACTTGGAGAGGAAAGGGTTTACTTTCCTTATAGTTCCACATCATAGTCCATCATGTAAGGAAGTCAAGATAAAAATTCAAGTCACAGCCCAGAAAAGCCCTCTTAAATATTGATAAGGATGCAGAAGTGTAGTGTGGTGGTATTGTGTTCCCCAAAATATTGTGCACCCTAATAAACTTATCTGGGGTCAGAGAACAGGACAGCCACAATATTAAACATAGAGGATAAGCAGTGGTAGCACACACCTTTAATCCTAGCATTCCAGAGGCAGAAATCCCTCTGGATCTCTGTGAGTTCAAGGCCACATTGGAAACAGCCAGGCATGGTGACACACGCCTTTAATCCAAGAAGTGAGCCTTTAATCCCAGGGAGTGATGGCAAAAACAGAAAGATATATAAAGTGTGGAGACCAGAAACTAGAAGCATTTGGCTGGTTAAGCATTCAGGCTTTTGAGCAACAGTTCAGCTGAGACACATTTGGATGAGGACTCAGAAGCTTTCAGTCTGAGAAAACAGGATCAGCTGAAGAACTGGCGAGGTGAGGTAACTATGGCTTGTTCTGCTTCTCTGATATTCCAGCATTCATCCCAATAACTGGTCTCAGGTTTGATTTTATTAATAAGTACCTTTAGGATCCATGGTACATTGTAGCTCTCCACAATAGATGGTGACTTGTAGGGAAGGACTCACTTTTCTTTAAGAGACTAGCCACCAGAAATTTGACCATGCTCCAGTGACTATATAGACAACACAAAACACAAACTGAACTTTTTTTTCTTTTCTTCTTTTTTTTTTTTGGAGGGGGGACGTGGCACAAGGACAGGGGTGGACCTGGAAGGACTGGGAAGTAAGGGTGATTGGGGTGCATTATGTGAAATTCCAAAACAACCAGTAAAAATGTTATATTTTTTAAAAAGAACTCAAGTCAGGAGCCTGGAGGCAGGAACTGAATCAGGGTCCGTGGAGGAGCACTGCTTACTGGCTTGCTCCTCATGGCTTAATCATGGACTATCCTATGGAGGTAGTTTCTCAACTGAGCGTCCTTCCTTCTCCCCAGGTGACTCCAGTTTGTATCAAGTTGATCTAGAACAAAAGTCACCACACCTAGCCTTTACATGGCTGAGGATCTGAACCATCTCTCCAGCTCAACAAGACCCTTTTTGAGTAACTGTCCTGACAGCACCTAACACAATTCCAAGCTTGGTAAGCCTTTCAGTACCCAGGCTCCAAGACTATAGAGAGACATATTTCAAAGCAAACAGTTTGAATCTATTATGTCACTTAAGAAACAAAATTCAAAGAATTGATCAGCTACAACCATTCAAAGATCTATAAAGACCTGTTTACCAGAATAGTTCTGCTGTTCAAGAAATCACACACACACACACAAAAAAAATGGCAGAATAGAGAAAACTGTTCATAAGAAAACAACAGATACAAATTAGAGTAATCAATCTTATTCATGAACAGGATAAAAATAGCTAAGTGGGTTATCCCAAGAAATAGAGACATGTTTTTAAACTCTTTAATATTTCTTTAGAATAATAAAACTCTACAAAATCTTGTTCCAATACTAGAAAAACTAATTGTAACTTAACACTATTTCTTCATTGCTCTAGAGGGCTTCAGTGTTTAGTGAGTAGAACCCTAAATACACATAGCATTTGCTTTTGTATATTTAACATGTGTGGCCTTTACATGATGTGAATTGACAATTTAATTATATGACAGCACTGGCAAAGCTTTACCATGAACCACTCAATAGTGAAAGATGACACAGCGGAATGAGCACACCCCAGGTGTAGCCAACCCTACAGTTCAGGATTCCTCCACCATTTGAGAAATTATTCAACACAATTACAATTTCTAAGAGCAGAAGTTTTTGTTGTTGTTATTGGTTTGGCTTTTGTTTTTGTTTTTTTAAGATTACAAAAGATCAAAATTTCATTAATGGACCCAAGTCACAGCCTGGCATTATTCCTCCAGTTTAGAATATAAATCCTTTAGTGACCATTCTGAGCAGTTAATGCAAACATTTGCATAGCACTTTACTTTACATAGATCAAATTAATAATATAAAGAATGACTTGAGTTCTGCCAAATGATTTCATTACAACTAATATATCTTGGTGAAGGGAAAGGGTATGGAAAGGGTCTCAAGCTCACACTTTAATGTCGTTTTCACATACTTTGGAAATGAATTTTTTGTAGAGTGAATGCAGTGTGCATTTTGGCTTCTACATAATAATGACTTTAGGTGAGAAAGAAAATCTTCCTAGTGGCCTGAAATAAACTTCTTTTTACAGGATTTTTACATATAACAAGAAACACAAAACTTAAAATAAAAATGTGTTATTTTTCATGATTCTACAAGCTCTTGGAGCTTGTGCTCTGCTCTGAGTACTGGGCTCACTCTGGGACTATAGAGTGTAGAACAAGCTGATGGAAGGTTCCAGATGCTCTTTCCCACACCTAGGCCCCTGGCACTGAGAAGCCTGTGGCCCTAATTATTCTTATTTTTGCAAGGCACTGTGAAGTTTTGCTTCATTGGAAGCCTCATTCTTGGGCCTACATTTCCATGCGAGTGGAGACTTTCTTAACATATAGTGCCCAAACTCCCAAAGACAGCCATCTTGGGTTACTAACTCATCATGGAGGTAGAGTTTAAATTGCATCCATCCTGCTGATGTCTCATTGGCCAAAAGATATGACCAATGAACATCACTAGAAGGCCAAAAGATGTTAAAATGTTGTCTATGTACTTCAGACATGTCCATAGGAGGGACCTCCTTACTTAAACATTAGAGTCAATAAGACAGGATCTCTCTAAGCAGAAAAAAAATTCTAATGTCTTCCTCCATCTTTAATTTACATTTAACACACATGCAGGCACAGGTACACAGGCACACAAATACACATACACACACATACACACACACACATTCCACAATAAAAATGTATGTTGTAGAGAAATAATTGTTATATTTTAATACAGTCAAGGGAGCATGTCTAATATCAAATGCTAAGACAATTTTAAACTAACAAAACCAATTACTATGTACTCATTAATGTTCTTTTCAGACATTCATAACTATAATTTTCTAAGAAATACTGCTAACCAAAAAGAAGTACCAAATTTACAAAGGTTGAAACAGCCATGTTCACTGAGAATGGCATCATTGTATTGATTATGAGGGAGTCAAACAGTAATGGGGATGTGATGAGCAGTTAGGGAGACTATGAGTATCTTCTGTTATCTTTTAAAACTTGTTTTACTCAAAATTAAATAATTAAGCCGGGCAGTGGTGGCGCACGCCTTTAATCCCAGCACTCGGGAGGCAGAGGCAGGCGGATCTCTGTGAGTTCGAGGCCAGCCTGGTCTCCTCCAGGAAAGGCGCAAAGCTACACAGAGAAACCCTGTCTCGAAAAACCAAAAAAAAAAAAAAAAACAAAAAACAAAACAAAAAATTAAATAATTAAAACCCCTGAGTACTTGAAGTAAGAAATTCTCATGAAGATGACTTGCAGGAGAGGACTTGTGAACAGAGAAGAAAATAATAAACAACCAACACTGACCTTGAAAGATCAGGAGTGCAACCCATTCTCAGCCCCAGACCAGCAGCCAAATGGAACACCATGCTCCACATCACAGAGTTATTTCATACATATGTGCTCTGACAAGATTACTTCAATTAAAAGACATCATTATTTGATCTAGTTGTATTATCTAATATTTTTCTTTACAGTTGTACTCCACACCTTCAAACAACTCAAATTTTTAATACACATCTCCTTATTTTTATTTGTTTTTAGTAACTTCATTGTGAAAGTAAGAGGATTAATTAGTTACATCCACGGTTACTTAATTTTTATTTTGATGAAAGAAAACTAAGCACAATGCATTATTTAACTTTGTAACACATGCTTTTTGCAACAAAAAAATGATTTCTTATCTACTACTTGATTAAAAAAATGAGAATGATTGGGGAAGAAAAGGTCCTAGAAGTTTCTAAAGGTAGAATATCATTAGAGAGATCTTTACTGATGCTAGTGAATAACACCTGGTACAGAAGTAGAAAATTCATAGTTTGCTATGAATATGCAATCAGGAATATTAAAGGTAAAACACAATAAAGGGAGGAATGCCTGACCTGTGCACCCTAGGAAAGCAGCTTAATTATGCCTGTTACAATAGTCCCCCTTTTTGAATGAAGTCCAGCTTTAATTAAATCTTCCCGTTCCATCAGATGGAAGTGTAGATGAGATGAGCCTGAACTATCTATTGTTCTTATTCAGTTCCTGCAGGGTGTCTCAGCATCAAGACAGACAAAAGAACAGCATTGCACTAACTCTTCAAAGAGTTTGCTGTAATTCTAAATTTAATTAATTAGATGAGCCGCATCATTCCCTTCCATCCTATCCATGCCCTCATCTTCGATGACCAAATCCAGAATCAAAAAGCTGCATTGAACTCCTGGTCATTCTCTCAGTAAACCACTGGATATTTCTTATCAAATGATCCCTGCTGCTTTCCTTCAGCAAATGCAGACAGAACACAGTCATCAACTCATCTAAATATCCATGCAGACAAGATGAACGCCGACTTTCTTGAAGTTATAAAGTTTAATCTTCAATAATACTTATGGCTCTCTACTTCTTGGCAAACAAAACATGCTTTTGCATTTCTCTGACTTCCTTCCTATGGACAAAGTGGATCTAAAATAATTGATTATAATTCATATATCTCTATGGCTAAAAATAATCCAATTCCTCAGAATAAATTTAAGTATCATCCTACGGCCAGGCATGGGCAACACATCTGTTATTGTAAATACTCTGTCAGATGAAGCAGGAGAATCACAACTTTGAGGCCAGCCTAGGCTTCCTACTGGACTACCTTAAAGGAATTAAATAAATAGATATCTTTCAGCAGCACAGTAATGATCTTCCAAAGCCCCAACATGAATCTCTCTTCAGATTTACTGAGAAGCAAGATAATATCTGCTCATTTTCTGCTGCTTTTAACCTATTAAGCTGTGAAGCAGATGAGTCACTAAACACCATGTACAAACGTGTACTTGTGCAGGAGGAGCTGAGAGATGGGAGGCCTTGAGGAGAACATCAGTATCAATGAGATGCAAATGCCCCAAGAAACATGTGAGGGTGTGCATGGCTTTAAGGAGGCTGCATGGGCACTTAAAGAACAGAAGAAAACGCATCAACTGTTAGTGGTCAGAGCTCCTACCTTGCAGTGGAAGGCAGTTTCAGCAAAGCTTTTACCATATCTGATGTAGGAAGAGTATATGTCTGAGAACTAAGTGAGGGAATGAAATCAAGACAGAGTAGTGTCCTTTGCTGTTAGTAAAAGCTGACAGGAGAGAGACAAGGATGCTAAAGAACATACCAGGACTCGGTGGCTTCCTATTTCTTTGTTTCTTCAAATAGCAAACAATGACTTGGTTAGGAAAATGGCTTCTTGACCATGGGATCAAATTTTGGACCACTCAAAATTAAAATGGGATGAAAGGAGAGGACAAGAAGAGGAGTGGGCGAGGGGAAGAAAAGAAAACAAACCTTTCAAAAAGCTCAGGTTGCCAGTCATGGAGGCTCAAGCCTGTAATTCCAGCATGAGGAGGCTGAGGCAGGAGGACAACTGCCTAGCCAAGCCACCCATCTGAGCTACGCGGCCCAAGGGTTCTAGAAGCTGCTCCACATCTACACAAGGCCTTCCTTGATACTGAAGTTCACCTGCAGTGAGGTTTTGTGCAGTGAGAGAAACTACTTCTCAGTTAAGAACACCAGTTATTTACTCATCCTTTTTCATCAATTCAATATATTTATTAATCAACCACTCTACTAATTTTTGGAGTTATATGGATAGATAAACTAGATACATGTTTGCTTTATTCAAATAATCAGAAACAAAACAAAAAATACATTTAAGTCATGGTAAACTGTAAAACAAAGAGACAAGATATAAGAATATAAAATGGCTTACATTAAATAAATGATCAGAAAGTCTGAGAAGCATGAGTGATGGAAGATGTTTAATCAGAATGCTCCAGGGTTCTAGGGTAACAGAACCCTTGGGCAGCCTTTCTTCCCTCATGTAGCCCACGTTGTCCCTCATTTCACTACACAGCTGAAGATGCCCTTGAGTTAATCCTCCTGTCTCTACTGTCAAGTGCTGGGATTAAGCCATGACCTACCATGCTTGGCTTTCTTTTCTTGTTTTCTGATGGATGTGTAATTTTACATACTTACCAAGTACAATATGACATTTCAGTTCACGTTCACAATGAGAAATAATTGTGTCAGGGTGTTAGCATAATCCTTAAACACGTATGGTATCCTTATAAGGAAACATTCAAAGTCCTCTCTTCTAACATCTTTAATAAATTGTATCTACAAATCTCAATATCAACCCCCAGAGGCGCTGTGAAGAACTACAGAACACTTTTTCTTCATGGTCTGTCTACTCAATACAAAACTCTACTTATGCAATGTCAGTCTTGACCCAGTCCCTGGAGATGGGCTTCAAGCATATTTACATTGTGGGAGCCTGGGGGGTATTGACTGGTGGACAGTAGCTCAGCTGGAAATCTCTCTTCATGAAACTTTCCTTCTTTATCTTAATAATTGTCAGGGGGAAACAACATGACTTCAGATCTTAAACACACCATCCATTTAAAAACAAACTGTACTTCTGCAAGCCACAAAAAGAGGTCAAATGGATAGTGCTGGAGTCAGGCTGCCAACTTTCTCCACGACTTGAATATTTAGACCATTATTTTTAATTGCTTCTCTAGATACAAAGAGGGTCAGCATGCCATGTGTTCAGAGTGATGCTTAATACTTAAAAGGATGTACTGAGTGAACCATGTACAATTTATCAGCTCCAAACTTGAAGTAAAATATAGCTTTTTATAAACATGTATTTTCAGCAGCAAATAATGTGGCATTGGTAAAATATTGCCAGTCTCCAAATCCAGTGGTTACTGTGAGCGTTAAACATAGACTTTACTGTAAATTATTTTCAAATTGTTTATTAAAGTGCATAAAAGTACACTTTAGGATAAAAATTTATAAAACTTATAACAAACATGGTTTGTTGCTTTTTATTACATATGTCTCTGTAAGGTCAAAAAAATCTAGAAACAATTTGTTCTACATACTTAAAGTGTTGCACATATTTGAAAATCAATATTCAGTACTTGCTACTAAAAGTGCTGCATTTATAATGTAATATTTTAAAGGGAACACAGATGGGGCTGGAGAGATGGCTCAGGGGTTAAGAGTGCTTTCCGCTCTTTCAGAGGATGCGGTTCCATTCCTGTGTCAGTGGCTCACAACCACCTGTAACTCCTGGTCCAGGGTATCGGTTGCCCTCTTCTGACCTCTGTGAGCACTGCATTCAGGTGCACATATCTATGTGTAGACATACATATACATAAGTAAACATTTTTAAAAATAAATATTTTTAAGAAGGTAGAATAGATTCAAAAGCACAGAATTCAACAAGTATTGGATGAACCAAAATAAACATATAGAAGAGCAAAAATATAATGGACTTTCTTCTTTTAAAATTTGTGATGTGTGTGTGTGTGTGTGTGTGTGTGTGTGTGTGTGTGTGTGTATGTGTGTGTGTGTGTTCCCAAGTAGGCCAGAAGAGAGCATCACATCCATTTCAGTTGTGAAGCTCCAAGTAAATCTGGGAACTCATCCTTGGAATCATCTCTCCAGCCCACAGGTGAATGTTAATGTTAGACAAAAGTGGGCTTGCAGATGAGCTGGGCATAAAATGAAACATTCCATATCTGGAAAATAGTTTAATTGGCATTTAAATACACAGGATAAATCTCATGGGTGGTTTTATAAAGCCAGACTTAGCTAAGCTGAACTATCCCCCAGAATTCCTTCTTTGTAGATTCCTGGTAGTTAAGTCTAGACACTAAGGGCTATAGAGAAAAGGAAAGCAGCAGTGCCCTATCACTGCCTGAAGCCAGAGGACACCATGAGTCATGTCCATCTATGGTCCCTGCCCTTCTCTGCAATTGCTGGCCAGCCTTACAGGCAAGGCCATCAGCAGAGTAGCCCCCAAACCCCATGGGATGGCCCCCTCCACCTTCCTCACTGGAACTTTGTGGAGGGATGACTATCACATCTCCTTTAGGACGTCCTTACCTACAAGACTAGAGGCTTGGAGATGTAGCAAAACCAGTGCTGACCCAGTGAGAAACAAAGGTAGATGATAGATAGTTCCTCACAGTGAAAGCTTTCATCTATTCCTCCCTCCCTCCCTCTCCTCACCCTCCCTCCCATTCTCTCTTGCCTTCCCTCCCTCCCCATTCCTCCTTTCCCCCTCCCTCCTGCCTCCCCTCCTCCCCTACTCTCTCCTGCCTTTCATCCATGGCTGTCCTGTGACTTTTGACTCAACATCAGATGAAGACTATCTTATCAGTCCCCATAATGACACAGGTATGATCCCTAAATAAATCCCTTACTCTAACATTTTTAGTGATATTGTTTCTCCGACTATACCAACAGATACATAACTTTAATATGAGGACCAAAGCTGTAGAATTTACAGAGGGTTATATAGAGGCTATCATGATTTCAAGGGAGAAAACTTTTTTAAAGGACACAAAGCCAGAGAAAAGTTATAGATAAATTTAGTAACTTTATAATTTTTAAACTTTCATGAGTCAAAAGACATTTAAAGATGATAAGGCTAGAAGACATATTTACAACAAAATATAACAGAAAACTACATATATATACATATACATATATATATATATATATATATCAGAATATTTAAAAATCACAAACATTAAAATTAAAAATGAAGGATAAAATAGGATATTTGCCAAGAATTTCTCTTGGATGGTTACCTCAATAATCACTAGAGAGTACTAACCTAATGTCCAATAAAATAAAACAACATGAGTACATATTGAGTTGGCAAAATTAAGCACATAAAAATACTAACATAAGGAGAAAGTGAGTACTTAGAGGATGCTGTCCTTTATATATAAATAGCACCATATAAGATAATATTTATATCTACTGAGTATTTAAGGAACTATACATAGACTGAGATGTATATGTATGAAAATGATAAATTTTAAAATCAGGATAGAAACTATCTTGTTGGTAGATAAAGTGGGGTGAGGAGGACACAGCTTTGCCATGGAGGCCCACACAGGGAACTTTTTTTTTATTAAGTTCAATTCCCAGCAACTACATGTGGCACACAGGGAACTATAATTCCATTAGACTAGTCACAGCAGAAGCTGACAGTGAAACTCCTGGCTGAGGAACATAGATGATGCCCAAACACATAACAGAGATGCTGCCACCACCACAGCAGAGCACGGGCCCTGTGGCAGCCACTCTAGACAAGTAGTGCCTCAGTGCAGGTGCAAGGTGTCATGGGTATTTAGAGCCCTGAAGTCAAGGGGTCAAGTCACCACCACAGTAGCTGACTCCTGTTTGCTGAAGCTTTGCTACCTCTTCCAGCAAAGGCCTGAACTGTGCTGTTTCCCTCACAGCTCAGTTCTGACTTGTGGTGGTTTGAAGAGAATGCCCCACCCCATGGGCTCATGTTTGAATACTTGGTTCTCAGTTGGTGGAACTGCTTGGGAAGAATTAGGAGGTGTGGCCTTATTGGAGTAGGGCACTGAGGGAGGGGGCTTTGAGGTTTCAAAAGATTCATGCCATTCCCAGTGTGTTTCCCCCTTCTGCTTGCAATTGAGATGTGAGCTCTCAGCTGGTTCTATTGCCATTATCCTCACTCTGCTATCATGGACTCTAACCTTCTGGGACTACAAACCTATGTAAACTCTTGCCTTTTTATGTCATAGCATTTTATCACAGCAATAGAAGAGTAAATCAGAACCCAAGCATCACACAGGTACAGTTAGTGGGTCCTGTTCCCAAAGGAAAGTCTACAAAATGCAGCTGTGCTTTTCCTCTGAGAAAATAGGCTTGGGGTACCATGCACTGAGTGACCTTCAGTGTTCACTCTGACTTCTGATTCTCTTAAAGTTCTTTATTCACGGCTATTTATTTTTTTATTTAGAACTGCTACATGGTCAACAGCTGAACCCTTCTATGACACCATTTTCAATGAGCAATTTGTAGTATTTGCAGAATACTGAAATTATGAGTTCTATTCTCAGCTCTGCAGCACAGCAACCTTTCTCTAGATTTCTAATCATCTTACAACTTGTCTCTAAATCTCAGGTAAAACAATATTTTCAAATAGCCATCAGTACAGATTGCATTTTACTACTCACTACATTAAAAACCCACCCCCAACCTCTGTACCAAGAACACAGTGATTAAAAGCATTTAATGCTCTCCTGGAAAACCATGGTTTGGTTCTCAATACCAACCTACATGGCTTGCAAACAGCTATAACTACAGTTCTAGAGAATCAGACACCCTCTAACTGCCATCCACATGTATGTGATACACATAAATTCACACAGGCACACATGCATATGCACAATAATTAATTAATAGTTAATTAATTAAACCAAATAAGTGTTTTCTAAAAGCCTTCAGATTAGCTGAAAGCAACTACCCTTCTTTTTGCCCTGTAAGTCTGTCAGCTCATATTTCAGAAGAATGTTGTCATTGATCTTTAGTTTGTGAATGAGAACCAGACAGAACCTGGTATTCCTGAAAATCACATACTCTACATGGGTTGTTTCTTTGGATCCTCACTGTGTAAAATAACTTTGCATCTGAGAATCGAGAAACTGAACATTATGGTATTTTCCAGGGTATCCAAGTCTTCAACAGTAAATCAATATCCTATCTGATTTATTTTTTTAATACAGTAGAAAATAATTACACAAACAACTAGAAATCTGGCTGGACATGGTGGAAATTAGCAGAGTTTTGAAGAGGCTGCCTGTGTAAGCCCAGCAGAATAGAAAACAAGCATCGTTTCCTATCTTTTATTCAATATGCTAGTAAAATGCACTGTGGTTTTAAAGGCTACGTGCTGAGGGGCAGAACAAAGGCTGGATGTGGAAGGACTAAGCCAGCAGATACAATCAACCCCCACCACCACAACAACAACAAATTTAGAAAAAGAAGTAGACCCTGAATTCTGTGGTTATTAATAAAATCTAAGTATTGACATGTGCTAGTTCTTAGGAGGTGGAAAGGGGGGGTAGGCTGAGAAAGTGGATCCCCAGAGATAGAGCCTCTGCTTGGTGATTCATCCCATCCCAGCTGATGAAGTACACCCTCAGGTGATCTAACAAAAATGTATTGCAATCATCTAACAGAGGCTAAAATAAAGAATCAGTCCAATTTCCTTGTCTTTCCCATTGAGCCCAACACTAGCGCATTCTGCGGAGAGAAAATAGCCCCACTGCCTAGAGGGCCATTTCATTCCTGAAGAATTGTTGTAATAGGCTTCCTCATATTTGTGTAACAGTCACCACTGAGGTCAGAGCTGAGAAACAAGCCCGCCCCTTGCCGTGGGGCTGTGTTGGCCTCTCTTATGGCCAGCCCGCATGTAGCTTGGTGTGTGAGCCCCTCCCCCTAGTGAAACTGAAGTTGCTTTCTTTCCACTGCACATTCTAAAGAGGTATCTGGAGTCCTCCGCAGCCCGCGGGAGGCACTGGGTTACACAGTTTCTATTGTGGCTGTTGTTGGCCTCTGATTAAGAGACTAGAGAGATCAACAGATTTTAGACCCTGGCCCCATGCCCATCAATAAGATTGTCTTCAGCCAGGTGAAGTCTCAGCAAAATGTCTAGAAAAGAGAGAAACAAAATAATGCCATGGGGAAGGTGGAAGACAAGGCGCTTCCCTCCAGAGCTAAGCATGCTGTGAGAATGAGCAGTCACATGCAAACAAATCCAAGGGCCTTAGAAGATGCTCCAGAGTTGTCAGTGGTGAGAATTAAACCTATTTTCTTTTGTCAAAAGTGAAAATATGTTTATGATAAAGTATTTCAGCAGGAAAAGCAGATAGAAAGAAGTTATAATCTCACACGATTTTGACAGGAAAATTGCTTTACTGGTAGCTTTTGGCATAGAACAAAAGAGTGGTTTTATTTTGCTTGTTTTTTTTATTTTTTATCTGAATTCTGCTCATAGTGCCTAGAAAATGTGAAGCCCCAGCAAACATCTGTAGAGTGAAGAAGTCAAATGAAATGGTTCTAGCACGTGCATCTCCAGCACTAAGGTATCCAGGCAGTGGTGAGGCAGGAGATCCCAGAACCATAGAGGAGAAGGTTCCAGAGGTTGGCAAGGGAGCAGCAACAGGAAGGACTGGTGGCCTTTGGTGTACCAGGGCTTCATCCACTCATCCAGCCAAGGGAACTCCCTCTGAAAAGCTCTCGGTGGTGGGTATATGAACTTTGAAGAAGGGTGTACTGTGTTAATGGCACATCAAAGGTCACTATGGACTTCATTTCAGCCCTTTTCCCTCTTTGGCTTTGAGGCCTGGCCACCTCTAAGCTCCTCCTTCAATAACTGGACCCAGACACAAGAACATGAAAATCCTGATGCTTAACAGTGGGTTCATGAGTCCCTGGTCCTGCCAACCTGTGCTCTATCCCAGGAGTCTTCTGAAAACCATGAAATAAGGGTCTAAGGGTCTGGTGAGACAGATAGATAGGCTGTTAGGAGCATGCCTGTTCTTGCAGAGGACCTGCATTCACTTCCCAACACCCAACTTAGGCAGCACACAACCACTCTAGCTGCAGGGGATCTCTGACACCCTCTTCTGCCCAGACTGCACTCATGTGCACATACACACAAACACAGACATGCTTAACCAAAAATAAAAATAAATATGTTTTAAAAAATAAGTGGAGGAACAAGAACAGGAAAGGAGGAAACATAGAGAGAGGAGAAGCAACAAAAGAAAAAGAGAAATTACAGAGGAGCATTTTTATAGAACATCAAGTTAAAATACCGTTTTTTTTAAAAAATCAGACACTTTCTAAGCATTCATTCCATTGTGCCCCCATGAGCTGGGGAAGGAAGAGAGGGCTCTTATCAGAAATGAAAAATTCTTGCAGACACTGAAATCAGCTCAGTTTTAATGAAAGCAGCCAGTAATGTGAGTGACTGACAGGAAGACCACTCTTCTCTTTCCTCATTATAAACAAGGAAATTGTTTTCTTTTCCACCTAATTCTGTATATCTCCTAGGGTCTCTTTTACTTGGTAAGGAGTTTCTTATTTAAAAAACACTGTAGAGAATCCACTGGGCCTAAAACCCCCAGCTAAAGACTGGCTGCTCTGCCCATGGCTTTTTAATCACCAGCTACATTAGATTTTCTTTTCATTCAGGAGTGACACTTCTGACCTTTTTTGGTTGATTTTTATCAGGCTGTTCTCCTGTATCTTTAGGGTCATTTGTTACAGATTTGCTTACATTGTGCTCATTCATGATAGCATCTATATATTCTAGTTATTAATAGATTCAGATGTCTCATCTGTGTTTGAAAACAAAGCCTTAATTTAAAAAAGAAGACAGAAAATGTTAATAAATTCTGCTTTGGTGCAGTTTGAAAACCGGCTAAAACATCATTTGCAAGAAAAGCGAAACTATTCAAATGCTACATGGTGGAAATTACAAGTGGCCTTTTCCTCAGTTCCCCATGTTTGAACAAGAAACAGGTGCATGTCCTTCCTCAGCCCAGCCTACTCCTGTCCCTACTGTGAGCCCGATAGAACAAGAAGCACACAGAACAGGGCTGTTCCCTGAAACCCCAAGACAAAAACAAAGATCAGAATGGGATTTCTGTGAAGCAACTGAGTGCCTGAGTGTTACGAGGAAAGGATGGATGCAGATGAACATAGGCAAGTCCCCAGATTTTCTACTTAAGTTCCTCAGAAGCACAGGAGGTCCGACACAGGACTTGGAAAAGGGACCAAGGAGAAGAGCTGGGTCTTTTCCTAAAAAGGAATGCAGCTGTGTGGGCCAATGGGAGCCCCATGCCCGGAAGGTTCTCAGCCAAGCTGAAGGGATCATCACCCAAGATAGGTCCTGCCTGACACCAGTGTTCCCTGCTGCTTGGGATCCCAGCTGCCCTGATAGTGCTCACACCTGAAATGTCAAACATGGTTGCTTTGCAGCCCTAAAGCAGGAATACCTCAGCCACAGCCACAGGGTGCATGGTAAAGCCTCCTGGGACAGCTTTTGCACACCTGCTCCCTCAGAACCCCCCATGCAGTTGCCTCAGACAGTGTCAAGAACAGGGTGGGTGGCTGTGGTGTGCCACTTCACCACTGCCCATTGTTAATCATTGTGTTCATTTCTTCAGGTTGGTCCAAGATGCTAAGAGCAGACCCCCTTTATGGGCCACTAGGACACACAACTGCATGGCCAATATCTTCATGTGTGATCGTTTCTGAAACTCAAATGGGTTCTCCAATACTGTGTATGAACATGGACCAGCAATGATATTCACCTTCTTCTGGTCTTACTGACCATAGGCTCAGGCAGTGATGACCCTGCTCTTATGATTTCCCTTCAATGGGCAATATCTCTGAGATACAATTTCCTAATTCCACAAAGCAGAAAGCACAGAGCACACAGTGCCAGATCTTACCCCCTCTGCTTTACTCTTTATTTTTCCCCTACATCTTCTTCATCCTCTTCATGCCCAGGCTTCTTATCACTCTTAACTACATTCTCCCAGCTTCTATTCTTAGTCATCTACAGTATTAACTCTTCATCAGCCACCACCCCTGGTGTTTTCCCACACCAATACTAGTCCACACAACACAGAAACCTGCTCCAGGAAGCTGTTCCCAAATGCAGCTCTCTCCCATGTTCCTTGGTCTAGTTTCCTGCATCCCACAATGATGTCGTTGTCTAACAGCAGAGTGGTGTTGAGTTTTCTGCCTCGCTCATTCCTCATGCTTTCTGCCTGGGTGACCTGCTGTAGCCACTCATGTCTGCTCATTCTCTACTGCTCCAGCATCCACCTATCTAGCATAGTTCAGATGCTCTGGGTCTCCCCAGACACCCCAGTGCGGTTCCATGCCCTGGCCTCCTAGTACCTGCTCCACACTTAGGTCTAACTGTGGATTCCTCTACCTCTTCTTAGGACAGATCGTTTGATTAATTGAGCCAAGACCATATTAGTTTGAGCACCTCACAGTTCTGGGAGGGAGACACCTCTGGCAGGCAGTGTTGGGGGAACTTTAGTCTTTCCTTCCTATATCATTTGGCACCCTTGCTGCCCTTGGTCCAGTTGAGTCCACCCACTCTGAATGTGGCTTCTGCCAAAGATGCTGTATTGATAAGCATTTACTCTTCCCCATGTCTTCAAGCCGGCCCCTGCCCCAAGTCTATCATCTGCCTCCATAATGAGCCCTAATTGTAGATGAGCTTATAGACTTTATTGTGGGCTTCCGAGACATGGGCAAACTGGGGGATGTGGAGGGACATCTGTGCAGGTTTGTGAACACATGTTGCAGTAAGAAAGAAGCTTCCCAGAGCAGTTGAAGGACTCTATCAGGTGCCTCTAGGTCTCAGGTCTCCCAGATGGCCCTAGGGAGGGAACTATTCAGCCCAGACACACAGATACATGCAGCAACTGAAGATACATCATTAAGGTCACAGGACAGCAAAGGGAAATTGATTCCAAAGCTTCTTCCCAGCTGTGGCTCACCTGTGATGGGTGACTCTCTCTCCTATCTTGAGGTGGCTTCTTTATGTCAGAGGGCTTTCCTTGCTTCCCCATTACTCTTCAGGACCATTAAACATATGGAGCCTCACTACAATTCAGGAACAAGATCAAGAGAGGCTCAGAGAGCCTGTACCTGAGGTGACAGACACTTTTGCATGTGTTCTTTAGGGATCTAAAGAACCATGGAGATGTTATCAAATCCAGAGGACAACAAAAATTAGAATCCACTCCAGAAAATAGAAACAGAAGGAGCACTACCCAGTTTATTCTCTGAGGCCACATTTACCCTGATATCCAAACCACACAATGACCCAACCAAGAAAGAAAATTACAGACCAATTTCTCTTATGAGCATAGATGCAAAAATACTCAGTAAAATACTTGCAAACTGAAACCAAGAACACATCAAAAATATCATTGACTATCATCAAGTAGGCTTCATCCCAGAGATGCAGGGATGGTTCAATATATGGAAATCAGTACATGTAATCCATAATATAAACAAACTGAAAGAAAAACACATGATCATCTCATTAGATACAGAAAAGGTCTTTAACAAAATCTAACACCCCTTCATGATAAAGATAGAGAGATCAGGGATACAAGAGACATACCTGAACATAATAAAGACAATATATAGCAAGCCCAGAGCCAACATAAACTTCAATGGAGAGAAATTCAAAGCAATTTCACTAAAATCAGGAACAAGAAAACAAGGGTTGTCCACTCTCTCCATGCTTTTTTAACACAAAAGTCTTAGTTTTAGCAATAAGGTAACTGAAGGAGATTGAGGGGATACAAATTGGAAAGGAAGAAATCAAAGTATCTTTATTTACAGGTGATATGATAGTGTACCTAAGTGACCCTAAAAATTCCAGCAGGGAACTTCTATGGCTGATAAACACTTTCAGCAAAGTAGCTGGATACAAAATTAACTCACACCAAAAAAAAAAAAAAAAAAAAAAAAACAGTAACAGACTGAGAAAGAAATCAAGGGTACAACACCCTTCACAATAGCCACAAATAATATAAAATACCTTGGGGTAACTATAATCAAGCAAGTAAAAAACTTGTATGATTAAATACTTCAAGTCTTTGAGAAAAGAAATTGAAGAAGATATCAGAAGATAGAAAGATCACCCATGCTCATGGATCATTAGGTTTAACACAGTAAAAATGACAATCCTACCAAAAGCAATCTACAGATTCAATGCAATCTCTATTAAAATTGCAATGTACTTCTTCATAGATCCTGAAAGGACAATTCTCTTCATATGGAAAAGCAAAAAGCCCAAGATAGCCAAAACAATCTGGAACAGTAAAAGGACTGTAGAAGGTCTCACCATTCCTGATCTCACGTTGTACTGCAGAGCTATGGTAATAAAAACTGAATGGTATTTGGCATAAAAACAGACAAGTGAATCAATGGACCCTAACCAAAGACACAAACATAAATCCAGACACCTGATTTTTGACACAGAAGCTAAAATTATACAATGTAAAAAGGAAAGCATCTTCAACAAATGGTGTTGGCATGACTGCATGTAGAAGGATGAAAATAGAGCCATACCTACCACCCTGCACAAAACTCAAGTCCAAGTGGATCAAAGACTTCAACATAAAACCATATACACTGAACCTGATAGAAAAGAAAGTGGAGAATAACCTTGAACTCACTGGCACAGAAAAGGACTTTCTGGACAAAACACTGATAGCACAGGCACTAAGATCAACAATTGATAAATGGAACCTCAAGAAACTGGAAATCTTTTGCATGGCAAAGGACATTGCCATTCAGACAAAGCAGCAGCCTACAGAATGAGAAAAGATTTTTACCAACTACATATATAGAAGACTAACATCCAAAATATATAAAGAACTCAAGAAAGTTGATATCAAAAAACCAAATAACACAATTAAAAATGGGGTACAGATACAGAGAATTTTCAATAGAGAAAACTAAAATGGCTGAGAAACACTTAAATAAATGTTCAACATCCTTACCCTTTAGGGAAATAAAAATCAAAAGTACTTTAAGATTTCATTTTACATTCATCAGTATGGCTAATATCAATAATTCAAATGACAGCTCATGCTGATGAAGATGTGGAACAAGGGGAGCACTCATCCATTTCTGGTGGGAGTGCAAATTTGTACAGCTACTATGGAAATCAACATGGCAGTTCCTCAGAAAGATGGGAATCGATTTACATCAAGATTCAGCTAAACCACCACTCTTGAGCCTTATGATGGCTATCCTTGGTGGTCAATTTGACTATATGTGGAATGAACTACAATCCAGAAATGAAGGGCACACCTGTCATCTATATCTTGAGGCTAGAATACATAGGCTTTTGATTCAGATCCTGAGTCTTGATGACACATACTTTTATTCCAGGTCTTGAGGCAGGAAGATGCACCTTTAATCTGGACCACATCTTCTTCTGGAAGCCTATATAAGGACAATGGAAGAAGAAAGATTTCCTTCTTTGCCTTCCTGCCCTTGTCTTGCCATCACATCCATTCCTTCACTGGCATTGGAGCCTACTTTGGGACTCCAGCATGTACAGAAGACCAGCTGAGACAACTAGCTAGCCTCATGGGACTGAGCAACTACTGGATTCTTAGACTCTCCATTCATAGTGAGCCATTATTGGATTAGTTGGACTGCAACCTGTAAGTCATTCCAATAAATCCCCTTTGTGTGTGTGTGTGTGTGTGTGTGTGTGTGTGTGTGTGTGTGTGTGTAGAGAGAGACAGAGAGAGAGAGAGAGAGAGAGAGAGAGAGAGAGAGAGAGAGAGAGAGAGAGCTTGGAATACATAGCTCTAAATGAGGTGTCTCCATCAAATCCCTCCACTCAGAGATCAAGAACCATCATGGAAGAAGACGCAGAAGGAGTGAGAGAGACAGAGGGGACAGAGGACACCAGGAGACCAAGGACCTCTAAAACAACTGAGCAAAGCTCATATGAACACACAGAGACTATAGCAGCAAGCACAGGGTCTACACAGTCTACATCAGATCCTCTGTGCATATGCTATAGCTTTCAGTTCAGTGCTTTTATGAGACTCCTGATTGTGTAAACAAGTGAGTCTCTGATTCTTGTACCTTCTCTTGGGGCTTTTTTCTTTTTCTTTTTCTTTACCTTGTCCAACTTTGATGTGGTTGTCTTCGTTTTAGTATACTTTATTTTGTTATGCTTTGTTATTATCTCTTAGAAGCATGCTTTTTTTTTCTAATGAGAGACAGAAAGGGAGTGGATCTGGATGGGAGAGGAGGTAGGAGAAACTAGGAGGAAGAGTAGGGGGCTCAATAGGTTTCAGAGAAGAAGAATTTTAGTATGTTGCCTAGATAACTTTCTTGTGACATTTTGGTAAAAGTGGCCTTTTGCCTTTGTCCAAACAGTCTGCTTGAGGCTAAAGTAAAGAGTTGTGGATATAATTCTTTTGGCAGAAGAAATCTCAAAACAGCTTAGTATAGACTCTGTCATGTGGTTATTAGTGTTAATTATGATGAAAATTTATAATAAAAAGGAGCAAGCTGAGCAAATAAAAGTATAAAATGGACAGATTGAGAAAAGGGGTGCCAGGAAGTGGAATAGAGCTAAATTCCATGTTCAAGTAGATAAACAGATTAAGAAATGGAATAAAACAGGGCCGGAGGTTCTGCTCTCTCTTCCTTTTTCTACAACATGACCCAAGATCAAAGATAGATACACCATCAGGTCCTTTGGCATCCAGAGAAATGAGAAGATTGCTGTTCACTGCACTGTCTGTGGAGCCAAGGCAGAAGAGATTCTGAAGAAAGGCCTGAAGGTGTAGGAGTATGAGTTATGGAAAAATAACTTCTCAGATACTGGAAACTTTGTCTTTGGGATTCAAGAACACATTGATCTGGGCATCAAATATGACCCAAGCATTGGGATCTCCAGCCTGGACTTCTATGTGGTGCTGGGTAGGCCAGGTTTCAGCACTGCAGACAAGAAGTGCAGGACAGGCTGCATTGGGGCCAAGCACAGAATCAGCAAAGAGGAGGTCATGCGCTGGTTCCAGCAGAAGTATGGTGGGATCATCCTTCCTAGCAAATAAATTTTACCCAAAAGGCCAATAAAATTTTCTCAGAAAAAAAGAAAGAAATGGAATAAAGGGAGTGGTGACTTCAGAGCAAGATCCCACCCAGCTAAATTTCCAACTTGTGAAAAGGGACTAAAGAAAAGCTGAGAGCCTGATGTGGTGGTGCATGTCTTTAATCCCAACACTGGGAATGCAGAGGCTGGCCAATCTGAGTTTAACGCTAGCCTGGTTGGTCTAGAGATCCAGTTTCAGGACAGCCAAGCTTAGGACAGAAAGCTGGTGAAGATGTAATTGAATGAGGGGACCATTTTCCTGCCCCAGTAAGCAGCAGAACTTGGCAGTTTGGGCCACATGGTCCTTGTTTTAGAGTTAAGGATAGAAGAAAGGGGCTATAGAATTTGCATCTGAATCTAAAGAAAGCTGCTGAGCTAGGCATGCATTCCTGAATAGAGGCCTAAAGAGGCCATTGAGTGAAGCTGTGAAGTTGAAGCCTGGATTGCCTTAGAGAACCCAAGATGTTAGAGATGCCAGAGTCATGGGATACTGCTGTGGGATGTTCTGTATGTCAAATGTGTTGCTCTGATTGGTTAATAAATAAAACACTGATTGGCCAGTAGCCAGGCAGGAAGTATAGGTGGAACAAGCAGAGAAGAGAATTCTGGGAAGTGGAAGGCTGAGGCAGAGAGGCACTGCCAGCTGCCTCCATGACAAGCGAGATGTAAGGTACCGGTAAGCCACAAGCCACGTGGGAAAGTATAGATTAATTGAAATGGGTTAATTTAAGATAGAAGAAGTAGATAACAAGAAGCCTGCTGTGGCCATACAGCTTGTAAGCAATATAAGTCTCTGTGTGTTTACTTTATAAGTGGGCTACGGGACTGTGGGGCTTGGCGGGAGCTGGAGAGAAACTCTCCAGCTACAGGATACCTGCTAAAGAGACCTGCTAACAGGGAGTAGAAACAGCCCAAAAACAAGAAGTGTGTTGCCCTCAACAAAGCTGAAAGGAGTTGGAGATCAGAAGAGTGCTTTGACATCAGACCTAGATATGCAGAGTTTGGAGTTTTCCAGCTGGTTTTCAGTCTTGCTTTGGTCCAGTATTTCCTCACTATGCTCCCTTCCCTAAGTTTTGGAATGGTAATGTATATCCTGTGCCAGTATATGTTGGAAGTATGTGATCTGCTTTTTGATTTTTATTTTACAGGGGATTACAGTTAAGAGATTATATAATCTCCGAAATGTCTTTGAACTTTGGACTTTAAAGCATTGATGAGACTGTGATAGACTATGGGGACGTCTGAAGTTGGACTAATTGCATTTTGCATTATGATATTATAACAAACTTATAGGGACCAGGGAATGGAATGTGGTCGTTTGAAAGTAATTGGCCCCATAAGCTCATAGGAAGTGGCACTATAGGGAGGTGTGGCCTTGTTGAAGCAGGTATGGCCTTGTTGAAGGAAGTGTGTCACTGTGGGGGCAAGCTTTGAGGTATCTTTTGCTTAGTGTTGCAGTCCACTTCCTATTGCCTTCTGATCAAGATGTAGCCAGCACCATGTCTGTCTGCACGCTGCCATGCTCCCTGCCATGATGATAATGGACTGAACCTCTGAAACTATAAATGTTTTCCTTTATAAGAGTTGTCATGGTCATTTCATCTCTTTGTGGCAATAGAAACCCTAACTAAGACAGAGGGTAAAGTATTCAGATTATATTGTATGAGAAGAGAATCTATGATTAATAAAGGGAAAATTAGAATCCACAGCAACAGAAGAAAAAATCTAAAAACTGCCTGAGAGTCAGCACTCAGATATCAGCCTCATGGGTCCCCCTTGCAAAGGTGGGACCTCCATCAGCTGCTGGAGAAATCCCAGCTCCTGAACAGAACAAGCCACCTTCCCCTCGGACAGGAGAAGGCGTGTGTTCTGGTGGGCACCCACCTGGCTCACAAGCCACCTTCCCCTCGGACAGGAGAAGGCATGTGTTCTGGTGGGCATCCACCTGGCTCACAAGCCACCTTCCCCTCGGACAGGAGAAGGCGTGTGTTCTGGTGGGCATCCACCTGGCTCACAAGCCACCTTCCCCTCGGACAGGAGAAGGCGTGTGTTCTGGTGGGCACCCACCTGGCTCCCACCAGGCTCCCCTTGCCCTTCATCATACCCATGGCCTGCTACTGCCTGGCAACAACGCCCTGTCTGAGCTTGGAGCCTCTGAGCACCCTGCACTCCGCACCCAGAATCCTCCAAATCTCTCCCAGGACGAATGGGCCCCTGTCATTTCTTCTCCCAGTTTCTCTCAGCAAAATCCTTCTCTTTGTTCCTGAGGCTTTCACTTTGCAGGTAAAGTCATTCAAATGGTAGTGACTAAGTTATATTTTAATAGTTTGCCTGGAATGCTGCATTAGGCAGGTGTGGAACTGATGTCAATCAATGCTTAAGGAATAAAAGACTGAATATTCTAGTGTTTTCCCCAGCCAACTCCAATATTCTTTTTTATGTTAACTCTTACATTCAGAACATGATTAATTATTCTGACATTAGATTTCAAAGTTTGAAGAAAGAAATTTCTCCCTGAATAGGAATGCCATGCATGGGCTTCACAAAAGCAAGCGAATCCTTGAAACTGCAGGTGCCAAAAGCCAGTGATATTTCCCCAGATCAAGTGTTCCAGGGTGGTCTCTGTTTCTAGAAACTGTGGATATGGGATGCAAATTAGAGATCAATGTGGAGGATATGAAGAGGAAACAGATCCAGGGTAGACAGAATCTGAGATACCAGCCTGACACAGCTTCACAGATTTGCCTGTCAAGAATGACCTGCCTCAGGCTGGGTACAGGCTGCCTGAGAGGGTTAAGCCCCTGGTCAGCTGACTCTCTGCAGCCTACCCCCTCTCCAGAAGCTTAGTCTCCTCGCCTAGAGGTGACTGTCTGTGGAGAACCTGAGTGACCGACTGATGACAGTCAGCAACAGGATGAAATCTTTGCACTGCTCCTAGCCTCAGGATTCCAGCCACCATTCTTTGTGGGATGCTCCTGTTTGAACCTCCAAAATATAGACTGGTTTCCTAGAGCTTCTGAATTAGTGCAAGATGTTTTAGAAGCACTGTAGACACTGAAATAGTGTCTTCTGAGCCAATAAAACAGCACCCGAAGCAGTTTCACTTGTTTATTGTTAGTTAAGTCTTTCCTACGAAGCAGAGAGACTGACCTTCTTTCCTTCAATGTGAATGCCTTCCCTCCTCTTACTCCTGTCCACAGGCTTTGTCTCTCTCGTGGTCTAGCCTTCCCTCCTCTTACTCCTGTCCACAGGCTTTGTCTCTCTCATGGTCTAACCTTCCCTCCTCTTACTCCTGCCCACAGGCTTTGTCTCTCTCATGGTCTAACCTTTCTCCCCTTAACTCTCACTCACAGACTGCCTCTCTCATGGTCTAGCCTTCCCTCCCCTTGTTTCTTCTCACTTCTCCTCTACTCTTTCCTTCTTAAGTTTTGGTCACAATTAACAAAATTTGACCATTAAGAGTTGATTCCTTATCCATATCTTTACCCAAGAAAATGCTCAACCAAAATAATGAAAACAATACAAGAGAACCCAGGAGTGGAAGAAATGAGGGAAGGGAGTCTACACGAAGGCACAGCTAGCAGAGGAACCTGCCACACAAGCCTGTGACCTGAGTTCGATCCTCAGAACCCACAACAACCAACTCCACGAGTCCTTTGACCCCACACACAAGTGAGGGCACATGTGCCCCAAACACACACTCACAAATACAACCAGTAACAAAAACAAATTTTAAAGAAAGCTTTTGTGGTGATATATTATTTTCCCCAAAATATATCATGCACCCTAATAAATTTATCTGGGGTCAGAGAACAGAATGGCCACTAAGCAGACACAGAGGCCAGAAAATGGTGGCACACACACACACACACACACACACACACACACACCTTTAATCCTAGCCTTTTGGAGGCAGAGATCCATCCAGATCTAGGTGAGTTTAAAGCCACACTAGAAACAGCCAGGCATGGTGACTCATGCCTTTAATCCCAGGAAGTGATGGCAGGAAGCAGAAAGGTATATAAGGCATGAAAACCAGGAACTAGGTTGGTTAAGCTTTTAGGCTTTTGAGCAACACAGTTCAGCTGAGATCCATTTGGATGGGGACACAGAAGCTTCCAGTCTGAGGAAACAGCATCAGCTGAGGAATTGTCGAGGTGAGGAAGCTGTGGCTTGTTCTGTTTCTCTGATCATTCAGCATTCATCCCAATACCCAGCTCCAGGTTTGTTTTTTATTAATAAGAACTTTTAAAATTCGTGCTACAAGCTTTCCTTTCTACATTGTATTGAATGTTGGGCTAGGAGCTAAATTGCAGTCTGAGGTCCTCACCCATTTCAAAAAACTCCAGGTGATGAGATTCTGATGTAAACTGTTCCAGTCACATCCATTAGATCTGCCCTGGACATCAGTGGGTCTGTTAGCCATCCTCATTGCCCATGGTATGGGAATGAGAGTTGACTAAGATCTCATCGGTGCAGAACTCTGTGGTGTAGCACGGCCAGGCACTGGCACAGAGAACTCTCGGTGTAAATGCCACTGTCAGCTGGAACAGAGCTGGTAGTTCTTGTGGTGCTAGAAAAGTTTTAACATTGCTTGTTCCAGCGCCAACCTGGAGGAACTTTCAAAGAATAAAGAAGGACAATTACAACTGTGTTCAAACAACTCAGAAATGCATGAAATAAGGACGTCAGCACAAGCTGTGAAAACAGAATTCACTAAAGCAGAGCTGAGATGATGCTTGAATTAAAAACTCAATAAGCCGGGACTGGAGAGATGGCTCAGAGGTTAAGAGCACCGACTGCTCCTCCAGAGGTCCTGAGTTCAATTCCCAGCAACCACATGGTGGCTTACACCCATCTGTAATGAGATCTGGCATCCTCTCCTGTATACATAATAAATAAATAAATCTTTAAAAGAAAAATAAAATAAAAAATAAAAAAAAAACTCAATAAGCCAACACAAATCTTGGTAGAAAACCGACCCAGTAGAAGGACCATGTGGAAGGCAGGATATAGGACTGAGAGGACAAAATGAGGAAATTAACATTTCAGAAAAGGTAAATAGTAGAAAATTCCATGAACAGAACATGTGTGGGAGGCCTGCTCCCACCTTTTAAAGGGTTTCTATGAGGAGGAGAGAGGAATAAGGAACTTGTAGATAGAATGATAGGCCTAGCCAAGAAGAGGAAAGACAGAAACACAGCATAGCTTCAGGAGGACCTGGATCAATATTCACTGGCCCAGAATTTTATTCAAAATGTATTTTTATAACAATGCCAAGGGGAGGGGCAAAATACCTCCCCCTTGCTACATACAACCAAGTGTAGACCCTTCCAAACACCTGGTACCCAGGCCTGTGGTCTAATCATCCACTTATGCAGTTCTGCTGGGTAAAGCAAGCTCAAATCTCACTAGGAAACCTCTGTGGGCTCCTTCAAACATGGGAGAGTTTTGGGATACAATGACAAGGCCAAATCTTTGGATTATTGCCTTAAAAGAAGGAAGAGAATTGACATATAGTAGCATAAACTCTGTTCTCAATGAAACCATAGAAGAAAAGTATCTATATTTACAGAGATACTCACCCAGGTTTAATAGGTGTATGAACTCCAAATATAACTAGAAATGAATGTCCCTACTACATATTACAATTTAAAAATCTCTGAAGTGCTGAATAAAGGATATTAAAAGCTGAAGCCAAGAATGGTCAAGTCGCTTATCAAGGCAGATGCATCAAAATGACAACTGATTCTATCACAGAAGCTTTTAAAGCCAGAAGGGCCCAAGGGAGATCAGCTGTAACCCAGACTATTATAGTCAGCAAAACTATCTTTTAATTGAGGGATAAATGAAAACTTCCCAAGGTAAAAATAGATTGAAGGTATTTATGACCAATAGTCTGCTCTACAGAAGATGTTAGAAGGAACACCAGTCAGAAGAGAAGGATAACCACACTCAAGAGGTCACAGGGAATGAATGAATGAATGAATGAATGAATGATAAATAGATTAGATAGATAGATAGATAGATAGATAGATAGATAGATAGATAGATAGATAGATAGATAGATAGATAAATAACAAAAGATACTCCACCAACAGAGGTCTAAGAAAACACCACAAAATTAATAAAATGATGGAAATTAACATATAACTTAAATTATAACTCAATATTAATGGGCTAAATTCTCAATAAAAATCACAGACTAGTAAATAAACCAGAAAACAGAATCCATCTTTTTGCTGTCTCTAAGAAATATACCTCACCATCACCAATAGATTCCATCTTAGTGTAAAATGATGGAAAGGTGTTTTCCAGAGTTAGTGAAAAAGCAGGAACAGCCATTCTAATACCTAACAAAATGGACTTCAAGCCAAAAACAGTCAAAAAGTAT